>NC_051189.1:16134965-16444370 GCF_015220075.1 Falco rusticolus | reverse complement strand
CGGAATGGATATATATTTTTCTCATACTTATGTATACTTATATATATATTCATACGTATATACTTAAAAAATTAACTGAGGAAATAATTCCAGCTAAATTATGTAATGCAATATAAATCCTGAGCAAAGGAATGTCCTGCATCCTTCAGAAATAATCACACTACCTGTGTAAATGACTGATGAGGATTTGGGTGTTGTTTCTAAACAGTGGACCAAAGTAGCTTCTGCGGTCCAGAAAAGTTTCCAAGCAGTTGAATATTCATAAGGAACTTAATAAGTCTGCTGAATGGACTTAGCAGTGTAGCTGTCTAAAAGTCATTGGCTTTAGAGTCCATGCTGCACAATAACATTTATATTTTTGTGCTAGTCTACACACACATGCTTCCCTGAGGCTGTGACATCTGAGTGCAGATTTTGCTGTGTTTTAGGAAGGAAGTTCAGACTGGAGATTTTTCTTTTCCATCACAAATTTCAAAACTTGTCAGTGACATGCAGAGTAAAATAAATCTACCATGAGGATGGTCAGAAGTTCAAAGAGCCCTGTAGATAACTACGAAGTAGTTGTAGAAGAAGATGCAACAGTTAAGTGCAGGAGTCAGAAGAGCACATCAGGACTTCACCACCACAACACAAGATAACTAAGATACCATATATGTAAATATATGTACATATATGTAAATTAAGCTTTTTAATGATAAAAACACACACCTAAGAACAAAAGTCTCCATTAAATTGATGATAAGATGTGTAGTGAAACATCCTTTTGGACTTGCCAACCTGCATGGAAAACAAAAGACATTTGCTCATAACAAAACCAAGATGTCTTCTCAAGAAACCTGTTTTATTCCTTCTGAGACAGAGATTACTGATGTATCCCAATGGAGGTGTCACTTGTTCAGAACTGAGAATGAGCTAGGAGATTTCTGGATCAACATATTTAGAACAATATGTTAATAATACTCTTGCTATATTCTCAGAGTAATTGCACAGAAAACCTTTGAGTGCAGTAAGACGCAAATGAATATGAATAAATGCTGAGAGGGCTGCCCTTCAAAACTCCTATTGTTAATTTGGCAACTCTGAATCATGTGCAATTACAAGAAGTTATCCTCTCCGAGCAAAAGCAGCAGATGATCTCACTCCTGAACTAAGACCTAGCTCCCTACTCCTAAGATGACAGGAGTTTTCAGGAATATTCTGTTGCTCTGACTTTTTAACTACTACAGGACTTCAGTATAGGAATACCCAGACTACTGTCCCAATCGGTTTACTTTTTGAATGCAGACAAACAGGCAATAGAAGGGATATCTTTGCTGTGACCAGGTAAACATCTAGTCTACATCACCAGTAGCAGTGGAAATTCTGAACTGTGCCTCAGCTGCAGATGCTATGTTGATTATTTTTCTACAGATAAAGAAAACTTCTTGTCAGTATCTAATAGCAAATGAGAAAATAGCCACAATAATTTTGTAATTATTGTCATAAAACTTAAGGAGATGCTAAAGCACAGTATCTTAGACTGAGAATAAAACTCTAAAGTGTTTGGGTAATATAAAATTAAATATTACATTAGAGTCACATTTAAGGATCAGTAGTACAACTGAAGTGCATCCACACCAATGCATGAAGCACAGCAACAAATAGGTGTAAGCTGCTGTGCAGCAGGAAAACTGTATCTGCCATCACGGAAACATGGTGGGTTGACTCGCCCAGCTGGAGTGCTGCAATGGATGTGTAAGAATCAGGTGGAAGGCCAACAAAGCAGATATTATGATGGGAATCTGTTACAGACCACCCAGCCAGGATGAAGAAGCAGATGAAATATTCTATAAGCAGCTGGGAGAAGTCTCATAATCACTAACCCTTGTTCTCATGGGGGACATCAACTTACCAGATGTCTGCTGGAAATACAACACATCAGAGGGGAAACAGTCCAGGAGGTTCCTGGAGCATGTGGAAGGGAACTTCCTGACACAGCTGCTGGGGGAGCCAACTGGGGAAGGTGCCCCACTGGACCTGCTGTTTGTGAACAGAGAAGGACTTGTAGGTAATGTGGTGGCTGGAGGCATCTTGGGCACAGTGAACATGAACTGTTCGGAGAAGTGAGGAGGGGTGTCAGCAGAACTGCTACCTTGGACTTTCAGAGGGCAGGCTTTGGCCTATTTAGGAGCCTGACTGACAGAATCCCTCAGAAGGCAGCCCTGAAGGGCCAAGGAGTCCAGGAAAGCTGGACATTCTTCAAGAAAGAAATCTTAAAGACACAGAGGCAGGCTGTGCCCATGTACTGAAAGACGACCTGGTGGGGAAGAAGACTGGCCTGGCTGAAGAGAGAGTTTTGGCTGGAACTTAGGGAAAGAAAGAGAGTTTATGACCTTTGGAAGAAGGGGAAGGCAGCTCTGGAGGACTACAAGGTTATCATGAAGTTATGCAGAGGGAAAATTAGAACAGTGAAGCCTGGAGAAAAAGAGGCTCAGGGGAGATCTTATCGCTTTCTACAACTACCTGAAAGGAGGTTGTAGTGAAGAAAGTGTTGGTCTTTTCTCCCAGATAACAAATGATAGGACAAGAGGAAATGGCCTCAAATTGCACCAGGGGAGGTTTAGACTGGATATTAGGAAAAATTTCTTCACTGTAAAGGTGCTCAAGCATTGGAACAGGCTGCCCAGGGAGGTGGTGGAGTCACCATCCTTGGAGGTATTTAAATAATGTGTAGATGCAGCGCTTAGGGACATGGTGTAGTGCTGGACTTGGCAGTGCTAGGTTAATGGTTGGACTCGATGTTCTCAAAGGTCTTTTCCAACCTAAATCATTCTGTGATTCTATGATTCTGACTAAATATAAAATGTTAAGGTATGATTTTTTTGTGTGAATATCCTTCAACACTGAAAAAGCAACAAGAGACTAGAGAACACGGAGTATATTTATGTCACATATAGGGAAAAGCCTGAGAAAGATGATGAAAATGAAGTTCATTAAATCATACAACAGTCTTAAGACATTTTTCTGATAATGTTCACAGAGTGTTTAAAGGTATGTTTGGAGAATGAAAATGTAGTCAGAGTGAGTCAGTATAGTTTTGGGAAGAAGAAATTATGACAAAGAATTCTGATTACATTTTTAAATGGAATAATGATTGGCTTACATAGAGGGAAACCTGGTAGACATTTTATAGATGGATTTTCAGGAAAGCTTTCAACAAGGTTTCATATGATGGATTACTGCATAAAGCCTTCTAAATATGGATTAGGTGATGAATGCTTAAGATGGCTAAGGAATTGCTTAGAAGATAAAAATGGTGGAATTAAAAGTGCATTTTGTACTCTGAAGCTGGGACCTTTTGTGCGAGTCCTTCTAGTGGTTTCAGCAGGGCTTATATCAGAGCTGTCATGTGAAGTATAGGCATGCTGATGGCTGTGTGCCTTCATATTGATAATTTAGATGGGGTTGTAGTACATGAGAGAGACATTTTCAAACAGCTGACATGGGCTGTTTTAATACCACGTGGTAGATTACAATTCAAGGGGGTCTGAAGCAGATCTGGACACACTGGTGCTTCCACGTTGTGTAAGGCAATGCTGTGCAGACATTCTAGTGTTGGGTCTCCAGAGGAGTATATAGCTCCAGTGCCATGTGACAAGCTACCAAGCCAATGAGCTCAGTGCAGAACCACAGTGATACAGCTGTACTTTGCTGGGATCAGGACTTACCTGGTTGTCAGCTAATTTTTACGTCATGTGTCCTCAGCATGCTGTTGCCTTTTGCAGAATTGCCTAGCTGGGTGAGCTGAGTCATCTCAGGGGCAGAATCTGCAGGTTAACAGGCCAGATCCATGTCAGGTATCAAATGATGGCACCTTCAATGGAACAGCACTCTTTTTATCAGCTCTTGCCAAGAGCTCATAGAGGGGGAATAGCTTATGTCAGCAAATGAAGCAATATGAGAGAACCAGGATTTTGAATCTGTTATAAATGGGCAATTCACACAGGGGTTGTAGAATTGTATTTTAAGAAATGTGTATTGCTTCCATTTAAAGTTTAGGCAAGCAGGCTGTACCTCTGCTTCCTCAATTAGATCTCTCTGGGAAAAGGTGTTCTACTTTGAGTCTTGTTCTGGCATGCAGAAGAAAGATGAACACTTTAAAACACTCTATCTAAAGCTCATCAGAATAGATCATTACCTTCCAATACAGCTAAGGGAATTAATTCATAGAGAACTGAAACAATTTGCCCCACAGGTCCACTGCAGAGTTTGGAACAGAATTAATGTCTTATAAAGCCTGGTACAATGCCCCATTCACTACTTTAATTGGAAAATTATATCAGTTTAAGAATGATGAATGATATAAGCTTGAAGATGATAATAGAAGTAGGCACATTTTGGGTATAGCCCCAGCTCCAGAAGGCAATTGAGCTTCTGAGAACTGGTGTGACTTTGATTTGCAAAAAGAAATTTAAGTGATGGCACAATGTATTTGAGCTACTTATAAACTGGTGTGGATCTTGAAGGTTTGAACTGATCTGAAAGAAACAAATTAATCACTCTAATCTGTTCCGTAATTCTTACATAGACATAGGAAGAAATTATTTTTGCCCTTCTGAACTTACATTTTGAAATGCTGCAAAATTCATGCAAAGTACTTGGGTGTGTTAAAATTCCTTTGGTTTTCCTTATGTAGTTCTGAGCACGTTGGCATGCCACTGGACTTACATAGGCTTTTTGAAAAGGAGCTAATTTTACCTGAAAGGTGTCTCCTGGTTAATCTTGTTTTCCTTGCTCAGTTACTTCTTTAAAGGTGTTGGGTAGCTTGGGAATAGTTTTGATCTGAAAGCATGTTTCAGTCTATTAAAATACTTCACATTTAGGACAGATGTTTTGGAAATCTGAAATCTAGCATTTCCTAAAATATAAAACAAGGATTAATGGGACTAGAGATGGGTGGGGAATGGGGAGGTAAGCACCATAAGAGTTCAGGAAGATTGAGGGAGAAATTTATCCGTAACATCAAAGTACACTAATGTAGATCCAGAGTAGTGGGGAATGGGAACAACTAAGGCTATTTGCAGAGAAAATAACCTGGGGAATAGTGACATAGTAGGTAATAATGAAGTGTCACTTTGTTTCCCTCGGGTAACAACAGTGGCCACACTGCACATAGAGGGTTCAGTTTGGTGTTGTTCGGGGTTTTTTGGTGAACAGAGTCATTTTGTTTGATTTAAAGAGCCAAGACTTGAGTCTGTAAATACAAAGCTCCAGATTTTACATCCTTATAAAAAACTGAACTGTTTAATATATAGATCTAACCCTCACAAATACCTTCTAACATAAATCCTGCTTTGACTTAGCCCATACATCTTTTCAGGGATTGATGATGATAGAAAGATACCTTTCAGACAGAGGGACAAGAGTTTATCAGTTTCATTCCAATGATGTCCAAACTGGTCATGAGTTTAGGGAAAATACTTTAACTGTAAGAATGGCCCAGTACTGGACGGGATGCCCAGAGAGATTGTGTAATCTTCATCCTTGGAGATTTTAAAAATTAATCTGGCAAAGGTCCAAAGCAACCTGATCTAGCTTTCAAGGTAGACCTGCTTTGAAAAAAGGTCTCTTCTAAAACTAATCTTTCTGTGATTCTGTGACACCTGGTTGTTTGGGGTTTTTTTTGTTAAACATATCAACGACTTTGAATCACTTAAGAAAATTATGGTAAAAACATTTGTAGGGAAGTTCCAACTGACAAATTTTCTCACGTGCGTACATTTAAAAACATTTTGAGGTATTTCTTGGTTCTTGGGGGACAGTAGCCATCTTTAAGTTCCCTTTTAGTTTGACATTAAAGGGTTATGAGTTATAATTTGATTAGTAAATAGTCAAATCTATCTTTTAAAGATTTGAGCTAATTGAACACTTGCTTTGCATATGATGACTTTCAGTGGAATGATTGCCTTTGCCTTGCAGTAGTGAAGCTCTGAGCTGAGCCGTAGATAAGTGTTACCCTCAGCAAAAAAAAACAACTGGTGATGCTGTGAATATGAAAGCTGAATAATGAACTGGCAATGAAAACATAATTGCTCATGGTCAATGGCATGCCTCCCACAATATGTTCTTCTTGCAACTGGTAAGGCTGTACATATTTCAATTTCTATTTTAAAATGCTTAATCCCTATTTTCTCATCTTTTTCCTTCTCAAAAGTCTTACCCAATAATCTCAAAATAATTTTTGAATAATTGTATCCATTTAAAGGAAATGAACCCTGAGCATCAAATAGCAAAAAATGAAGTTTTTCAAGTCAAATGGCTATAGAATTATCTATAAGACTCCAATGTTTGAATCCCCACAGACATGAACTTTAATAGAATATCTTGCCAAACTGCAATTGCAGTGAAAATTTTAAATGATATTCAATTTACACCAGCTAGCAATAAATACAGTGCAACACTGTATGTTGACCTTGCAAAGGCATCTCATAGAATAGATTGCAGTCAGCTGTAGGGTTTTACTTGAAAACTGTAGCAAACCAGATGTGGAAGAGGCAATGCTATAGCATATACTCCCCTTCCTAGATTTGGAACAGATTGAAAGGGAATACAGTCAAAATTCAAATGTTTCTTTATTGTAATGCATATTAAAAGCCCAGGGTAAAACTCAGCATTTTTATTCCTGGCTGTCTGTATGGATAGTATTATTCTCCATCCAAATGTGCAATATGAAAACTTATCTGCATCAGCCATTTTGTAATTGTTTTAATTTGGGGCTGTGGCTGAAAGTGAACACAAGGTTGGTGTCATCTCCTAGCAGTCACTTTTTTAACAAATTCCTTTTTTCCAGCCTGACAAATAACAAATGCTTGGTGGTGACTTTAAATTTAAAATTCATTGGCAACCAGCTGATAAGAAACATATCAAATATTGGATTTCACTATAAGAATAAGCATATCCAAAAGAACAAAGAAGATTCCAATGACTTCCATTTGTTGTACTGCCTTGGTTATCAAATTTCCCACTAATCAAAACTTTCATTTCTGTCATGTCCCAGGCAGCTTTACATATCATATTTATTTATCATACACCTCTGTTTATCAAAGTTCTGTTTATAACATCTCTCATGCAGAGGAAAGATACTCTGCATACACAAATGCATCTGGTATTTGAGATTTTGACTTATTTTTTAAGCCAAGATTTAAAGGATAAAGAAAAATTGCCATTGTCTGCGAACATGAGAACAAAATGCCTTTGCTTACTCTGAAAGATTATGAGCAACGATGGAAGAGATTGTAATGTGATGTGCTTAGAAATTCTATTTGGTGACTGCTAGAGAGCTAAGAAGCTAACAAAGGAATTTGATTGCCCACACAGAATAGATGCTGAGAAAAAAAATTGGGACTTGATTTTTAGAATGACATGGTGTCATTGGTAGAGTTGACTGCATCTTTATCATCTTTTTCTTGTTTCTCTGAGCTTTCACGTCTTGTGTTTTCAAGTGTGCCTTAGGACGCTCTCCCTAGTCCTTTGCCCAGTCTCAAATGTGGCTCACAAGAGAGTATCCAGCACAGCTGCCAACAAGGCAACTGGGGTTTGATTCCTGTGGGCAATGACCTAGTAAGTCCTTCATAAAAAGAGTTTACTTTTAGCGACAGAAACAAGACAATTAAGGGAAAAGCATTTAAAAGCAAAAATTGCTACACAGGTTTGTGTTACCTTGGTTTACTTCAGGAGGCCAACTGAAGGCCACATTATGTAAGCTTTTAATTCTCACTTTCTGTCTCCAAAATCTGTGTGCCCCTCTGCAGCAGAGTGCGCCCTTTCAGTCTTATTGGGGTCTTTTGATTCTCCCTCTTCCTCTGCACTGTCACACCTGAATGTACAAACGCAGTCAAGGACTGAGTAGTTCTTAAGAAAAACAGCCTGACATCTGCTTGGGATCTCTGTTCACTCCACAGCACATGACTCTAGGCTCCGTACAGGCAAACCCCATCATTTTGGCCAAAACCAGCTTTAAGTAGAGAAAGCAAATGGGTACACACAGTGATCCAATGCAATATAATGCAATCCATAATGTACTTATAAGTCAAATGTGAAGGTGCCTATCTGACATTTGTGTAATTGATCTCAGATAAATTCAGTGTTGAGACACTGGGAAGTTTTAGAAAAGACTCACAATTGCCATTTGTTGGCAATTGGAAATTGGAAACAATTTCCAAATGTTGGAAAACATTTTGTAGTGAAACATTTCAGGAATTTGCTTTGCTTTGCTTAAGGGAACAAACCTAAGTCCACAACCTCCTGTAGAGTTTCCTTGCAGGTTAGCATTACTTCACAGGCCCACTGGGTGCACTGTGTCACTCTTACAGTGTGTGGTTAGATCAGGTTCCTAGGATGGAGTAATTTTCAATCTTATTTTGAAACAGTTACATTTTGCAAAGTAAGGTTAAATATTCTTAAAGAAAGAGAGGGACGGTGACAGGACATGAATCCTCCAATACTGTCTTCCATTTCAGGCTCCTCACTTCAAGAGGGACACTTCAAGAGGTGCTGGAGAGTGTCCAGAGATGGGCAACAAAACTGGTGAATGGTCTGGAGCACAGGTCTGATGAGGAGCGGCTGAGGGAGCTGGGGGTGTTCAGCCTGGAGAAAAGGAGGCTGAGGGGGGACCTTGTCGCTCTCTGCAACTCCCTGACAGGGGGCTGTAGCCAGGTGGGGGTCGGTCTCTTCTCCCAGATAACAAGAGGCAGGACAGGAGGAAATGGCCTCAAGTTGTGCCAGGGGCGGTTTAGATTGGATATTAGGAAAAAATTCTTCACTGCAAAGATGCTCAAGCATTGGAACAGGCTGCCCAGGGAGGTGGTGGAATCACCATCCCTGGAGGTATTTAAATAATGTGTAGAATCAGTGCTTAGGGACATGGTGTAGTGCTGGACTTGGCAGTGCTGGTTTAACAGTTGGACTTGATGATCTTGAAGGTCTTTTCCAACCTAAATGATTCTGTGATGACATCAAAAGGTGGCAATGCGATGGTACTGGTGAGCACGATACCACTTATTATGGAATTCTTATTGAAAGAGTTAAGATTTTAAATATTAAACAGTTGAGTCATCTTTCTAAAATCTGTATTGGATTAAAAGCAGACAACAACCATTCCTTAATGGAATGGCTCCTTTTCCATCAGTTCTCTATAATGGGACTTGCACTTTCAAACAAAAATTAAGTTCCCAAAGGTAGTGAAAGTAAATGAGAAACAAATGATTTCTTTCTATGGCTCATTTGAAAGTTTGGCTGTAAGTTCTTTTAAAAAAAAAAAAAAAAAGAAGAAGAAGAAGAAAAAGAAAAAGAATAATTAATACTTTTAATAAAGTCAAAGTATTTACAAATACCTTCCTTGCTCAAAACCTGGAAGTTCTAAACTTAAAAAGGGGTAATTTAGAAAGCTAAAAATAATGTGTCTTACAGGACTGGCTGTTCTTTTTCAGAGTGGAAGGGTTACTGGATTTCTCATTACTCTTAGGTGAAATATCCAGTTATGAATAAAAAGTGCCTGGCAATTGAACTGGCAGATGTCTTTGGTGTCTGCAAACAAGCCCTGCTTACACAGCTTGGCAAGCTTGGGTGTCGAAAGGGAATTTGATTGTGAAGGCAAGACGGCAAGAAGACTTTGTGGAGGAGTTCAAGGAGTTCCTGTGTGAGAAGGAAGCTGTATGGCAGGTCCTGTGACAGTGACAACACGGGGATTGGGCCATAGCACAGGGAGTCAGCAAGTGCATCCCTGCTTTTGCACACACAACAGTAGGCTATTTAGTGCTGCAGGCTACCCAGCCTCAGTTTAAACATCAGCTCCAAAAGTTTCTCTTTAGTAATCAGTATTCTCAGAAACATGTTCAGGGATTTATCCCATTGCAGACTTACTCTCACACTGCCCACCGAGGGGTATCCAGTCTAAGGAAAGACCAGTAGCTTCTACTTGTGTAACACATTTTTAGCAGAATTTCTGCAATGATAAACTATTTACATGATTACAACTGAAAGCAATAGCAGATGTCTTATTACTTTTATGCAGAGATGGATCTGGATCAGTATTAAACTTTAGTGATTCTTGATCAGTACTGAACAGAAGCTGAAAGAAGAGGTTTCTGGTGAATAGGCATTTATTGTTGCTTACAGTAGGTTCCTTAGGCAATGTATGCTAATCTGGAGTATCTGCAGATCTTAATGTAAACTGTTACTGAAACTGTAATCCCTATTTTCGTATATGATTTTGTAGAGCTACAGTTCCTAGAAGACCCAGTTACATTATCTGGGAGTCCCACTTTTCTAGTGGAACATGATATGGCTGTAGCCTTAAAACACGGCATAATAATTTCAGCTGTGGAAACTGCATTTAAATATTTGCTTCATTCTTTTAACCTCTTTTTGGTCACTGATTTCCATCTATTAATGGATATTACTCATTTTAGTAGATGACTGTATATTTTTAATTTTCCAGTTCCATATTTAAGCCAGTAGCTGGTTTACCCTAAGTAAGCCCATGAACATGTCTCTTCCAAGTTTATTCTCAAAGGCAATTTTCCAGATTTTTTCTTTCTTCATTAAGAATGATCTCTAATAATGAAAGCCTTTTTTCATTCTTAAAGGTGTCTTAAATTAATCATAATTTACTAAGACAAGAGAAATTTTTCTTTGTCTAGCCTTCCTCTTGTTCAGGATAATTGCTGATCAAACAGAAATTTGAAGGAGGCCTCATTTGCAACAAACTCTTTAGCTTTGTAGTGCTTCTCTTTTTTTTTTTTTCTTTTTTACTTTATTTCATCCGTTTCTGCTCATTCTGCATGCTGTAAAACTATAGCAAACAAATTACAGCTTATAATGAACTTTTCTTGCATGATAATTATGTTTTATGAATAAGCAAAACACTGATGGGCTGATCTGCTGCAGAGGAGAGGCTCATAAAAATCGGAGAATGAGAAGCTCTTGCTACTCTTTGATCTAACTTTTATGGTATGTGCATTCACTTAACAGGTCATTGAACTAAGAATCTGGATTTATTCTAAATCAGATGCTACTATATTTTACTCAACCTTATACAACTATTCTATAAAACACTACATATAAACTAGGAAGAAACAGGCAAGTGCAAAACAGGGAAAGTAACAGCACACAGAGTAGTGATCAGCTGTCATTTTCTAACTCTAATTTTCCTGAGAACACCTACATTGATGCAGCATTAATACCTTTCCAGAGGCCAGCGCTGTTTAGATTTTTAGTAATAGTTCGATCGACAGAATTATAAACATGCTGTTAAAATCGCATAAGATCTACAGCTGTTAAAGGAAATCAAGGATCATGCCAGAACTCAAGCTAGTCTTGAAAAAATGGAGGAATGGTCTCCAAAAAAGGAGGAAATTCAACAGGCTCATGTGAAAAACACTGAGCTTGGGAAGGGAGAATGAACTGAACAAATGCATAACAGGCAGCAACCTGCTAGGCAGCAATTCATCAAATAAGGCCCTTGGGGCAAAAAGGGGGTAGAATAAGGTGAATACATGTAACAATGTGATGTTATTGTAAACAAGGTGAGCACCATGCTGAGATGTGTAAGTAGAAGGGGTTACAGACTGCTGGAACTGTGAAGTGATCTTTTTGCACTTTCCATGTTGATAAGTACATCTGGAGTAGTGTCTTCAGCGTTGGACACTGTGCCTCAAGAAAGATGTGGCCCAATTTAAAAGAAGATAGCAGTGCCAACAGGCAGAGGTATAAGAAACATGAGCTAAAATAAAAGGATTAAATAAATGGAGAAGTTTAACAAGGAGAAAATAGAGAACAGAAGACACGAGTCTTAGAAAATGCAAGAGTATCACAGAGGGAGAAAATTATTCATTTTCCATATCCAGGACAGATTGACAAGAAGTGTTGGCTTAAACTGTAAAAATTGGGAAAATCTTTCCAATAATTAAAAGAGGCAGTCACTGGGACAGGTGAAATGTGACTCTCCATTGTTGGAAATCTTTGTGTACAGTGCAGGAGAACCTCTGGCAGGGATGGGTGTGTACAGACAGGCTACTCCTCTGTGTAGCAAGACATGGCACAAACTGCCCTCTGAGTCCTTTCTTGCCAGAGTTTCTCATGATATTGTGAAAAGGCAGGAGCTGAAATGCTGTTGTGAGAAGGAAATGTGAGATTGCTATGATATCAAGGGTGTAATTTATGGTGCAGGATTTTATGCAACCTTCCTTGGAAAATCGTATCAAATACAGCCACACAACTAATAGTATGTCTCCCACTGGAATGACTGTGGTGTGTTTTATGGACTTAAGAGAAAAAAATGTGAGGAAAGCAGTGACTACTCTTGAACTGACAGGGCATCTATAGAGCTGCAACAAACTGCTCTGAATGGTGACTCAAACTAAAAAGGAAACATGGACAAACCTAAAACTTTGCCAAGCTGATCACAGGAAAGAGACCGCTTTGTAGATGTGGTGTCTTTTAGCCAGGGAATGGATATTTTCTGAGTTTCTATCAAGACATGCATTTCCTTGGACACAGTTCATACATTTCTCTTTCCTTGCCAACTGAGCCTAAGTCATCTTCTATTAAGTCTGAGCCCAGGCTGCCGCTACTGGTGGGTTGGTGGCTGGCTGTGACTGGTTTGTGCTAGTTTTTTGCAGGAAGGGTTCTGAACTGTTTTCCAGCAGCTCACTCGTTCTCCCAAATGCTGAAGAACCTAGGTGGCATGCTTGTTTTGGTCCTGCTGGAAAGTCTGAGAAATCAAATGTGAGTGAAGATCAAAGGGCAACAGGTCTGTTACTGGGCAGAAGTGCAAAAGCCTGGAGGAAGCTTGCACTTAATTTGAAGGGCTTGAGAACCGCAAAGGGAGAACAGCAGTCCTGCTCTCCTTTGTGTGTCATTTCCTCATCTGACACAGATAACAGTGTACAAAGGATCTCATCAAACAAACCCTACCAGATGATCACACTCAGAAGTGCCCCATACGTTTCTGGACTTGATTTGTAACTGCTGGACCAGTTGAATAGCCCAGAGGCAGCCAAAACCATCTCAAATGTTTTCCACTGCTATTGGAAGGGGAACTTTTGATCTCCCATTTGTAAAACTCAGCCTTTAGGAGCTGGATTGGAAAGCAACCTCTGTGCCACTAAATTGATCTGTCCAGGAATTGTGCTCTGTGAGTGTCCTGGTTAGGGTAGAATTAATTTTCTTCTCAGTAGCTGGTACAGTGCTGTGTTTTGAATTCAGTATGAGAGTAATGTTGATAGCACACTGATGTTGCAGTTGTTGCTTAGGAGTGTTTATTCAAGTCAAGGACTTTTCTGTTTCCTATGCTCTACCAGTGAGGAGGTGCGTAAGGAACTGAGAGGGAGCACAGCCAGAGCAGCTGACCTAAACTAGCCAAAGGAATATTCCATACTATAGAATGTCATGCTTAGTGTATAAACTAGAGAGACTTGGCCAGGAGCCACCGATCACTGCTCGGGGACTGGCTGGGCAGTGGGTGGTGAGAAGTTGTATTGTGCATCACTTGTTTTTTTCCCTTGGGCTTTACTCCTCTCTCCCTCTCTTCTTCATTAAAATTATTAATTTTTTGTTTTAATTTCAGTTACTAACCTGTTCTTATCTCAACTCATAGATTTTACCTTTTTTCAATTCTCCTCCCCATCCCACTGGTCAGGGGCGGGAATGGTCAGGGAATGAGTGAGCAGCTGTGTGGTACTTAGTTGCTGGCTGGGGTTAAACCATGACAGTGAGTCCAAGCAGCATGGCAATGGATCACCTCCATATGCTCAAGCTCACTCCCTTTATCCTCAAAATATGTTGCCCATGTCCAAATTGCCTACTGGAAACAATCCTTGGCATCCGGCATCTCTCGTGCTGTGCCTGGGTATCATCTGGGCAGTACTACTTGGCACGGGCCAAAGCCATGCAAGAGGCTCTGCTGACAGTTAGGACAGATGATTGTAGACCATTGCCAGTGCCTGTGCCTTGGCCCTGTTTTATTTACTTGTATTGATGTAGCTTAAAGAGAAGCTCTGCTAATAAAATGATTGTTATGTACAATGCAGTCAGTCTGATTAAAGCCATATGGGAATTATTTTCAAAGGACTGGACATGCTGTATGCATAGGTCAACATACGTGGCCTCAAGAAGACAGCTGCCCTGTGAACCAGACCATCAGGCATGGAACAACCAGACGCTGAGTAATCACTTCACTATTTACTTTTGGTGAGCAGGAGTTCTGAAGGTAAATTTTCAAGTCAAATCACATCTCTGACTATGGTGAGTTGACCTTGGCTAGATGTCAGGTGTCCACCAAAGCCAGCCTATCACACCTCCTCCTCAGCTGGACAGTGAGAGAAAAAATTAACAAAAGGCTCATGGATCAAGATAAGGACAGGGAGATCACTCACTTATGACTGTCATGGACAAAACAGACTTAACTTGGGGGAATTAGTTTATTACCATTCAGATCAGACTAGGGTAATAAGAAAAAAAACCCCAAACTTAAAACACCTTCCTGCTACTGCTCCCTTCTTACCTGGCTCAGCTTCATTCCTGATTTTCTCTGCCTCTTGGTACCTCTACCCCTCAATGGCGCAGGTGGACAGTGAATGGGGGATGTGGTCATTTCATCACACATTGTCTCTGCCATGCCTTCCTCCTCAGGGGGAGGGTTCCTCACCCTCTTCCCCTGCTCCGACATGGAGTCCCTCTCACGGGACACAGTCCTGCGTGAACTTCTCCAACATGAGTCCTTCCCAGGGGTTGCAGTTCTTCACTGAACTGCTCCAGCACGGGTCCCTCCCACTGAGTGCAGTCCTTCAGGAACAGACTGCTCAATTACAGGTTCCCTCTCGGGATCACAAGTCCGCTAGCAAACCTGCTCCAGCCTGGGCTCCTTTCTCCATGGGTCTGCAGGTCCTGCTAGGAGGACTGTGGGGTGCTCCACGGGCTGCAGGTGGATATCTGCTTCACTGTGGTCCTTCGTGGGCTGAGGGAGACAGCCTGCCTTACCATGGGCTTCACCATGGGCTGCAGGGGAATCTCTGCTCCAGCGTCTGGAGTACCTCCTCTCCCTCCTTCACTGATCTTGGTGTCTGCAGAGCTGTTGCTGTCACATATTTTCACTCCTCTCTCCTCTGGTTGCTGTTGTGTAGCAACTTTTCCTCCTTCTTAAATATGTTATTCTAGAGGTGCTACCACCATTGCTGATAGGCTCCACCGTGGCCAGTGGCGGGTCCCTCTTGGAGCTGGCTGGTATTGGCTTTATCAGACATGGGGGAAGCTTCTAGCAGCTTCTCGCAGAAGCCAACCCTGTAGCCTCCCCACTGCCAAAACCTTGCCATGCAAACCCAATACACTGACTCAGCCTTGGTGTTGCTCTGTGAGTTCCTGTACCTACACAGGGCAGACACCTGGACTGCACGGCTGGAGTGAGTCTGGGATGACCCCTTCCAGTGGAAACACAGGTTTTAATTGGTTTAAGGCAATCATGACATGTTAGTCTCAGAAAACTGTGTGCTGTTATCTTCCCTGAAGATCTACTTGTTGCCCTGGCTCCTGCAAAAGACCAACCAGCTTTCACATGTTAATTTTTTTTTAATCTCTAACATGAAACAATGAGACCTTTAGGTTTAATAAAGTTAGGTATATACTTCAATGCATGCCTAATTATTAAAACACATATTATTTGGAAAGGGTGTTAATATGTATATTCTATCTGTAATTATAAAAACTAGAAGTAGAAATATCACAACCAGTGTTCTAACACCAATTTATGCTGTGTCTTGGATTTGAAACATTTTTTTAATTTCTCTTCTAAAGTATCATCTCCTAAGGTTGTTGAGGCTGCCTGTTTATCAGTAAAGGGCTTAGTAAATTTGTGTGTCCATTTTAATAATATAAGTAATAATAAAAAAAGATATAATATGCCACTAAAATAAAGGTTAGCCAGCTAATTAATGAGGAAAAAGTTTCAGTCCTCTGCTTCCAATCTGTAGTTGGCATGCTGGTTTCTTTCACTGCATAATTGCCCATACTGTACTGTCTGGCTTAGTTAGGCAGAGTAACAGAAACTACTAAAAGCAGCATGTGTGGTTTTTTGATTCTTTTTGTATCAATTTCTCAAAAATATCAGGTGACTATTCTGACAGGTCACAAGCCAGCTTCCTTTTACTCTGATTTAAAATCAATGTTTGCTCTGAAGACAATTTAGTCAATAGAATTTTATTGCCTCCCAGGGAATTTGAGTTTTGTCCTGAAGGACAGATAAAATACAGTACAATTCCTTTTAAAGAACAAGAAA
Organism: Falco rusticolus; assembly: GCF_015220075.1. Lineage (NCBI taxonomy): Eukaryota > Metazoa > Chordata > Aves > Falconiformes > Falconidae > Falco > Falco rusticolus. The sequence continues at coordinate 16,428,061 of NC_051189.1, read as the reverse complement.
GAGATTGTTTTGTGACTTTGCATTTCTGCCAGATCTTTTAGTATAGGGGTCTCTTTCATCTTTCAAGAACATAAAACATGGCATGAAGGAAGAAGAAAAAGATAAGAGTAGTAAACATTTGTCAAAACAGTGCAAAAAAACCCTGTTAAGAATGCTCATTGATATATTTTAAATAGAAAAAACTATTATTTATTTTTTTCCACAGGAAAGAAGCCTACTGCAGAATTCCATACAGGTAATTTCCTTGTAAAGTTCAGTAAATTATATAGTGTTTGAACCCAAACGTAAAACCACAGAGAAGGAAGAAACACTGTACTGTCAAAAAGTCTTCTGGTTCAAGGTAAACCAAAACAGATCTTTTTTAATATTCAGTTTGAAAAGATCTTAATGAAACTCAGGCTATCATGATAAATTCCTGGTCCCAGCTGGTCTGTCACTGTAACACACACAGTATCTTCTGTAATTTCATGGTGATAACAGGATGCTTACTTCTTCTGTGGACATGGCCAAATCACAAAACCTCATTGCCACTGGTGCAGGTGGCTTGTGGTACATAGGCATCCAGTGAGCAGCAGTGGGTAAGGGCTGTACAGAGAGTCTAGATTCACCTGTACAGTCTCACAGCCTTAACATGTCAAGCATTAACAGTCTAATCTGACCATAATCAGGCCTAAGATGGCCTTGGTGTCACTCTCAAGAGTCTTGATGGACATGTCATCAAACAGATGCGGAGCTAAAAAATAACCCTATTCCTTGGAGGCATAGATGAGGCGAGGTTTCATTCATCAATATGTTTTGCTATTTCTCTGGCTGAACATAGCAGTACTTCGGATTTCATTTTCAGGATTGGTGAACCTAGCAGTTTTCATGAGCCCACAGATCTAGCGAGAAGTAGAGAGCCGAGATGCCCTATAACTTAATAACATCATCCTGAGATGATGGGAGTGTTGTATGACACAGGTTGACAAGAGACACTAAATTGAAAACCATATGTCTGACACTCTATTTTCCTTGGAGATTTGCAAGTTGTACACGGTTTATGATCATGCACTGCTGAGAAATTTCTTGGCATTGCTGACATATCATTGGAAGTAGGGGCAATATGCCATTCTTTAGTTTCGCTGTTTTCCCCCAGTTAGAATCATACTTACTTTCATTTCAGAAAGTAAGTAAAGGACTTTATTCAGTTGCTTTCATATTGATATTAAATTGATGAATAATAAAACAAATGTTATTACTGTAGCATGTTAAAACTTGCACCACATGTGAGGTCTGAGAAGAGAGAGTTGGTAGGTACCATCTGAGACATGAGTTTACATATTGCTGAGCACAACTGCCATTTACCTTAGCAAACCATGACCCTACCTGCTCTCAAGATTTTTGGAATCAGCACAGAGAGGAAGTCTTCTGAGGTATGCTTTGTAAGTTGATAAGCTTTGGGACATGTACATGAAGATTGCTTAGCAATGAGAACATAGGATTCTCCAACAGACAAATGCCCTGTTTTCAAAACTGGGATGTGGGCAGTGAAATTGATTGGAAACGGAGATTATCCAAACACGTTGTTTCAAGAGAACTCCCTCAGGACGGAGACTGCTCATCCTTTCTGAAGCTATTCAGCAGTGAAAGAGGTTCCAGGGACAGAAATTGTGCTGGACAGGATGGTCATTGTGGATAACCTGTACCTTGTGTAGAGGCTGTGGTGAGGGACAGGGATGAGTCAGCCACCTTCCATAGAGGAGAATGTTCTTAGGAGCCTGCCACACGGTGAAGCAGTGAACTGCTGAAAGCAAGACCCTACAATGGGATGGGGAAGGAGCAAGCTCAAACCTTCCTATTTATGTTGCATTGGATTAAATTGCTTTGAGTTTTCTTGACTTAAAAAGATTTTTTCCTAGCTTTTATTATCTACTACCTAGTAGGTTTTAGTTGGATGAAACCTATTAGGGAGAGAAAGATGTGTTTGCATTCTGAAGCCTCCTGATCACATTTGGGATCTCAGTATAAGGGACAGGTTTAAGCCTATTCACATCATTGCTGTGGGCTCTTGTCACACAGATGTATTGAACAGAGACAAGAGCTAACATCATGAAAAGTGAAAGGCAGTGGGCAAAGTGACAAAGATCCCTAAAACCAAATTATGTACAAGGGAGGTGTGTGTGTGTGGGGGTAGAGGTGCTGCTCTGGAGGGATGAAAAGATAAATTCATACAGCAAAGCTGTAAAAGTGATTTTTGTGGTAGCATCCTAAGTTTCTTTGAGGTGGGGAAAAAATTGTATCCATCAAGACCGGTGAAAAGTGGTGGACCAGACAAGAAGTGGTGAGCTTAAATTGCTTCTGAGTTAGATAAGGGGATGTCTTCCTGTTGGTCAGGACACTGAAGCACTGGAAAAGATTTCCCAGGGAGTCTATGGGGTCTCTGTCACCCAGAACAGATTAGGAAGGCATCTGTTAGGAATAAAATAGATATATTTGATCCTGATTAAGGATTGGGTAGAGCAGGGCAAACTATCTGACCTCTTGCAACTTTGATTTGTTGATTGCAGCACAGGAGGATAAGGGCTTGGATAGAAAGATGGGGCTGTGGGGATAGATAAGAAAAGCTGAAACTTAGATATTTTCTGAAGTACAAAATCTCAGTTATGACTGACATGTTAATGATGCTGAGACAGGAATACCCCGTCTGAGCTCCAGCAAGGATGAGATACTGGGAATTTCTGGGTGCTAGGGGGTACAGGCAGGGGACCCAGGTTGGGGATTGTCTAGGTTTGAATTAAAGAAGAATTCAAACAGTAACCAACAGAATCAGAAAAGCAGGAGAAGATAGCAAAGTGCAGCAATAGCTAGAAATTAAGAAATTCTGGGATTTTAACATGGCAGGGAGGTTAGGAAAAAGATGAAGAAAGATAATCAGGGTGTTCACAAAGGGAGTATCAAGAACTGGGAGAGTAGGCAGGGGGGTAAGAAGAGGACATAGAAGAGTGGCTATGGGAAGTGAAGATAATCAAATTCTTTAATAGCAAAAGAAGAAAGAAGAAGGAAGGCAGGGTAAAGAAAGAATGATGTATTTATTCCCATGACTGCAGTTTCTGAAGTCTGCCTTCTCATGCCAGTCTTCACTGGGACTGCTTGGAGTTTCTTATTGAAAAAAGGACATTATGATATGACCTGCAAAGGGTTCTGTTAACATAACTGCTCAGGAAGGCAACTACAAAAATTATTTTTTATCAGAAGGTGGAAAGTGTTGTTTTGTGTTTCAGAAGCGATACAGGCTTCTGTAAAAACAGGCCTAGAGCAGCTGCTTTTGATGTTGGCTACAACTGTCAAGCTTGGTTTGTAGACTGATGTTGTGATACTATTGGAGGAACACTCTGTCTGTTTTTGTAGAAACCCTTTTACAATCCTGCAAGGTTGAAAAAAATCACATGGTAATACTTGTACTTGCATCAGGATCCATCTTGCAGATCTGCCATGGGCTATTAAGGGCATATTTAAACCAGGCATGTTCAAGCCCAGCATTTAAACATTGTTATAATACTGTTGCCAAGTATCTCCAAAGGCTTTTGTTCATTTTTTTTTCCTAGTGAAAAGAGGTTTTGATTTAAATGTTCCCCTCACAGTATGTGCAACCAAACGTTACCGCCAAATGCAGAGGGAGGAGAGCCAGAGATAAACTTGTGAGACTCCTTTTGTACAAAGGTATATGAGTTTGCTGGATGCAAACAGGCACCCACCAACTCCCCCAGCCCTACCCTCTGCTCTGCACGGGTGGAACCCTCTGTGCAGTGCCGCTGAAGTAAATGAGCTCTGTGTGAGCACAAGGTTACCTGAAGGACAAGATCCTAATACTGAAAGAACTAAGCAGGTTTTTAAAATCCTTCTGGCACAGTAAGCAGCTTTTACAGAGCAGGGAAGGCTATGTGGGCTTTTGTTTTTGTTTTGTAAATTGGGGTTGTGAACTCCTTAATTCTCTAAGAAAAATGTTTATTATTGCATGGAACTGGTTTCAGCTACGCACATGCAAAATCCCCTTTCTGCCCATGCCTGGAGGAACCCCATGGCTTTTCTACCTCTACAAGCCTGGCTGAGGGTTCCACAGGAACAGGTTACATTGAGCAGGATACTATGCACCTTTCTCCCTCTTTAGTTTTCCCAGATACTCTTCAGAGTCACATATGTTTTGCTGAGCATTCTACACTTCTATTTTCACTCTGCAATTCAATAGTAATTACTGTAAAAATCATTTTCCTGGTGAACTTGGCCTTAACCTTTTGCTACCTTAAGTATGGATTTGCAAAGCAGGTTGTTTTACGCTCTTCAGATAATCACTGATGTTGGAAATATGGGAAACTGAGTACACTGAAAATCGGAGGGAACCTCTTTTATGAAGTGTTTAGTTCTGTATGTACTTCAGTGTTCAAGGAGCAAAAACATTAGAAAAGAGATGAACTTTGGAGTTGAATCAAGTGGAGAAACTTTAGACATCCCTGGCTAAAATTTGCCCAGTTCATAACTGCTGGGAAGCTGTACCAGTGGTACACTCTCACTGTACAGCCCAGGGCACATCAATAGTGCTCTGGTTATGTTTACACCCCTGAACTACAGAGTGAAAGACAGTGACCTTCAGCACTGAATCCCAACTGCTTTTTCACTCCCTGTCTCTCTTCTGGAGACTGCTTCATCTAACCATCTCTAAGGCAAAGGCTTCTCTGGGTTTGACTCTCTGCACCCCAGGGGCATGGTGTACTCTTGGTATCATGCTGCAATACAACAGTCTGGTGGACTGCTATGGACCCCTCATGTATGTCATTTGAGATACTTCTAATGGAAAAAGCATACAATTTGTTAGCTCTGTCTTGGGGTCAGAGGGGTGCCACAGACTCAGAGGAGATTGAGAGCCAAATGCTGTGCACTGGGGATCTGACCACTGTACTCAGGGGAGGCTTCACTTTAGCTGTCTTGAAGAAGTGAAGATGATGATCAGTCCTTTCGAAATAAGCCTTGGCTAGGACATGCTTTTCCTTAACGGTATAGACATAGCCGCTAGCTTGGCTGCAGCACTGTGTTATCAGATCCTAATGCCTTTCACAGTGGAATTGCCTCATATCTGCCCAGGAGAGAGGATAAAATCAAGCCTGTGAGAATCCTTTTGTCCAAGTCATCATGGACAGGGTTACAGTGTCCATCAGTATTTCATTCTCTAACACTTGCTGTTATGAGACTGTGGTTTTATTTGTAGATAACTTTGCCAGATTATTCAGGATTATGTTTTACATACCAGTATCCTGAAGATTTTAGTCAATGTGGTTACACTGTGTTGCCCATTTTCCAAAAGTATACTATTGATGGAAAGATATTTTTGTGTTCATATTTTCTCTGAAAAAAGGAAATTGAGGACGTGGGATGTCGAGTCGAAAGAGTTGTATTTCATTTATTTCAGTGAAAGAACAATGGTGTAAGAGGGAAGAGATATAAATGAAAGCTTTCTGGATGCAAATCAGAGGATTTTTGGCCATTACAGGAGCAAATTTCTGAAACAGAATTCGGAAGGGTCATAAGTTAAATTGATTAATGTTTATAGAAATAATTATTTATAGAAAGAATTACAGTATAAATTATTACATTTATACAGAGCACTGTTATATGATTACTTGTAATAGGAGACTTGATTAATTGGCTCAGGACAGCACTTCCATGAGTTTGTTCCTATTTTCTAGTCTTTTGTTCTGCCTTAATGTAGTTCACCTTTATAGCTGTACAATTTCATCATACTTGGATCTTGACTGGTTTAATTATTCTGGTAGTATTCTGGTGCCCAAGACAAAAGGTTTTCTCACTTACTCCCAAGAGTAGGCTAAATTGGAATATTCTATTATTTTCTGGTGATTTCTGTTTAAACATAGAACCTTGGTTTTGCCGTTACGTTTTTCTACAGTTGTAAATTAAGACAACAGCTTTGCATTCCATTGTGTGAACATCAGCAAATACTGTGTGCTTTCTTGGCAGCTTGCATTTTGAAAGGATATTAACTTGTTTTGGGACTCCTGCTTGAGAAATAGACTTCCAGCAAAACCGTGATGTATTCTGTTTAATGAACTTCAAGGAGCTCAGAATCATAGCTCCAAACTGCTCTGAATAAAAAGAGAAACATTAACAAGTGTCACCATCAATCCAGTGTGTTACATTTATACAAACTAAAGAAAAATAGAAGGACAAACCTTTCCCCACCTCGTCTGGAAGAGCACCGTATGGCAATGGAGCCCTATGGCAGCAACTCTTTAAATATTCAGCCCTGTTTTGAGCCCCATTTTGTTTCAGCATTAGGCAGATTAATTGGGAGAGATCAAAGAGGTCTTTTAGGGTTAGCTAAATGGCATTTCTCTTTGCTTACCCACTTGGCTGGCCTTTAGGCTTATCAGACTTGTGCAAGAAGGCTCATGTCACAAGGAGCTCTGTAGCACTGATGCACTAGTCCTGCTGTACGGCGCACCTTTATGCATTTGAAAGTTGATGCTGATACTGCCACTTCAAAGGCTCCATTTCGCTTCAGGGGATTCTATCTTTAAAGCACTCAACATCAGTGGGAGGATTTTCACATCATGTCACATCCCACTTTTGAAGTTTGCTGTTAATAGGGGTCGCCTTTGAAGACTTCCCACTCCTGAGAGGTTCTTCTCCCGGTTCTTCTTGTTGTAGGAATGGCTCTTGCAAGATCGTTTTAGCATCCCTCCTGAGGATTTTCTATCTTTAGGAACATTCCTTAAGAGCTTCTTATTGTTTAGGCCTAGGACTTTCGAAGAGCTTTGATATCATTTAGCAAGTTCCTGCTTGTGGGCCAGATCATGCAGCCTCTACTCAGTGTGGAGTTCACTGTAACTAAAGCACCTGAGTAAGATGAGCATGATCTGGACAAAACTTTTCTTTATAAGCAGGTTTCATCCTTCTCCCATTACTCAGTCTATTTAAAGAGAAAAAACATAATGTATCTATTACAAAAATGAAGATATACTGCTTTTTATAATTACAATTTTAAATAGTGATGGGCAATTCCATTTTTATGAAATTAGATACTAACTCATGCTTAAATCCCGCACCTTTTTTGGAGGAGAATCACATTAAGTTTGAGGGTTTTTGTTTCTTTTTCTCTCAGTGCTGTACTTTCTTGCCCAGGCTGAAAACTATCACTCCTTTTAGTATTACAGACAACACTGAAATGAAAAGTACCAGACAACTTATCTGAAAGCCTCTTCTCATGAGATTCTGAAACCCCAGAGGTCTACAGAAGAAGCTAAACTATTGAGCATTTGTGTGAAGCAAGTCTTTGAGCTTTTTTACTTTACATATGAGTTAGTCAGTTTGGGTGTTGCCAGACGAATTTCAGAATGTTGGTGCATAATTTGAGAGTCTACTCTAATTCCTAGATTCTTTTTATTTTTGGTGGATAAACTTTGAACATTCTTTTTTTAAAAAAAATATAACAAAAACAAAACCAAAAAACTGATTTTTGTTGTGGAAAGTTTTGTACATGCAAGAAACAGGCAAACATGGATTTTTCAAAAGTTTAAAAATATGTGTAAATTACATAAATTTATAACAAGTGCAGGTATTCTCATCCCAATCTGATTTAGGAATGTGCTTTTAGAATTCTCTGTTGTCAAGTGTCTTTCTGTTGTATGTATGTTTTGTTGGAGGTTTTTAAGTTGACCTGTCTGGCATTGTAACCTTGGAATATGTGTGAGTGGTGGAAGAGAAGCTACTGTGGAAAGCCACAGAGGGAAAAGGTTTTACAGAAATGTTACACAAGTCAGGCTGCAAAAAAGAAAATGCTTTTGGAAAGCTTAATGGAAAAGCAAATAATTACATGAACATGGGATATATGCGATCTGATGTCCAGTGGGTTTGTGTCTTGTGACTGATTCGCATGTTAACTGAGAAAAAGGACAGCAGGTGCAATCTGAAGACCTTGGGGTCCTCGACTAAGACCGAGATCAAAGATAGATATTGCATTAGTGAGATGGTCAAGGGAGAGAATTGAGGCAGAGAAGAAAGAGAGGTTGCCTGAGATGTGTTATGAAGTACCTGAGAGAAGACAGAGACAAAGCAAAGTAGCAGCTCTAGGAGTTTCAAAGCAAAGGTGTCTGGAGTTGCTTCAGAGCAAAGGGCTCAGAGGTTGTTAACTGACAAAGCCTTGCAGTCTGGGAGGAGTTTAGCCCCCTGAACCAGAAAAAAATGGAGACAACAGGCAAGAGGAAGAACTTAAAATAGTGAGGAAAGAAAGCTGTGTACGAGAGAGAAACCATGGGCCACTTATCTTGATTTTCAGGAAGGAAAGATCTTCCTCTGGAAGCCCACAGCTGAAAACTTGGTGTGAAAGTTTATTTTAAATTAAAATTGTTCTAAAATTTTGCATTATTGGCATGTCATAAAATGGATTCTGTGTAATAACTGATATTATAAAATTAAAAGTACATCCATTTGAAAAGATTTTCATTTTAAAGCACATTCCATTTTTCACAGAGAAAATTGTATGTGCTTATTGAAGACAGAACAAAGCAAGATTATGTGCTACTACTAATACATCTACCTGCATGTCAAGAAGGTCTTTATTTTTTTCTTAAGATATTAAAAGTTCTCTAAAGAGCTATTTTAGTTCAAGGTTTCAAGATGTTTCTTTTCAACAAACATAAGATGCTTTGAAGAAGAAAACAGAAGATGTTTCACTCGGTAGTACAGGAGCAGCTGTTTGTAGTTTCCTGGAAAAATTGTTCCTGGCAAAGAATGATATTAAAAGCAAAACCCCTACCACTTTATATATGAATTGTATAAAATTAACATAAATGTTTTGATTACTATAACACACTTTATATCTTGAAATAAATGCATGCTTAAAGAAAATGCTTGTTTTCACAAAACGTCATTGTTTTTCCCTGTAAAATTGTTTCTTTAAAGGATTCCAGCATTGTCTAGTCATGTCCAGTTTCCAAGGCTAAAAAGCCCTTAGGCTGTTTATAATAGAGTTGTTAATCTGACCAGTATTCGTGCTGTCTCAGCCTCTGATAACCAGGCTTGTGTTGAAGTATGAGTCTCCGTTATAATTGGGTTTGTCTATTATCTCTCACTTAAATTCTCAAACACAATTTTCTAGCTCTCCTTTCAAAGATACTGTTTTCATCAGTAATGTCAACTTCTAACTAAAAATCAATAAGATTCTTTTCTTGTCTTACTCTTTCTGAAATCAAGACTCTTCCGAATGCAAATTACTTGCATTCATATTGTATGCAATAAATGAAGTTTTCCACTCATAATGAGAGATTATTGTGATAAATATCAAACATGACTTTGAATGAAATGTAGAGCCATACAAGGCATACTTAGTAGGAGATACTATCTTGAATAATGTCAGAATCACTTCTGAAGCTAAGAAAGAAAAGATAATTTAGAGCAGAAATATGGGGGGGGGGGGGGGGGGAAGCCTTGCCCAACAAAACAAAACAAAAAACCCACAGCTCCTTACAGCGTTATCTCAAGCCATAAAATCTGCTTGTTTAAGGACCTATTAATCATAGCGCAAAATGCTGCCCAATTTACATAACTGAGCAGCAGAATATAAAATTTGGCTGAGGTAAAGTGAACATTAATTAGGCAGCTCTTGTAAGTGGCAATGAGCTTCTCTGTTCTCCCTGAAATTTTTAATATGTACCCAATAATCTCACACGGGGTTTGGGATGTCTTGCAGGAATTAGCTGGCACTTGTCTCTTTGTTTCTCATCTCCATCATGCTCTTAATAATGCATGTTGCAGGGGACACAGTTACCAGACCTTGCAGACGAGTGCTGAGAAACTCTTAGAAGTTGTAGTTGTCTGATGCTTGGTATAACGCCTGTGATGATTTAAAGCTCACACCGCTGGGAGTGAGCTTGACAGTCCTGGGACCTCAGAGACTGGTCCCTTTCCCTGGTACTCCAGTGCATTTCCAGTATATTGCACCTGGCACTGGGATTGGAGCAGGGTGCTCTTTGCTCTCTTGCAGCCTGCTTAGATTTTATTTGCCTGCATTTCATTTCAGACAGCGTGACAAAAAATCCCATGATGTGGTAATTATTGCTATACATGCCACGGCCACCTGGCACCTCAATTTAACAGCAAAGGGATAACCTCTGGTCCTTGCACTCTGCAAGGACCAAGTCCCAGCCACCCAGCCGTGACATTGCCTGGAAACACTGGGACCTCTCTGTACATGTTGGTTGGTAAAATAAATATTTTGCACAGGTACTAGTTCATATGTGCATGGGGGTGGGGTGGGGGTTGTCTTTAATTAGGGCAACTCATCTTCAAAAACATCTTAAGTTGCATAGTAACATGTTTTCGTTGGAGTCCCTTTGAAGGCTTTGCAATTAGCGTATCGAGTTACCTAATGAATGATTAGAAGCGAATAATGGCTCACAGTTATTGTTTCTCCAGGCAAACATCACAGCATTGTTTACAGTTCATTGTTGTTTTGAAGGTTATCTCAGCGATCACAGAGGTGAAAGATTCTTCTCCTTTGTTATGAAATGAAAGGTGTAGATTTTGGATTACAGGCAAAATGGCAGAAAAAAAATTACTTTTTAGCAGAAAAAGTAACATGCTGCCAAATCGCTTTAGGTTAACACAAATCATTTCCTTCCAACAGCACCAAAACAAATGTTAGTAGAGGGACTGGACCTTGAATTTTTCATGCCAATTGCTGGCTAACTCTTTTAGACTGATTTCTTAAATTAGCTTTAGCTTTGGCTATAATTTTACCATCATCAGTAGGAAACTATTGCAAAGACAATCATTGTGGGTTCCAAACTGTTCAGGTACAAAGACAGAATGTTAATATTTATCCTAAGATGTAATCATCGGAAAGCTTTTGTATTAGAGGAAAAAACCCAGAGCAATTCCTCTTCACTTGTAGCTGGATTATATTACTGTTTTAGAAAAGTAATATTTGAAATAATATAGATCATTATAAATCTTTGTATTCCATGTATGATTCCATGTCTAACCCTTGGATTTTAGGTTTGCTTTAAAACACACCGTCTAGCAAAAAGTTGTTCTCTGTCAGGATAGGGTAGTAATAATCATTTAAAGCTTCAAATTGATAATAAAAATTTCAGCAACAGAAGTTCTGTCCCCAGAATTACAGTATTTGGGTCAAGGCCACAATGTATCCCTTGCTTGGGCAGATGTAGTGACGCAATACATTTTATTAGTCAACCATTTACTTAAGGTAAACTCTTTCTTAACACCTTTTTGTCTGACCCATTGAAAGAAATCTATAGTGACACATATGAATCACAGGCTGCTGTGCTACATTGGCAGAGAATAAACCTAAAGGTTCCCTAAATCAAAATTCTGTGTAGGCATATGATAAAATTTCATCATGTAGGTTTCTGGATACAGTAGTCATATCACTGTAAACAACATAATTTTTTTGCATAAATATTCATTTACATTTTGCTGCTCTTGTTGTATCACCAGCGTGACAGATGCTTCCAAATGCCTTGGAGGTAAATGATGAAGCAGATATTAAATGGGGTACACAGAAGTATTCTTTCTCACCTAGATGTCCCAGGCAACAGGTAAGGGGAACGTGGAGAAAAAGCCTCAAAAGCAAGGAGCGGATACAAACTGCCAGGAATGCAGATGTTTGTACACATCTGGAATAGGTGTGATTTCTGCCAAAATTGTGTTTACTGTGTAGTTGTTGCCTTTGTTGTGTGTGTGGGGGAGGAATACAACTCCTGAACAAAATTATGTCTCACAGTAGCAAGGAAAAACAACCATGCCACCAAGTATGAAAAGATGGGCTAGAGAGATACAGCGTGCCAGATGGCTGAGGTAACACAAAACTGTTTCCACAACTATGGCACTGTGAATTGTTTATCTTTAGTCGGACTGTAAATAGGTGAAAGCTCTCTAAATAAATACTAGGACAAATTTGCCTTCCCCTTGTTCCCTTCATTTGCTCTCTTTCTCCTGTGGCAATAAACCATGCAATCTGATTATATTTCTGATACCTCTAATTAACATGTCAAGATTTTTTAAGAGAGAAAAAAAACCCAAACAGAAGTTATATATTTTTGTATGTAGTCTCATGTAGTGCAGGAAAACATCCTTGCAGCTACATCTAATGAAAGTTCACTGTCCTGCCAACGGGCACTACTTGAGGGATCTGCCTGTGGGGTGGATAATTACAAATCCTACGCAAAAATCACATCAAGCATGCAATGTATTAAAGCTTCTCAACTATGAGCAGAATATCCTGGGCAGGAAAGTGCATGATGGGTATTAATTAACAAAGAGAGGGTCCATCATGTGTCTGGTGGGTGACATACGATAAACACAGACATGGCAAGGAGATCTTGCTGTCGCAGAAGCCTGAGATGACTCTCTTAACAGCAAGGGAACATATCCTGCATACTTGATGTTCTCCAGGTGGTGCAAGCAGTGTACAAAGCAAGGTATTTTTTTCAAGCCAAGGTATTTTTTTGTTTATTTTTTATATGTGGAGCGCACAGAGCATTTCGGGCAGAGTCTCTGCAGATCTCTGCTATTGCTATGGTGCAGAGCTTCAAGCTGTACATTTGGTCTCTGTAATTCTTCCTTCACACTCTGTTTCTAGTTAATAAATGAAGCATAGCGTAGTTTGCATTTTGCACGGGGTAGGGCACGTGGCTCTCTCTGCAGCAGTTACAGAAGCAGTAGGGGGCTGGGGAGGGCATGGGGTCTGCCACCTGCAGAAACACCCATCAGTTATAGGGCACACGTCAGCGTTTCTGCTGTGCTGAGCCCTGAAGGACCATGCTCAGGGTGATGTTGTGGGAATCTGTCTGCCAGGTGCCACTCTGGCTCTGCTCAGATGGGCACCCCTTCCAACACACGTGGTTTCCTGGAAAGCCAGGAAAAGGAAGGGCCCAGAGGGAAGTTTTTAAAAGGAATAGCTTTCATGTCCACCAGCTTCTCATGTAAGAGAAATGGTGAAGCCGTTATGTTAGCATCTGCCAGAAAAGGGAGAATAAAATTGAATGGTGTGTAAGGAAGAGTTTACGCATGTAATATCTCACCAGTTTGGAAGCCTGCCAGGGCTGGAGATTGTCTCTTGACCAGCTGCTGATCTTCCATTAATATGCCTTCTCCCCTCCAAATCTTTTCACAGTTTGGGCCTCTGTAAGATCTTGGGACAGGAAGTTCTGCAACTGAATTTTGAGTCATGCTAACATCAGTTTAAATTTGTTCCCAGGTACTTTCACCACAACTCCAGGTTTGCACCTTTCCCATACCATTCATGGCTTTCTATCATTTCCCTTCCTGCCATTTCTTTCACCATATTTCCCCATCTACTCATGTGCTTTCCAAGCAGGTTTGTGTGGAGGATTTTTGATACCCTGCTGCCCTTCTTTGTATCTTTGCTGTCTGAAGACATGTTGCAGGGCTGCATGCCATATCCAGGACTTGTCACACTGTGAATTTATGCAGGGACCCAAGGAGAGAATGTTTTCCCTGTGCCTCTTCTAATAATTCTAAATGTTTCATTTGTGTCTTTGACTGCTGCGGGGCACTGAACTAACATTTTTTAAAAAAGTCTGTCCTCAACAACTGTAAGATCTCTTTCCTGAGTATAACAAACAAAGGAAGTTTTAACAATAGAGAAAAGGACATAGCAATAATTTATTAAAAACACCACAACAGTGAGTCACCAGTATAAGCATGCAAATAAGCTGAACACTTGCTCCCAAAGAATCTGCATTTGGAGCTTTTTGCAATTTTGCTACAGAATATCTCCTGATCAAATGTTTTTTTGGGTTTTTTTTTTTTGTTTTTATTGTGTGTGTGAATACTTTTTGCCCTTCTGGCTTTCCACTGCCCTTGGTGAACAGCTTGTTCCCACCAGCTAATGAAGCCACTGGGAGAAGCCTTTCTCATGCCTTTTGTCCAGTCCTGATGCGTTGTTCCTTCCCCAGGCAAGCCCTGATGCATTGTTCCTTCCCCAGGAGATCCCAAAGGCTGTCACCCAGCCTACCACCAAATCTCATCTCTCTGTGGGTAAATGAGGGTGCCAGAGGCATGGGAGGAGAGTCACTATAGTAATTGACTCCTCTTTCTTGCTTCCTCCACATGTATTTGAAAGGCACAATCTGCCACCAAGCTGCCTTTTTCTTATCACCCCGCATCTGAGACTTCCAGCTCCTACATCTCATGCAGTGAGCAGCAGCGCTCTTCTCCTCTGGTGATGCGCAAGTGTCACTTCATCTGGGTTGCCTCTCCCAACATTACTAGTATCTGGTGTCTTCAGCCTTCTTGTCTGCTTACAGCATCTGTATCTCTTCAAAGCTCAGCTGGCATGAGAGCATTTGTCCATGTAAGTTGGTTTCACTCTCATTCCAGTATGGACATTAAAGGTCCTCATGCAGAGGTCTTTCAGCAGGGATTATCTCCTCTCTGGATACCTCTTCTCCCAGACTATCCTGTCCTATAGTAACTAAAAATGGCTGATGAGTAAACCTCAAATTCATATATACTATGCCTGTGGGTCTAAGCATACGTCACCCAGGCTGCTCTGGCATCACCCAAGCTCTTGGCCGCACTCACTCAGATCGAGGATCTGTTGGATGGCACCTGTGTATTGAAATCAGGACACTGGAAACAAGGGGTAAGGAAGAAAGGTCTGCTTCATACCCAGGTTTTGCCCTAATATAAAGAAGGGATGTGGGTAGTATGTGGATCCAGGTTATAACGTCCCCCCAGGTTTCTATCAAGTCCTTTTTTATTGTTTACTAATAGTATGCTATGGTTTGATTTCCTTGTTTGTGTCATCAAAGTTTAAAAGGATGTTCACCAAAGCAGACCTGCACCAGCACAGTTAGAGCCATCTATGCAAACGAACCTGTTTGTTCCCACCTGTCTGCAGGTTCCTCAGGCATCAGAAGAGCTTTCCCCCATGAGCTTCAGTGTCAATATGCTGCTGTAAAATGAACCTTATGAATGGTCATAATTAATATCAGTGTTTCAGCTCACTTTGCAAACAGGCACTGGGTCTGCCTCAACAAGTCTTCACAGGTGGATGAAGGGAGAGAAACACATAAGCTTCTTTTTTAGTAAATACTCTCATTTCTAACACAACTATAAGCAGAGGTGTCATTAGCAGCATTTAGCATTACTGGTTTCAGCATTTTGTTTTCACAGCTGCGTTACCATATTATGCTCTAACATAGACTCAGGGTGGCCAGCACTAGAGGCACATAGTCTGCAGGCTTGACTTACACAATGTTTTCCTGTGACATGTATAGAAAGTCCACAGCCCAAAAGTCCTCATAACCTTGATCCTGTTTAAACTAAATTCTTACAAGGTGAGGAAGCCATGCGCAACCCTCCACAACAGTGTGGTTACATAGGGAAGGTGCCATATACTGCACTGCGTTCCCGAGAATAGCCTGTTATCAGAAGTGCTGGGCTTTGATTTACTGGCACAAATATGGACAATTTCTTCATGTTCTGAGTGTGGAAATCAAACAAAGTACTGTGTGAGGCACGTGACACACCAAAACCTGCTGTTTCTGCTGGCTTGGATGGTGCTACTCAGAGCTAAACCACTTGGCCTATTTCACCTTCTGTTACTGGTACCTCTTTGGTGAAGATGCTGCCTGTTGGGTCTGAAGCTAATTTACACTCACAGAGAACAGAAAGTGTTCTGCAGTGCACAGAAGCAAAACTCCAAAAAGCAGTCTGACAGTAACGGCTGATTTTTGATTAACCAAAGCATCCCCTGTCCTAGGTGCTACTGGACAAATGTGTCCATCCTCCTAGCAGGGCATGAGACTGAGGCATAGGACACCGCTCAAGAACTCATCAGATTGGCTTTATTTAGATGAATACCTCTCACTGAAATCAATGGGAATAAGTTCTATAAATATCACTGAAGATCAGGGCCATGAGGCAAGGCAATCTTAAGAAACCATCCAGTGCATCTTTAAAACTGTTTTCTATTAGAGTTAAGCTGTAACTAATGCTCCATTACGACGACATACTGGAGTCCTCAGAGAACTTTTTAAGTACTCACTTAAGGGAAGAGCTGCTTAATTCTAGTGTGCAGTGAATATTTGGGCAGCTCTTTCCTTTGTCTCTGGACTCTTCAGTGAGTCCTCTACTCTTACTGCCTCTGTTCCCACCTGTAAAGTGGGAGAAAGTGCCACAGAGTAAGGCACTCGGGACTGCGCAGACACTGCGATGGTTATGACAATGAGGTAGGGACATTTTAAGCATCTGTTAAATCAGAGCTGGATGCTACAGGAGAGCAAGCATGGCATTCATGCCAGGTGGTATTTGTGTAGCGGCCCTACCCATTTCTCGCTCCTTCAGGTTGCAGGTTTAGCTCAGGGAATTTTGTTACCTCCTATTGACATTCTTTCCAGGTTTAGTGTTCTGT
The DNA here is from genome assembly GCF_015220075.1 of Falco rusticolus. Taxonomy (NCBI): domain Eukaryota; kingdom Metazoa; phylum Chordata; class Aves; order Falconiformes; family Falconidae; genus Falco; species Falco rusticolus. The sequence goes on along the minus strand of NC_051189.1, from coordinate 16,411,611 downwards.
TTCTGAGAAATTTAAAATAAATTAGACTGTAATGTAAAAATTTTAACTCAAGGCCACTCAATGTATTGACAGATTTCTTTATTCTGGGTATAAATTAACAGCTCTTTCCAAAACACCTTGTCTTTCCAGTTACTGCTTGGGAACTCCTGCTTTATTTATTAATTTCTGAATATCAAGCCTGGTTGGTGGCAGAGACAGAGGGAACATATAGATTTTTTACTGAGCTGACTTGTCTTTTAACCTGGGATATCTGCTTACAACATTAGCTATTCTGTGCAGAACTGGGAGAAATATTCATCCATCATCTGATATTCATAGACTATGACATACAGACGTATTAAGAATGGTCAAGTCTCACACTCCAGAGCACAGATCACTCAGTTGACTCCCACCTCTTGCAGTGTACAACCTGATGTGTGAGCATCATGCCTCAAAGCAGAAAGACCATTGCAAGCTTTGTGTACATACAGTGTGCCTGAATTCTGTCACTCTCCCGCTGTCCTACCAAAGATCAGCTTGACCATCTCTTCTAGACAACACCTCTGTCCTCACAGCTTTCCTTGCCTGATACCTTCCAGTATCTGCCTGAAGTCTGGAAAACATGGGCTCAGGGAACCAAGCTGAAGATTTAACGCTCTCTCTGCTTATGCACTAAAGCCTCTTCTGCAGTGTGCTCCTGTGTAAATACGGGAATTCAAAACAAGTGTTGAGAGCCATGTTCCAGCCTGCATGCCTGGGCCTGCTGATACAGACTGCTATTTGGCTAGCAGCACTAATCAATCAGGCTTCAGGAGTGGACAGAAAGTATTTTCAGCCAGCAGGCTGAGCCATAAAATCTAAAACTCAGCAAGAGCTGCTTATAAATAGTATGAAACAAAGTAGTGAAAATTAATCTTGTGTATCTGCGGGGGTTTTTAGGTTAGATCCTTTTTCAAGATAGAAAACAAAGGTCTATTTCTGCAGCAGTCATGAGGGTTTTTCACTTTGACTTATCACTTGTGAGTGATTTCAGAGGGAAAAAAATGAAAGGTTGAAAAAGAAAAAAAGAAAGACAAAAACCACTCCTGCCTTCTCTTCTTTCTCCTTGCTGCAGCCTCGGTTAGATTGTGGCAGCACAAAGAGTCAATCTGGGATTTGACACAACCAAGGTGATGAGGAATCTTGGCAAGGGCAAGTGGCCAGTGAGGTGGTGGTAGGTGTGTAGGGTGCATCCTAAAGAAGATCAGCCACTGATGCAGCAAATTTTTCTTCTGCCAGAAACTGATCCGGTTTGGGGTTCCTGCCTGTTCCTCCTCCCTTCTCATAGAAGGTTGATACCCCCACCTCTGTGCTGGATGCCAATAAGCTCGTTGTCTAGCTCCTGTCTAATTGTGCTGGTGGAAACCTGGTGGGAGAGCAGGACAAAAACCTGACAATGGTGGGGAAAGAGGAGCATTTTAAACCCATGTAAGTGAGTCATTGCCTTGGTTATGAAAATGTTCATGGACAGTTTGTTTCCCATTCGGCAGCACTGGTTCTTATTAATGGGAGGGACCAACTGATGAAACTGGCCTTGCTTGTATGAGCAGGGAGTAACATCAAGAGCTGTGATCCATCCACAACACGGGCATAAACACTGTGTTTTATAGCCTTTTCTGTAGCATGTTTAAGCGTACAAAGACAGGGACATCAGCTGCATAGGAAATTGGAGAGGTAGTAGATGGACTGGCAGTAACAGTGCTCAAGGAATAGAGCTCAGCCAGGCCTCCATCTCCAGGAGCCTCCAGGAACCTCAGCAGGACAGGGCTTTTAGGTAGTGTCAGCAAGAGGAAGATTGTGTCCCTCAGAAATAATTGGTGTTTGTTTAATAGCTTCGAAGTGAATTTCAGATTCAGCTCTGTGCTATTATTAAACATGAACTAGGTGCTAATGCAAAGGAAGGAGGAAGCAGCTGCACGTACAGTTACTGTGCCAGCATTTTCTAACCTTGTGAAATCTTTTAAGCTAGATGTCTAACGCTGGCAGTGTCCCAGAGAGAAAGGGAAGGAGGGTGCAGAGAAAAAAGGATGTTTGCATTGGCATTGGTTCTTCCATCAGCATCAGCCATGGCTGCCTGAAGTGTGCATGTTACTCTACAAAAGATATAGGGATCAAAGAGTGAGGGAAACATTTGAGGGAAAATAAACTTAGCTATCAGTTCCATCTCCCCGCTCCTGTTCTTAGAGGATTTTGATTAGGCTGCTGTCTGACCAGCCTGAAGGAAGGACCTCTGTTGTTCATCTCAGCCTTATGGATTTGTGCCAGGTTTCTGGTCACATTTATACTGACTTGTCCCTAGCAGGACAGAAAAAAATGTCCTATTTTTAGCAAACACAGAGATCTAGCATATGGCCTGCAGTCTATCATCCCGAGCCCTGGATGCCAAATTGCATAAAAGGAGCAGGGTTATTTGGGATCACTGCCTGGATGGGAAGACCTCCAAGGACAATCTCTGTGGTATCGGTGTTTCAAGAGGTGATGTTCTTTCTTCTGAGTCCGTGTGTCATCTTGCTTAATGACACTAAAATCTTTCATGTGAAGTAAAAGTCATGGTTCTCACTACTTTTGGTCAGGTTTCAAGTTTAACAGCATTTGCAATGAACTTTCTAAAGGGTGCCTCTGCCTCATCAGATAATGTTACATTATGGCCATAACTCTTGAAAAGCTGTCTATGCAGTGTGTGCATTTCTTTTGAAAATCTGGTCACTTACTTGGTGTCTTGTGAATTCTTTGGCCAGTCTGACTCTGAAAGATATGAGATGTTTTAGGAAAAACAGTCATGTAGAACATAAAATGATCTTTCTTTATAAATGCTTTAACTACACCCACCCTTGTACCTTTGCCGTTATTTGCATACTGTCTTTGTTTACTGTCTTAGCATATTTCTTGAATATGTTACACAGAAAACAAGAGCACTGAAAATCCGTTGGTTATTATGCCCATAAAATTGGAGTGTTATTATGCAGAAGCTAGGCAAAAGTATATTTTGACCTAATTACTCAGCTGTGTGGATCTAGCTGAACACATACATGATGTGGACATTAGGTAAAACCTGTAGATGGCATTGCTGTGGCCTGTTCAGGAGCTAAAGGTGATGCATAGATACGCTGAAGTGCTCAACTCTGATCTAGATGCCTTCTCCTTTGACCTGAATGTTTTTTTTCTTAATAGACCCAGAAGTCCAAGATTCACCAAACCACAGTGGTTGGATATGACACTAGACCAGTAACTTCTAGCTGTATCATCAACCATAGACTTTCTGGATGGCATCTCTCTGTTCAGGGTAAAGTGTCTGTCATGCAGACTCAGCACCTGGTTCAGTTATTTGAGGCCTCATTCTTTAATTGTTGGGGAGATGCTGATACATGTCAGGCCATCTTGTCCTAAAATTCACCTATTCCTAAAATAGCCATTTTATGAATTTTCCTCTGGAACTGACCACTGATTAGGAAGATAGTCTGTCATGACTAGTTTGGGTTAAAATGTCTTCTACAAAGTTCTATGTTTTCAGTGCAAATGATAAAGTTAGATGAGGTAAATCTTATTTCCTTGTCATATTAGTCTTGCAAACTCTGAGTTTGGAGGCATCTTGAGGTATTTATGAGCAAAAATTTTCCAAGCATTATGTAATTTGGAGAGAATGATTATGATAAATTTATATTCATAAATATTTGTTAAGAATTTCTGCCTTTCTAAGAGAAAGGTGACAAATTAAGCAGAGTGGGGTTTTTTGCTCTTTCTTTCCTGCATGTCCTTCTACTTCCATGTTAAAAAAAGAAACATCCTATTTCTTCTTGGTAGATGCCCTTACAAAGTTCTTTCAGTTTCCTACTATGATATTCCCTAGCTCCTGGGTAGGGTGAATTAATCTTAATAAAAATAGCATAAAAGTTCACTTTTTCACAAGTTGAATAATGACACTTTTTTTTTTTTTTTTTCCTGTATAGAAACTCACAGTGCCTGAGTTTCCTAAAAATGCTGGGTGGTTGGGATTTTTTTGTTTTCATTAGAAGGGATTTTTTTTTTTTTTTCCTTTGAGGGCTCTGGTAAGTTTTCTTCTTCATTTAATTCATGGACATGTGCAAACCTGTCCTGCCCACAACTTCCCTGCATAAACCTCACACAAATAGTTTGATTGGTTTGAACGATGCTCCCTACCAGGCTCATTTCCACCCCTTCCAAAAGGTTTCTGCCTCACCTGTGGCAGTAATGTCCCAATTAAAACTTCTAGCACTATGTGCCAAAATAACCCTAGACCAATTTTTACTGTCCTTAACATGCTGAGCTAGAAATTTATGTTGATGCAGGAGCTGTTACTAAAGAAGCTGTGTCATGCCTGCAACATAAATCAAGGGGAGGTCTGGAAGTAGAAAACTTAGAGCTCTCCCAAAATAAGCCATACTCACTTTTAAGCCAGAGCTCCAGGCTTACACAGTGCCTATGTTTACAGTGGTAGTGAGACACTGGCCTAAATGCACCACCTGTATATACAGTATGTACTGTACACCCTGGATGTGCTACAAATACTGTACAAACATCTTCAGTTGACCCCTGAAGCTGTCCAGCCCCATCTGGGAATTTATGCTGAGCTGCAGGCAGGGTTTGCTCTTACAGGTCTTCCCCTCGGGCCTACGTTGTGTTCAGAACATCTCTGAAAGTCGCAGGCTGTGAGCATCTGCCATCAGCAAACACCAACCCTGCCTCTCCTGCTCCTGGTTTTCTCCCTTTCTGCACCCAGCTTCTTGTCCCTGTTGCCTACTCTTAGAAACAAGCCCAGATGAAGTTACAAGACCAGTTCTGAGAAGGACCTAGCACAACGGAGATTATTGCAATGTAAATATCTGTTATAAATGAGGGAAGAGCGACTCAACAGTTTGATCTGGGTGAGTACAGTTCTCAAAGGTGATCAAAATAGGTAGACCAATAGGTTGGTAGACCTACCCTTCAGGCAGTCTGCATAGACTTTCAAACATTAACATCTTAGCATTGCTCTCAGAGAGGCTTTGTTCTCTGCTTAACATCAGGGGTGCATACTGAGAATTTATAATCAGAAAAATACAGCATGTCTTAGAGATGGAGACAGTCCTAAATACCTGAGTTAACCTCAAGTGAGATGTGCCTAAATACAATAATGGATCCAATCAAAGCACCTTATGGTGGCCATATGCTCTGAGCTTTGTTGTTAAGTCCTCCCTGTAATCTGGAGCATTTTCAGGCTTCTCCCTTGCAAGCTCTGCACTCATTCTGAGCTCCCCCCCTGCCCTGACGCTTCCTTTCAGCCACAGCAAATGCTGGTTTTCTTCCTTCTTTTGTCTGACTCTTCAGCAAACTCTCATTATCCTTTCTTGCTTTTCCACAAATCCTGAAAGGCAACTGGGTGGCAAGTAGTTATTGTAGATGCCCATCATGGGGCCCATCAGTCCTGCCAGCTGCTCCTGCACCGCTTTGATGTTGTTGAAGGCTAATTCCTTGTAAGAGTGGGGCTCCACTCCCCAGAGCACATTGTGAATCCCAGAGAGAACAAGTTCTGATTGTGCTGCCAGTCAGAGCACAGCAGAGATGCTGCTGGGGCTGATAATGGGAGATACAAAGGTGGCCGAGATCACAGGCTAAGGAGGGGAGGGAGAGAAAGACAGAGAAACCATATTGGAGTTCAGTGGTTGGGAAGAATAGCCAGGCTCAGTTGGAGGATGGTGGAACAGAAAAAGAGTTCCCATAGAGGTGGTGGAAAAGAAAAGGAATGGAGTTTTATCCGTTCAATGAAGGGCTGGGATTTTTCTTTGAGCATTGACAGACCTTCTGTTTTTTGAACTGGTTCATTGGCTTCTAGCCCAACTTTTATGCTCTAAGGCAAGCTACTGCTTGCAGTGCTTTTGAGGCAGAGGGAGCATGTTAAAAATACTTACATTTTAGCATTATCACATTACTTTGGTATGTGTAAATATTAGGAATGTGTCTCTTTTTCTCTTTCTTCTTTCCCCTTCTTCCTCCTCCCTCTCTTTCTAAGGGTAACCAGCTTCATTTAGCTAGCTAAAAATCAAACAACTTTTTTCCCTATTTTAGAAGATGTTTCTAACTGGGGAAAGGCCTTTGAAAGGAGGTAAGGCCACCAGCCAATACAGGGACAGAGCAGAATACTGGATTATGAGAAGGTTGTATTTAGAAACAAAATGAAATGAGAAATTCCTTGAAAACTAGGTTTTCAAAAACATATTCAGTGGACTTTTCCTAGGTTTTCATTGTAATTTTTAACATGCTCTGTATCTGTTACCTGATGTTTTTCTCTGTAATTGTACACCGTTAACTAAGTGTAGTATGAATAGCCACGTTGACTTTCAGGTCCATAATTTATCCTGGATTGTAAAAGATATGGCAACAAACACCATACTGCACAATTAATAGAAACCGGAGATGTAAAACCAGGCTTCAGATTTAAACCTCTTCCTTTTGGAGTTGACAGAGTTTGAGATTCTCTTCTTATCAGCATTTAATAGGACTGAGAATGAGGCAATTGGTTACAGTTGGCCACATATAAAGAGGGGGAGGAAAGATGAGTGCAGGCCCTCTTTGATGAAATACAACAAACCTGTTTCACTAAAATGATAAAATATGGCAGATTGTAAAAAGTAGATGATAAGGAGCTGGAGGGAATAACAACCCTCCAAAAAGTAAGTTCTTTGAAAACTCATGTTTTATTTTCAGTTCTTTCCTTAGCTGATTGCACAATACTCTACTATTCACCCTACATTTGTTCTTTCCAGGTCCTTGGAATGGCATCCTTAGTCTGCATGCCCACCTTAGGTCTGAATGCATGCATGTCAATAGGGATCACTAATAATGAAATATGGTGTAGATGTTGATAGGATGAATAATCAATTGTGTTCCAGTTCTTACTTTATATTACTATATTTGCCTCCCTTCACAGTTTTTTCTTTGTAATATCGTGGTGTCCTTGTTCTTCAGGCTCATTTCAGCTTGGTGTTTGGAAATCACCTAGTACAGTTAAAGGAATGGGAAAATATGAATAATAAATGCTGTAGATATGAAAGGATATGCTGAACAAATGCATGTAAATTTTCTCCCTATGAATATACTTCCTTTACATTATATACTTCAGACTGATCAAATAGTAAAACAGAACTCATTGGATAACTTATCCCATAAAAAGAAAAGTTATTAATATTTTTAATATTATTCCTTTATCATATCAACTCACTTTTTAAACTGTATTTGAATTGCATTATGAATTTTGGCGTTGAATTTTATGGCACTTGCCAGATGACTAATCAGGTCAAAGTCTCTGTATTGCAATTTCTGCTGGAATGATCTGTAATGCCATGGCAGAATTGGTTTGTGATGTAAATACATGCATCTGCATTTGCATATGAGCATTTAAGTTCTGCCATCTGGCACCTCCTTCAACAGAAAGTTAACTCTGCTTCCTCCTTAAAACATTGACCTATGGCCTGTTCAAAATTGAACAGATTTGCACCTGGACTCCTTGAGACTGCACCTTCTTCTAAAATAAGCAAAAGTCAGCTTCTTTGCCACAACTCCTTTGGGATCACTGCCACCTCTCTGCTGCCTTCCAGAGTGTTTTCTTTATGATGGGGTTGTTACCAGGTATTTTGGCTTTAAACAGTGATATATTGGATGAGAAATGGCAGGGCCATTTGAAAAAATAAAATAAGTGAATTTATAGACGTATGTATATGTAAGAAAGTCACCAGACTTGATAATGCCTCTTTAAAGTGTTACTGCAGTACTTTGGGTGTAGTGCTTTAATTTGTATCTGCACAGTGTCTGCTCTGACAGGTCAGCCCTTACAAGTTACGGTGACCTGAATGTGAGATTAGTATCCAGTCACTTAATTCTGTGAACGGCAGTAAATATTACCCATTAGCTACAGATGAATTAGTGGCACTATTGAACTAATGAGAACTGGGATTTCTGGGAGATATATGGTTGCACAGGAGCGGTGCTGCTGATAAACACATTTTCTTATCACACTTTTCAATAAAGCACAACTATTTGAATTCCTTGGGCTTGCCTTGTCAAGTAACTACATCACCAACCAGGTTTCCTCATGCCTTGGATACTCCAAAACATGGGGGGAAAATGTTGTTTATAAAAGAGTGACAATATGATACGTGATTGCATGATTCTTAGAAGTGATACAATGCAGGTGGTTGCCCCTGGTTTTATCTCCAGCAATAACTACAAGCCGAGGGGGCTGTGTGCCCTGTTGCTTGAACAGCAATTATTGGAAGGGCAAATTCCAGCCTAATACCCTTGGATGTTGTTAAGAGTGTTTAACTTATGCCAACATGAAAAAGTAAGTAATTTGTGCATTACCTTCACATGGATTCATGTTTTGTTCAACTTCCAGGCACTGTGTTTTCTATCCCTTTTACTGGTAGACTGAAGGTCTTTCTCAAATGTAGTTTTGCTTGTGCACGTACTGGTTTTGGGTGGGATAGAGTCAATTTTCTCCATAGTGGCTGGTATGGGGCTGTGTTTTGGGTTTGTGCTGCAAACTGTTGATAACACAGGGATGTTTTTGTTACTACTGAGCAGCACTTACACAGCGCCAAGGGCTTTTCTGCTTCTCACCCCACCCCACCAGCGAGCAGCTGGGGGGGCACAAAGAGTTGGGAGGGGACACGGCCAGGACAGCTGACCCCAACTGACCCAAGAGATATCCCAGACCACAGGACGTCATGCTCAGCATATAAAGCTGGGGCAAGAAGAAGAAAGGGAAGGACATCTGGAGTGATGGCATTTGTCTTCCTGAGTGACTGTTATGCATGATGGAGCCTGGCTTCACTGGGGATGGCTGAGCACCTGCCGGCCGATGGGACTTGGTGAATGAATTCCTTGTTTTGCTTTGCTTGTGGCATGGCTTTTGCTTTACCTGTTAAACTGTCTTTATCTCTGCCCACAAGTATTCTCACTATGACTTCTGATTCTCTCCTCCATCCCATTGGGAGGGAGGGAAGGAGCAGCTGTGTGGGGCTTAGTTGCTGACTGGGGTTAAACCACGACAGTGCATGCAGGATGAAAGATCTCTCTTCTAATTTTAACCATTTAACCATAATCATAAGAGATCCCACAATACATGTTGCAAGCAGGAGACTGCCGGCTGCCATGGCCTAGACAGGATCCATCAGGACTAATTACATTTTGCTTAACCAAAACTGTCCATAAACCTTTTGATTAAAAGTTTTTCTATATTTCTTCTAAAATCTGATTGCGTTGTGACAGCATCATCTCCATACTCCCATCAAAATGTTCTTTAATGTTATGTGAGTTATCGCCCACATATGCAGCTGTTAAGAAAGCACTTAGAAGCCTTATGGGAGGAAAATCACATAACGTCACCCCCCCAAACATGATTCCTGAGTGAAATTATCACAGAACAGACAATAAGCAACTAGTTGGTGGTTACAGGCTGTGTCAATAAGGTTAATATATCTCTGTAATATCAGTGTGCCTGAGCTTTATTGTGGCAGGCAGCATGCAAGCACAGTATAAACTCTGCTCTGATCCCTGTGTCTGCAGACAATAAAAGAACTCTTAATTGCTAGAGGGACTTGACTTTTGCATTTGGCCTTTTCTTCAACTCTTTTCTAATAATAGTATTCTATCACTTTTTGGCCCAAATATTGTTCATATGCAAAGATGATCCTGTATGCTGAGAATGGAAACTGCAGTTCTGTAACTGTCTTTCTTGTAGTGGCAGACAGAAGTTCTTCCTTTCCCCTGTGTAAGAGAAGTTGTTGTGCACCAGAATCCAGGGAAAAATCCTGTCCTGGCAAAGATTTGATCTCATGAAGAGGGATTACCCACACGAAAGGTATGTTGCTGTCAGCCAGACCATTCAAAAAGACCATCTCAAAGAATCAGTCTCACAAAAAATATGTCTTCCCACCCATAAAATTGTTTCTGGTATTTGTAGCTTCAAGGCAGAAAATGAGATCAGTGAGAAAAAGACTGTTCAAATGAGGGAAGAAAATGCCCTGCATTACTGCATGACTTCCTTTCTGAGGAGGAAATACACTCATGGGGAGAAATTATCTCCAGCTTCTCTTTCTCAAAACTTTCCAAATTTTCGGTGAGCAAAAGCAGCAGAAGCAATAACTAGTAATGAATCAAGAACTACTGATGCAGAAAGCACGAACATGTGAAACTCTCACACAGGCTTATTCCTCCTGATTCTCAAAGATTCATCCTGCTTTGAGCTTCTGAAAATAGGACTTTTCACAGTGTCATAGCATGTTTTCATCTGGTCATGCCTCACATGTGAAACCAGAACTCTTACACTTCTGCCCCTCTTGTCTCCCAAAAGTCTTTATCCAAATAGTGATCACGAGACTTGTTAGTGACTCCCTTTCCTTGCCTCCTGAAATTTGGTTAATACTTTCAATTTTTCCTCCTTAAGCCTGTGGGCCACAAACTTCCACCCTGAGGATCTCTGTAATTAACTGAGTCCAGGAAATAATGTTTTGGTAAAAAGGGTTTTTTTACCAACAATATCCTCTTGTTACCAACATTACATTTGTTTAGGAACAGTATCAGCCTTTTGAAGATTTGCGGCTTTGTTTAGCATGGCATTGCAATGCCTTCTGACCATGATTCAGAACTTATTTGAGGACATGCCTAGAGCTCTGTGACCTCATAGATTCCATATGACCAGGCTCATCAGTAATGCTTATTCGTATGAATAAATGAGTGCAGGTCTTTGTGCCTATAATTAGGACTTTGTTGAAGGTTTCAGCTAAAGGGGTGTTTCAGAATCATGTAACTTGACTGGCCAGCCTTGGCTATGCCTTTTCATGTTACTTTTTTCTTCCTACTAAAGGTTAAGCTAGATATTAAGGACCAGTTGCAAGAATATAGGAAAAAAATGTGTAAGCTGAGCCAACTGGAAAAATAGTAAATTTTCAATAAATTGTGATTCTTCATTATAATAGGTGTAATACAGACCCCAAATATGAAATACTATAGCCTAAACTGAGTCATTTAAAGGAGAAACATATGCCTGGTTATCATTCAGACATCCAGGCATCTCATTACGTTGCAGCAATTTTTCTTTTGTCATAATTCAGCAGAAAATTCTATTTGCAATAGAAAATTAATTTTCCTAATTATGATCTGCTACAGACATTATAATGATTTGTTGTCAACATAAATTTTCAAGAAGTGTTATGTTGTGCAAAATTATTTAACATGAAATCATACTTTCTAGAAAATACAGGATTTTCTTATATCCTTTACCTCTCTGTGCCTCTAAGGAAATTTAATTTGATTGATTTATAGTGGCAGAGGGAAGACACTCACTTTTGTTATTTTACTTTCAGGTGCATTGATTCTTGCCTATTAACTCTTTTAATGAGATTCTAATGCTTTTTTTTTTGTTTATTTATGCCTTGACAGATCACGCTAGATCCTAACCACATTTAGCTCTCATCTATTTAAGGATTTAATCTACTGACATTTTCATCTGGCAGAATACTTCCCTTCCCTTGCTTTTCTGCTGCTAGATAATCTGTTAATAAAATATAATCCAAATATGATTAATGAAGAAAGTTGTCATTTGAAAGGCAAAACATTTAGTCATAAGAAAAGCAATTATGCCAACAATTCAGCAAGGTATTTTACTAGGTATTTAAGTAATGAGATAGATAGGCTAGGAATGTGATGCTGTCCTCTTTTGTGAAGGCTTTTAAGACTGATGGTTGAATAACCATGTGGGAATGATGACATGCAAGTATTTGATTTGGGCTGAAGGCAGAGAGCTTAATTAGATGATCGTTTTGTCCAGCTGACATTCTCTACCTTCCAGTTTTCCGTGTGAATAAACTCCAGTGCAGAAAAAACAACTAGGCAGTGTCTCAAAGAATTTGAACTAAGTCTGGATCAGGAAACAAGCGGAAAAAGTTTGCTACCATGTGAACGTGCATTGTTCAATGTGATGCACCCGGTGTTGAGTATGACCTCAAAAGAAGGAAAAAACTGAAGATACTAAGTAAGCGAGATCAAAGGCTATTATGAATATACTGCATTCAGTTTATATTAACCAAAAAAAGGAAGAGAGAAAGTGTTTTTCAATCTTATGGACAGTGGTGTTTATTTGTTCACTAATGCCTCAAAAGCAGCAAGTCCTGAACCAATAACCAATAGGTGACATGAGGAAGAATGAGTGAAGAGTTGTTGTATAAAAGTTCATACATCACATGGGTTCTAATTTCATAGCAGAATAATAAGAAGCTTTAATAAGAATTGATTCTTGTTTGTTATAGGTGTTATCCAGACATGAGAGTAAGATACAGTCCTCAAGGAGCCATCTGGAAAATAGCGTGCACCACAGTAGAATATTCATGGACCATGATAATATACAATTCTGTTTGCCTAATTTTTTATACTGAAAGCAGTAAAGCTATTTAAAAACAGAAGTCACAGCTGATGAATTTCAATCCTTAATTCAGTTTCTTTTAATTAAAAGCTCAATAGACAAAAGCCTACAGTAAGTTTATCTTCTGGACTAATGGAGCACAACATTTCATTTGTTAGAAGTAACTCAGAGGACTGAAAAATAACAATAATTAAAAATTTAAAAGTTAAAAAAAGAAACAAGTTTGTTTGAAGATATTTGCATTCAGATAAATCCAAAATGGTGAAGTATTTTGTATGTTGTCCATAGACCTTGAACCAAATCCCTAATCAGTGCTTAAACCTTGCATCAATTTTGTTTTCATGGCTTGCAGCTCATTTTGCACTGGCTGCACTGATCATGAGAAGTTGAGTGGCATAAATCAGTATGTCTTTTCCACTACTGAAGAATATCAACCCAAACCTGCACAACCTTGACTGAGTGAAAATATGGGCCAGTGAAGAATTTCTAATCTCCCAGGCAGCAAGCACTTTTGTCTGTTATTTTTGTTCTTGCTCTTACACAGAAGGTAAGAGTTACATAGCAGTAAGAAGCCACTATCAAGGCCAAGGACCCAAATCTATTAGTGACTGCACAGACTACTAACACAGAAACAAATCAAAGCTTAATTGTAAAAGTAGTGATTTCAGACAGAACTGGGCTGAGGATTGCATGGAATCTGGAGCCTTTTTGATTAACAGAGTACTTGTCTAGTGACATGTACTATATAACATTTGTTGTCCTCATCGCACATAATTTCCTTCCTCCTTGTTCCTGGCAGTGATACTAGTCCACAGTGTTACAAAGTTAAAAGCAAACTATTATAGATATACAGGTCCACAGTAGTATAAAAGTTTCTTTTAACATTCATTCTCTCTATTTTTATGCCTCTTTCCCATCATGTGAATCCTTTATCAAATGATAGTCACCTTCAGAAAGGTCACAGGGCACAGAGTGTTGTAACTTCCATTGTAAAATCAAATGTTCCACAAGCTTATTACAAGACTCATGAACAATTTTCATAATATCTTGGTGATTTGTGCTAAAATCACTGTCTGTATTCAAAAGAAATACAAAACGTTGATTTCATTTAGAGGTCAGACAGTGAATATGTGCAAGCACCCATTAAAAACACCACAGCTCAAAAAAAAAAAAAATGCAAGTGTTACCAAACCAAATGTTCAGGTTCTCAGCAGTTGGATGCCCTTGCTACTGCTGTGCTAACTCAGGGATCAGACCAGCATAAGAGAAAGGTGGGTCTGCATTACCATCACCTTGTTGTTGGAGTAGCATTGATTTAGTTTCACCACGAGCAGCTGCAGCCTGTACCCTATGCACACCTCTTGTGTGAAGGCCCCCAGGGTCACATAGAGGCTTCTGCACAGAGCTCCAGGGCTGCTTTTCTAGAGGTAGCATTCTGGTTTGGTCACTTTGCAAACTGCTTGTACAACTAGAAAAGGTAGGATTCATGGTATGAGTGCCCCAGCTGCATCCACAACACCTACGGTAGATTCCCAAATGTTGTATTGGTCGAAATTGGGTGACTATTTTTGGATACTTTGCTTTTTCACAACAAAAATGTCAGTTTTCAGGGTGATATAAACAATTCACAAGTATTTTCAGTTGGGGACTAGAATGAGGTGGGGAGGAGATGAAGAAGTGAAGAGTGTAGGTATGTACATTCACACAAAGAACTCCCAGGAAACTTAGTTGTTCTCAGTAAAGATGGCTTTTTTCCCCTCCAACACAAGAAGAAATTGCACTGAATCATTACTAACAAGGGAAAGGAAGTATATCTTAGCTGAACATCTCTGTTCTGCCTTATGGAATGCATGGAGAAGCTTAATTTTATTCATTTTGTAAAATTCACCAGTAACTTTTGAAGACAGTACTTTTTTATGGACCAATCACGAATATCCCACTGTAAGGGGGGAGATTGCAGCTGAGTTCGTTAATGACAGACACCATATGCCCATGGTATGTAGAATCATAGAATCATTTAGGTTGGAAAGACTTTTAAGATCATCAAACCCAACTGCAAACCTAACATTGCCAATCCCACTACTAAACCATGTCCCTAAGCACCATGTCTACGCAACTTTTAAATACCTCCAGGGACAGTGACTCAACCACTTCCCTGGGCAGCCTATTCCAGTGCTTGACAGCCCTTTCGGTAAAGACATTTTTCCTAACACCCAATCTAAACCTCCCCTGGTGTAACTTGAGGCCATTTCCTCTTGTCCTATTACTTGTTACTTGGGAGAAGAGGCTGACATCTACATCGCTACAGCCTCCTGTCAGGGAGTTGCAGAGAACGATAAGATCCCCCCCTCAGCCTCCTCCTCTACAGGCTAAACAGCCCCAGTTCCCTCAGCCGCTTCTCATAAGACTTGTGCTTCAGACCCTTCACCAGCTTCATTGCCCGTCTCTAGACACGCTCCAGCACCTCAGTGTCTTTCTTGTAGTGAGGGGCCCAACACTGAACACAGTATTGGAGGTGCGGCCTCACCAGTGCTGAGTACAGGGGGGCAATCCCTGCCCTTGTCCCGCTGGTCACGCTGTTTTGGATACAAGCCAGGATGCTATTTGCCTTCTTGGCCACCTGGGCACACTGCCAACTCATATTCGGTGGGCTGTTGACCAACATCCCCAGGTTCTTTTCTGCTGGGCACCTTCCAAGCCAAGCCTGTAGCACTGCCTGGGGTTGTTGTGACCCAATGTGGGACCCAGCACTAAGCCTTGCTGAACCTCACACAACTGGCCTTGACCCACTGGTCCAGCCTGTCCAGACCCCTCTGCGGAGCCTTCCTACTGTCAAGATGAGCAACACTCCCACCCAGCTTGGTGTTGACTGCAAACTTTGTGGGGATGCACTCAATCCCCTTGTCCTGATCATTGATAAATATATTAAACAGAACTGGCCCCAGTACTGAGCCCTGGGGAACACCACTTGTGACCACAAAGACACAAGTGAGTGCGGTTTTTCATCTTTTCTTGGGTGAAAACAACACAGATAATTAGGTAATGGATCAGAATAAACCTCTGGGGAGAGAATATGGAACAGATAATTAACTTACTGGAGTGAGATTTAGTTTGGGGTAGGCAACTGCTAAAAAAGCACATGTAAGTAGGATTTTGTGTCCTTCTCCCAGTAGAATGCGATACGCTTTCATCTGGGGCTGAGGAAGAGACCTGTGTTACATTTTAAACCCTGAACTGCTTCTGTTCAAGATCTTCCTCCTCTACACTACTATCATCCAGCAATAATTTAATATTCTTTAGCAGACCTTCCCTGGTGCCTGTGGAGACATTGGTATCCACCTTCTTAATTATTTTTTCTATTTTTAAACAGTGAAGAGGGGGAAAATGCCCCAAAACCCAAACTGAATTGATGCTGGTGAAAGCATCTTTCCTGATACAGACACATTTGCTGGGATGTTTACTTGAGCACTCCGAGTCCCTCCATCCTGTCATGCCTGACAGGCTTATGATGCCAGTTGGGCACAGCTCTTTATGTGGCTCGATTGCCTCAGTATAGCTTTTCAGGTAATGCTGCCTCCCTCCGAGTTTGGAAGCATGAAATACTAATTACTCATTTACAATGTAAACAACCTGGTTTTATCTTATTCATTGCAAATTTACCACCAAATCTTTCTATTTCTGTTGTCTTTTAGTGTATTTATTATTTTGTCATAGGAGATAAATGGTAAGCTGGCAGAGCTGAAGATGACTCACAAGAACCAAGAATTGTTTTCATTTTGTTTTATTCTCCCCAACATAAATATTTTTAGCCTTTTCAGAAATCTGCTTACTGAGAGCAACTCCTCAATTGCTCAGTCAGTACTGAAGGTACATACGATACACCCCACATTATAGATAATAAAAAAAGAATGCCTGTGACATTTCATCTACTTATTTTAGTGTCTGTGATGTAAAACTCACTGATGACATCCAAGGTGTCTTGCAGAGATAAGGTGATACTGTTTGCTCATATTTGAAGGAAAATTTTGCTTTTTTCAATTTAAATATTTACAGTGAGTGCATTCATCAGGACAGCTGCTTTCCATAGAGAAGCACAGCTGGAACTATGTGCTTGTGTGTTGGGTAATTTATTTTACATTTTACAGACCATGATTTAGGAACAGAATGCTAATTTCAGTCTTAGTTTTCAGGGGATTGTAGGCTTGCAGGGCATGTGGTGTCCTTGACCAGCATTACAAGCTAGTGAGCACATCATTTAGGCAGAAATATTGGTTTAGGATTTCAGACTAAAAGGAAGGTGATTTTTATCCCTCAAGTTTCCTTGAAAGAACGATAACTCTTTAAGCAGAGATGGCTTTTTAACCAGATGGGCACATGCTGGGTGTCGATCCTGAACTGATCAGAGCAGCTAAGTGTACAGTGAAGAACAGAAATACAGGAGCTGAGGACTCAGTACTGCTCTCTTCAACCCATCCAGTCCAACCTACAGGCATGAGTAGTGGACAGATGCATCCTAGACTTAAACACATAGCCCCTTGGAAAGGTGCTGCCAGCAGGACCTTTGTTTTACTGACTAGAGGGTTGTGGTGTATATGGAGGAAGAGTACCTAAGAAAAATGGGAAACAGTTCCCTCCATTACAGACTTCTCTTAGTGAGGAAAGCTATAAATGAAGCTGATAGCATTATAACCCCAAAGCGTGACCTAGATGTTGATAATTAGAAAAAAGTGAAAGGAGGAATTAAAATACTGAGTCAATCTGCTGAAGAGATGCAAGAAGCGTGGGGAATAAACAGGAGAATCTGGGAATCATAATTGCAATCTACTGAATGGAACTGGCAAACCAGAAAGCTGGAGGAGGCAAGTGCAAATAACTGGAAGTATAGTATCATCTGCAGATGGCTGGTGCCTTTTTCAGTAGTGGGATCGCCATTTCCAACATATTGCAAGCTTAAATTTTTCTCTCAACCAACTGGTATCCTTTCACCAAACCAGGTGCTCTAGAAGAGGCTTTGAACTGGTAAATACCTCTCAGGCATTTTTCTCTGAGACACAGCGATGATCACACAGTACCCTACAGACCAGGTTCTTGTACTCCTACATGTAATGCAGAATCACAACACCTTGAAGCCCACCCAAATAAGAAGCTACTTGTAGCAGCCTGGTTTATATATGCATGATTTTCATTCCTTCAAAAAGAATTTTGCACTTTCCTTTGTTGGGTTTTATAGAAATGAAATAAATGTCAGTGTAGATATTTGAATGATCTTCATTAGATTTCAGAGTGGACAGGCTCCTGAAGTGAAGCAACTCAGACCTCGCAGAGTGCTTTTCTTACCTGTTCATAAATTCAGAGTGAACAGGTTTCAGAGGCTGCATTGATTTGCATTCAGAAAATAACCTTTTCAACCGCAAATATTAGGGAATGGTACACAAATTTTCAAGCACTGATTTTTAAACACTTAAATCGAAAACCATTTCAAGTTTGTACTGCTGCTACCATTCATGTTAAATGAAAGGCCACTTCTGAAAATATGCTTTTTGCAACATGCAGCTTCTGGAGCACTAAATAGTGCCAAAGAAAAACATTGCATTATTTTCCCAATGTGATACAGGCTTGTTTTAGCAAGTCTATCAGCTGTGAATCAGCTCATTTTTTAAAAACCTGGGAGTGGTATACAAAAAGTAGACACTGTTCATGGACTGGCTTCTTGAGCTAGCCTGTTAATGCTGCAGTTCACGTGCATGCAACATCAGTCTGGAATTTAGAAATAAGAAAGGTGCTTATGTAAACTTGACATTATGAGTGCTAGTCTGTAGCAATCTGGAGCAGATAGCAGAAGAATAATGCTAATGGGGAAGTAAATGTTCTTTAAGACAACTGATAAAAACACTCATTGAAAGCATTTGTTCTTATCTGTCTCACTCTCATCACTGAAAAGGTATTTCCAGTTGATTCTTAAAGAAATTTTAGATAGTATCTTTGTAAAGAAAATGTTAACTATTTTTTTTTCTTTCTGTATCTAAGCACTTTTGCAGCTGTGTTTCTTCCTTCACTCTTTATCTTTGTATTGAGTTGACAAGTGAGACACCAATCATATGTGATTGAAATATCTATCTCTATGCCTTATTACCGAGTCCTATCAATAAAGCCGTATTTCGTGAGGGAAATCAGTCATTCCTCCATTTTAGCTCTTTATCAACAGCTAAAGCTTCCTTTTGATTTGCTTGTGTGACAGCTCTGTCTGTAGCACAACATCCATCTGCAGCACACTTTTTAGTCTGGCAGATTAATAAGTTAATAAATGCCTAGATGAAATGAAGTCCAGAACTCATTTTGGGAATAGTTTTCTTAATGTTTCAGCTTCAAAGTCCTCACTAGGTTGTCACACGATCTGATTGTTCACATTAAACAAATGTAATCAGTTATTATTGACCTTGCTTGCAATAATGCGTAGTATCTCAGATACCAGTTTTACAGAGGTTTTCCAAAACCTGCTTTTATTTGGGGCCCTCAGAATGAAACAATTTTCAGTGACACGGTTTCCTTACATGCTGAGCATGTGAATCAGGATTCCTGTAAAACGTTTTCTCTTTTTAGAGTTTGGTCTAGGTTAGGGCTGGGGAGGAATCTGGTTTCCCTATTAGCATATCATGCAGCTAGGCCTGCCTCAATCTGTGGTTGTCATTCAGCCGGAAAATAAAAGTTCTGTAGGGTCATATAGGGTCTTCTGAAGGAGGCATACAGTAACTTAAATACAGGCCCATAAATCTTTACCTTATGGCTCTTATTTTGTTTCACTAAAATCACTGTTGTATTTTTAGGTCACTTAGAAGCACATTCTCTCAAATCTGGTGTTCATGTGTTTTTCATTTGCATGTACAATAGCTAGATAAAATATCAAATTGCCGGTTTCTATTACACAAGGCCTTCAATCCACATGATTTTTCCCACGCATAAATCATCCATTGTCAGAACCGGAACAAAGCAGCACCATGAAACAATTCACAACTGTTAACTCAACTCATTGTTGACCTAACCCAAATCCCATTCAAGGCAATGAAAAGATTTCCTGGGATCTGGGGGGCATTAGGTATGAACCTAAGGGTTATGCAAAGTCTTTTACAATCTTTCCACAATAAATGCAGATTTGCTTGTGCCAATGTTTAAACCACAGCGGTGTGGGACAGGAGAGGGGGCAGAGAGAGCATCTAAGGCAGATTTCATTTGCAGCTTCAAAGCTTTCATTAATGTCCTATGCTGTTAATTCCATTTTATATATCAAACTTTTCAATCAGCTCACTGAATACCATTGTACCTCACAGTGGGATCTCCCTATAAACAAATGCTTGGAAACATTCAGCTCTGTATTGGAAAGACTCACAGGAGAATAATACCGCTGATTACTCGACAGACTCTGGGAGGGAACAGCAGAGCTACAGGTTGAACACAAGGTTCTGGCAGGAGGAGATGCCAAAAGAAAAATATCAACTTTTTAGGTGACATGTTAGCATCTAAAATTAGACTTGGGAAAAGTTTCAGGAGCACGCAAAGATCATCTCTCTCTCAGGCTGTCTCAGCTGTTTGGGGGAGGGCAAAACCAAGAAGAAGTTTCCAAAATGGAAATCCAAATTAGTAAGAAAGGACATATTTATCATAGGACTGAAATATCTGCAGCACCAATGGTTTAATTGTGTGGCCCCAAGTGTTTACACTTCTGCCTGTGCAGAACACTCATTTGTGGTGGGGGAATTGGACCAACAAATGTAATTGGTTTTGGTTTGGGTTACTCACAGAGGCAGCACTGTTCCTAGATGGAAATTCCAACTACCAGGTGTGTGTGGCTCTTACCCCAGCACTCTCTGTACTACATCTTCCATCAGTAAAGGCAGGAGAACCTTCCCCATTGAGCCATGTGTCCCTTGGAGGTGCAACCCACTGAACTGATGTTACCCTTCTTCTCCTCCACAGAGGATATAGTGAATCTTTTGGGGCTGTAACTGGATGATTTAAGTTTGGAGCACAACAGCTTTTACTTTTCAGTCCATCTTAGCCTTCAGTGCCTCAGAACAACATGAGAGTTGCAACAGGATGGGCATCTGAGCTACTGGGGGCCCCCAGCATGCAGGGTGACTGTTCTTTGATCAGAGGAAATGCCCAGTGATCATAGTAACTGCTGTTTGGTTTTATGGGCTTTTGCACTGAAGCAAGGAATGTTTACTCAGCTCAGTTTGGAAAGCTTCAATAATCACCATGAGATTTAATTTCTGTGTGCATGGAAGCATAGCATGCGATGCCTGTTTTAAAAAGTGGCATTCAGAGCAAAGCCTCATTTATCTGGGTTCTTTGTAATCAATAACACAAAATGTCCAAACAGAAGCTTTTGTTTTATCACTTTTTAAAAACACTCAGAGTCACGTAAAGGAAGTAATTTTATGATGTTTGTGATTTTCATTACATTCAAATCGGTGTCACAGGCCTTCTTTCCAAGTGGAATTTGCCTTTCTGTGACAAAAGAACTAGTAAGATAATGCTGGAACCATGAATTCAAACACCTATAAAAGTCAATTTTTTCTATCTTTTTAGCATGCCCCACTTGAAAAATAAATTGTATTATTTGATTCTGTGACTAAACAATTATTGAGCTTGGATATCTGCAGTGGATGGTATCCATCTGGCTCAGGAGAAGCGCATGCCTTCAACTACAGAGTTCACACATCTCTCTAGTCAGCTACAGCTGCGTTGGGATGTACCGAGTTGTCTGTGAGTGTGCTGATGAATCCCCAGTACTGCACTGTAGCCTGCTTTCCACGCCTGCCTCGGTGTCATGGAGGGATCTACATCTGGGCATCATCGATGTTGGTTCCAGCTCTCCCTTTTCTGACCACCATATGGACTTGTCTATGGAGTGACTGTGATGTGCAGTCTGTCTCTACCCATGTCCCTGTGCCCTTTCCCAACAGAAGCCAAAAATGAAGATGTCTGCAGGCTGCCAGGTTTAACAAATTTGATCTAAGTTAGGTCATCAGCTTGTGTCATGGGACTATGGCAATTTTGATTCAACCTTATATGCTAGTTGTAAAATCCAGATTTCATTTGACTATGGCCTTAACCTTCAACAGAAATGGTTAAATTAATGAGCTTCATGTTGTAATTGGCAAAGACTATGAGCTTCCTCAAGGTCAAGCATGGCAGCTCAGTTAATGAGCTGGTCAGGCCATGAGACTTCATTTGAAGAATTGCCTTATTAGGATTTAATGATTTTTTTTTTTAAGAAGAAAGGTTTGAGTGTCAGAATACCTCAATTTCTTAAGCAAACACCCCTCCTAGACTACACCTGGCAAGATTCAGTTTTACAGAATTATTTGAGAAAATTTGAACTGCTCTGCAGCTTGAAGATACAAGGAAGATCCCCTTCCTGAGATCCCATATGTATATACAGTTCCACTGGCCTCAAATGGACCCCAGACAGTTGCAAGGACATGAGTCATGGATATAACTGTACAGTTGAAACTAAGGTTTACACACAGTATTTCACTGCTATTGTAAGTTGTGTATAGTATCTCCAGTTACTCGTATTTTAGATAAGTTAACCCTTGCAATCTTTCAGTTAGCATCAAACGTATGTGATTAGTTAAGCAGTGGATGTTCCAGAAATCATTATTAGAAGATTTTTATTAAAAAAAAAAGGTTTTCTGTTCTTCAGAGTTCATCAGAAAGTCTTGTTTGTATTCATTCTTCCTTGAAATATTAAAAAGATCAATATCAAAAAGTGTGGCAGTTCCAGCTGAATAAGTCTCCTGCTTTTTCCCCCCAGGTGCATGCACTTATCAAATCACAAATCCCACATCTGTATTGTCTTTGCTACCTGTGCAAGAAAACACCATGAAGTTCCTGATTTTACATCCTGGCATTGAATACTGTGGAAAAATCAGGGCTTTTCAGGTCAATGAGTCATGTTCAAAATCTGTCTTGCAAAGATGCTCCACATACTGTAGCTCTCCATGCTTCAACAAAGCTCACTGAAAGCATCTTTTTTTGGCTTAGCTGCCCCATGCAGAAGTTGTAATCATTGCCACATGTTCTGTAGGTAGGATCACATCCACTCAGACCCTCAGACTCCCCACTGTACAGTCATTCTGCCTGTTGTCAGGGTTTTAAGTGAGAATTATGTTCTAGGGAAATCCAGACTATCAAAAAGGGTAAAAGAGCAAAAATACAACAGATTCTCAGATCCATATTGCATCTTAGACAGTAATAAATAGGTCTGATCCACTTGAGATGTTTTTCTCTCCTTTTCTTGTTACCTTCCCGGGACTGGTGTGATCCAGCCCATCTCCCTCCTATCATAGAATAAAATCATAGCATAGTTTGGGTTGGAAGGGACCTTAAAAATCACCTAGTTCCAGTGCCCTCACACCATGGGCAGGGACACCTTCTGCTAGACCAGGTGGCTCAGAGCCCCATCCAGCCTGGCCTTGAACACTTCCAGGGATGGGGCATCCACAGCTTCTCTGGGCAATTTGGTCCAGTGCCTCAACACTCACAGCAAAGAAGTGGTTTCTTGGGAGAAAGAAGTCTGATGTCAGTTGTGGGACTGCATTATCTTCCAGACTAAGTGCTAGGTGAAGGGTGGAATTTGTCTAACCACAAAATCACTGAGGTTGAGAGGGACTTCTGGAGCTCTAGTTCAATCCTTCTGCTCAAAAGAGGGTCAAGTAGAATAGATTACCCAAGCCCATGAATGATGTTGTTTTGCAGGCAAATAAAGGACATTTTACTGTGGGCAGTCCTTCAACGTGGATGTGACAAGGCAGGTGGGATAAATTGCTTCAGATTTTCTTCAACCTCTGGTCTGCCAGAGCCTGTCCAGAGCATATGACTCCTAACATCTGCCTGTGTATCTCTTCCTTTCTCCCAGAGCACTGCAGCCAACGTGGTTGTTAATACAAAGGCACTGGAGATTGTCTCCTGCACCTCTTGATGTCTTCCTGAAGGCAGTGAGAAGGGGCAGCGTAGGCCCCAAGTGTTGCAGGGCCTATGTATGGATATTCTTATCTGAGGAGTGACCCATGAAAAGCTTATTGCTGGTGACCAGACGTAGACTTGGCGCCTGCATTACACTGCACCCAAGGACAATACGCTCTCCTGTGGTTTGCAGTGCTGCCAGCATTGCTCCTGCGTTCATCTAAAGCCAGGCTTTGCCACTGCCAGTGTAGATAGCAGGGTGCATAAAACCAGGCAAAGAGGTAAGGTGGCAACAGGTATGAGTCAGGACTCTGATGCCCTCTGAGCCTCACGTTATAGACTTCTGCATACATGCTATCTCCTCAAGGAAGCATGGTAAAGAGGAAGATACTTTGTAGGTCATGACAGGTGGCTCTTGGAGCGTGACACCAAGATGGGGCCTGTGGGCACTGTTGTAGGGACAACTGTGCAAGACTAAGTACGTTGCCGGGAAACCCTTGGAGGACTGGGTGACTGAGAATAGGTAATTTTGTCATAAGCAATATCCATATTGCAGATAAAGTTTGGGGTGGCCACTTAGATCACATCCAGGAAACTATTTCCAGGGAACTACTTGCTACATCCTAGTGTTTCCTGACATATATGCATATACATTATATATACACACACATATATAAGCAAATATATATATATATATATACGCTTATATACATATATATAAGCAAATATATATCCTAAGTATATATGTGTGTATATATATATGCATTTATGAACAGGTGACAAAGGCCCTACACAAAAAGCAAAGATGCTCCAACATGGATTCATAAACATGCTTTACAAGAGCTGACTCTCCCCTTCTCTCCTTCCTTAACGGCTTGCAGAGCTTCATTTGCAAAGACCACTGAAATATCACCACAGTGTATTACCTGTCTCAATTAACAAAGCCGGTGGACTTCTGAGTAACAGAACTGGTAATGCAGAGCTAAATACAGTAAAAGGAGATGGACAGTAAATAACAATACTGTTTCTCAAATAATATATCTCAGTTTCTTCCGGGTATCTCTGCTGTATAAGAATGAAATATGCTAAGTAGTAGACTAAAAATATATTGTCTGATAAAGGAGAGGAAAAAAATCCTTTGTTAAACGCTCATTTTCAAATTCCCACCTACACAGATATTTTTATAGTAAGATATAGGTACACCAGCTTGATCTATAGCGAGTTGCAATAAGGAAACTTAATATAGAAATAAAAGTATAAATTGGCTTCCCACTGCTGAACTGGCCTTATTTGAATTTAATTTACATATGCTACATTAAAGTAAAAAATAGAACTGTACATTAGCACTGGATTACCTCTGACTCTAATTTTTTGTAACTGTTAAAGGATTTAGCAGTAACAATCCCCTTTGAGAAACTCAAGTGTTCCACAATAAGTGCTTACAGCTGGCTGACACCAATTCTACTTAATACCAGTAGGCAAAGAAAGTAATCTGCTTTATTTCATGCTATCTCGTCTCCATTGTGCCCTGCTTTCAGGGCTTGTATTGCTTTCACAGTGCGGTTAACTGTGCCTAGTGTGCCGCTCACTGTGCACAGCTATGCCTGCCAAAGTGGCTGAGTGACATATTGGAAAGATACATGCTCTGATGGCAACCACCTTAACGAGGAGAGGCAGCACAAAGCTTAATTCTTTAGGAGGATGGCACAATTAACATTCTAGCCATCATTTTAGATCCCAGTTAGGGTGAAAGTTGTTAGATTTAATTTAAGTAGTAGCTAGTGGGGTGGTTTCATCTTTCTCATCTGTTTTCATAAGCACCAAGTTAATCTCTAGGTGTTCGAGTCCCGTTTGTTTCAAAATTGTCTTGTTTTCTTCATCTGGTGATCCACTGTTCATCAGTGAAAGGAAACAGTTGTGGCGAGTTCTTGAAGAACCTTCAAACATTTTCAGTACCAAAAATATGAGATGCTTGTGACCTGTGAGAAGTTCAGAGGGTAACAGAGAGGGAGAGAGTTGTTACAGAATATTCTGAGTGGAAGAAAAAAAAGCCGCTTCCTCAGTGTTTTAATCATACCTTTATGTCACAACCTTTCCATCTTTCATCCAGGGCAACTGAAAATGTGGAGGTGCTCTCAGCCAGCTATCTTACAGTGATGATGAGTTTTCAGCTGATCTTTCCTCACTACATAGCAATACAATAGTGCCTATCGTTCTTTCCACTCCCTGTTTTACTTGCCTTCTTCCATTTCTTTAACCAGCTTCTCACCCTTTCTGTGTCAGACTTAACTTCTAATTGTCTCTTTGGACTTTTAATGTAGCCCCGAACTGCTCTGAACTCCTAACTCTCTATTCTGTTTTTCTCGGTCCACAAATAACTTCTTTGTGCCATACCTGATTTTGTTTTCTACTATGCTTCTTCTTATGGGTCAAACCGCATCCCTTCCCATCTTATATTTTTTAAAGTATTTCCTAAAACAAATACCTCCCTCAAAACTCACAGGTGTAAGGAAGCCTCCTGGGTAAAAATCCCATCATTGATTTCTTAATCCTGATAAATTACAAGTAAAAAATTACAGCTTTAGGTATCATTTTCACAATAAGAAGATCTCTGATACAGATATGATATTCTCTTCAGTATCTTTCATCATCTCGGTCATTCCAGCAACTGTTAAAAGTGACAAGTTTTGTTTCTTTATGGTGATATCCAGGAAGAGTTTACTGTCCTTTCTTCCTATTATCTTCAAGGAGTGGTCTACTCTGTTGTGCTGATGAATCATCTTGGACTGATGCTAGCTAAAACATGCACCATACTTCACCACATAATGTAGTCGTACCCTCTAATACCTATGAAGTTAGAATCAGAGACAGCACTGCAAGAAAGAAAAAGGTTCACATGGCCGTCAATAGGGAAACTGGTGGGAAACTAGCCTCGTTACAGGGGAAGTGAAGCCTGAGGATATAATACTGGCATCTGAACACAGGCTCCATGATAATTAAACTCTGTTTTGATTTTTCTGCTTAAAATTACACACAGAGACACAGACACACAAACACTTTGTTTTTGTGGTGGATTGACCTTGGCTGGCTGCCACGTGCCCAACAAGCTGCTCTGTCACTCCCTCTCCTCAGCAGGCTGGAGCAGAGGGAAATACAATGAAAGAACTCACGCATCGAGATAAGGACAGGGAGATCTCTTCCCAGTTACTGTCACAGGCAAACCAGACTTGACTTGAGGAAGATTAATGTAGCTTATGACCAGTTAATAACGTAGTAGGATAGCAAGAAATAAAAACAAAAGTAAAACCACCTTCCCTCACATGTCTCTTCCTCCCAGGCTCAGAACTTCACTCATGACTCTTCTTCATCCACCCTCCATGCAGTGCAGGGGGATGTGGAATGGGAGTCACCATCAGTCCATAACACTGCATCTCTCTGCCACTCCTTCCTCACACTCCTTCAATGCTCCAGCATGGTGTCACTCCCACAGGGTACAGCTCCTCATGAACTGCTCCAGTGTGGGTCCTTTCCATGGGTTTCAGTCCTTCAGAAACAGACTGCTCTGGTGTGGGTCCCCCACGGAAAACCTACTCCAGCCTGGGCTCCTCTCCATGGGCAGCAGCTTCCTTCAGGACATATCCTCCTAGTCTGCTGTGGGATCCTCCAGGGGCTACAGGTGGATATCTGCTCCACTCTGGTCCTCCACGGGCTGCAGGGAGACAACTGGTATCACCACGGTCTTCTCCAGGGGCTGCAGGTGAGTCTCTGCTTTTGTGCCTTTCCCCTTCTTCACCAACCTTTTCGTCTGCAAGGTTGTTTCTCTTATATTTTCTCACTCTTCTCTCTCATAGCTGTTGTGCAGCATTTTTACCCTTTGTTAAATATGTTATTGCAGACGTGCTATCAATGTTCAGCTTTGGTGGATTTGTCTGGGAGCCAGCTGGAGCTGGCTGTGTCTGACATGGGGGCAGCTCCTAATGTCTTCTCACAGAGGTCACCCCTGCAGCCCCCCTGTTACCAAAACCTTGCCATGTAAACCAAATACAATTTTCAAGTTAGAGGGAAGACAGAAAATTAAGTATTATTCATGTAATTACTCTTTTGAAAATGTTGTCCAAGTGTGGGTATTGAGTTTTGGAAAATCAGACCCAAATTACTATATCGCTGTTTATCTTAAAGTGACTACAATTATTTAAATTGGTCAGATATCTACATGTAAAATTTCTTTGATTTTAGAATTTTTCCTGTTTTATCAGGAGGCTGTGGTTCTAAATTATGCTTACATTTATCCAGTTATTTGTTCATTTATTAACTATCCATTTAAAACCATTCCACTAGAATAGGTAATTTCTGGACCATAGTCATCAAGATCATGGAATTTCTCCAGCCTGAAAAATGGCAGTATCCATAATCCCTATTTTTTTTCCTCTTTACATTCCACAGAGCTATCTCAACAGTACAGAAAAGCTGGAGGAATGCTAGTGAGAAACCGTGAGCAAAGTGTCAACACCTTTCAGAAACTGGCCGTTACTGTGGCAATCGTTTAATTCCATAGACGGATCCGAAAGTTTGTGGAAAGCTGGTATAAGCACAGAGCTGGTACATAAAGTTCTGCTGTGCTGATTTTTGCCTTCCTCGATCATCCTAAAGAATAAGGGGATTAAGGCATATTGCAGTGGTAGCCCTTCCTGAGATTTACATTTCTTGCCATAGTTTGAAGGATTTTTCTTGTTATGTCTTTTTCCTTTGAAAAATAAAAGTGCAGAGTTGTTTGAGTCAAAGGTGGAGTATTTCAAAGAAGTGGTTTTAACTGTTGAGTCTGGCTCACATGCCACTATTGATGAGCTAGAGTGCTCTGAGTATCACAAATGTGTGTCCTCTGTTTTCTTTGGTTAAGAATTGATATTTGTTAGTGTGGGATGGGAGAAACAGTCTGTTACTACAGATCCTAATATAATTCCCACTAAATTAAGAAGGCTTGTACTGCACAGTTCGGTAAGAATATGGACAATGTTTTACAGGGGATATTATGTCACTCTCTAGCAGATGGTGTAGTAATTTCATTTGCTGAGAGTGTTACAGTACTGTGCAAGTATTTAATCCTCCTTAAAGTATGGAGAGCTCATTACATATAAATCTGACACTCACTTCTTGTTTTCTGTTCTATGATGGTAATAGTGCTACATTACTATAATATTTGGGGTTTTTTCCTATGGCTTATGTGAAAGATATGCCTTATGCAGTACGGGAATTAGTGCAAGTTTCAGCCACAAATTAGAACCAGAGTAAATAAAGCAGTTTCACCAATATTATCTATAACCAGAAAAAGGATTTTTAAACATAAAACAATTGCTTCTGGGTTATGGCCAAGAAAGAACATTAGTTCATCATTCTAAGGACCAAATTATGAGAACATATTTCAGTTCCTCTTCAGTCAAAACTCCCAAGGGATCAGATTTGAAGGCTGTTCGAGTCAACCAAGCTCTACTGAAGTCAGTAGACTTGCTTCTATTTAAACCGGACTCAGCTGGGAATCTGTACCCCTGCATGTGAAGATTGGAAGGGAATGTCCAGATGGTTCATACATCACAATTTATGTAAAAAATAACCTGTGTGGACTCCTATGAGCTGGAAGAAGATTTCTCTTTCAGTTCCTTCACTTTCTCCAGGCCTTGTTAGCAAGGGCCCTTCACTTTAAAAAGGCAAACCAACCAAGCCTCTAATGGTCTTGATCTGAGTTACAAACTGGGTGGACCTCTGCAGCTAAAAGCAAAGCCTGCTGCAATTTCAGATGAAACTACTTGTTCAGGAGCTGTTAAAAATTTATAATTGTTGTCAACTAAGGACACAGAAGAGGCCCTCTGATACACACCATGCTGCAGGTGAAGGTATTCACGATTCTGTGTTGAGTTTCCTCAGCTCAGAAACCCAGGATGTGAAGAATTCATATCGATGATACTCAATTAATTCAAAAGAGGTTGGGTATGTAACTTCCATATGTTTCTTTTGTAAAGGGAGGATTCCAGACTCTCTACTTTCACTGAACAAATTATGAGGAAACTTTGGTAGTAAATGGAGTGTTCCAAAAATATGTCAGGAAACTTAGTTACTTCTTTGCTTGTCATTTTGCAATAAAGTTCATCAAAATATGACTGTGTTTTCAAACAGTGTTTATTGAGAGATTAGATTTTCTGATGGCCAAATGAATCAATTGGGAAGCAGAGCGAGTATGATTAGCAAAGTAAAGCAGATATTAGAAGCATCTCTTACAAGCTATTTTGCAGCATTAACTAAGAAAAAAGCTGTTTTCCTGAGGGAGAAAGTGCTGTTTCACTTCTTATGCGCGCCCACCATCCACAAGAGCTGCAAAAGTTCCATGTGTAACAAGGCTCACTGCACAGGGGTTTCTTTGTAATTTTAACGGGAAAACTGATCCTGAATGCCAATCTAACTGACTGGGTAAACAATAAAGAACAATCTGAAATAAGAAGGAAAGCAAGAACAGAACTATTGTTATAGAACCACGTAAAACAGAAGGGTTCTGCATTTCTTTATCAACTTTCGATGTCACTGTTTTTCATAATGTATTTTGACTGAGAGTTCTTGCTAAGAGGAGAACCGGGAATAAACTCTGTGTGGTTATGGTAATTACACCCCAACCAGACAGCTCTGAGCAGAGGGCAGCTCTCTGTGTCGTTCATTAGGGGGATGGACCTCTTCAAGTCATCTCTTGATTTTGGTGGTGGGTTTTGGATGGCTTTTTTTGACACGGTACACTGCTTTTTCAGGACTGTTTCTTCAGCCATGAGTTCCTATGAAAGTGTGGTGGGTTGAGTTCCCACAGCAGTGTGTGCAGTAAAATTCTGCTACCTGTTTGTGTTTATGCAGAGAGCTCCCCTCTCTTTGCAAGGGCATGATAATCCTCTGAACTTGTCCCTCCAGCACTGGGAGGGTACCCTTCTCACCTGATCTCCCAGATACCTTCTTGGCTAAAAACTAATTCGCTCATTGGGCTTGTGTTAAAGGCAAATTACTGAAGGTCCAGTCTTTCTGATGATCCCTCTCCTTTCAGAGTCCAGTGCCCTCCATCTAAACCCTAGTCCACCTTCAGCATTCTTTTTTTTTTCCTCTGAAGGCTCCTCTTAAAGCAGCTTCTTTGAAGGCAACACACCTTCTCTTATCTCAGTTGCTTGCTGAAAACCCTTCTATATTTCCTGTAGCTCCTTTCTTCAAGCTGTAATAAAGAAAAGTGACAGCCAAGCACTCAGAACTAATCCTTTGTTGCCAAGTGCATTTGTTGTAAACCTTCATTGTGTGTTACCTTGTGGTAAATTCACTTCTTTAGCTCTGGAGGTGACCAGGCAGCTCTGGCAGCACTCAGAAACAGTTTGCATCTATAGTGGAGGGAGGGGGGAAAGGAAAGTCCTATTTGAAGAAACTGTGAAATAGTCAAAGTCATTAAAGTAAAACTGAGCGGTATTTAAGAAGGTCACATGTCAATGCAAAATGTCTGTGATATAAATTCTCCTCCTCTGATGTGTCTTCAGTCATTTAGCATTGACTAGGAAAGGCACATCTTAAGGGGGAATTTTCTGTTATACAGGGAAACTTCAGTGCAAATTAATTCTAATCATAATTTATGGTATATGACAGTGTTGTTATAGAAAATAGTCTGATGGTTTAATATAGGGTAAGAGTAATCAAATGGACTTAGCTGCATTTGCTTTAGGAAGTATAATAGATGGAATGTGGGTTAGGTAATGTAGGAAATGTTGATAATATGCTGAATATTTGAAATGTATTATTTACCAAACAAACAAAAGTAGCACTAAAGGCTAGTTTATTTCAGGGAATCTGACCATAAATGTTTAATGATGAATGAGAGGATTTATCTTTCATGTCCCACCTCATCTGAAATTAATGTTCCAAATGATATGGCTGTGACTGCAATCTTGGCAGTGGGGGACAAGTCTCTACTTTCTGTGTCAAGTTTCAAACAATATGGTTATGGGATATTAGGGAAAATAAGGAATTGCACACTACCAAAACAGTTTTTAAAGCAAAATGCTATTTCCCTGCTTGTGCCTGCTGACCAGATTGCAGGGTAGAGGCTTACCTTCCATTCAAGCTTCTTTAAGATAAATTTTTTAGGGGTCACTTTTCCCAGTCCAACGTATTTCTTCTACTTTGGAGGATATCAGAATGAATGGTTGTTCTACAGTTCATTACATCTTGGATGTTCAAAATGGAAGGGACTTTCAGAGAAGTCTTGTCCAGCAGGTAGGTATCAGATGCTATATTCATCACCAGTGACCGTAGCAGAAAAAATGTGGTGCAGCAATTGAAAAGGGAGATTAATAAAAGTCAGTGGATGAATGGTGTGTGATGTCACCCACAGCATCATAATCAAACCTTTTATGGTTTAAAGGGATGACAAGAAATCCTCTTTGATTTGATGTGGAGCTGATGGGCTACTGTTTCTATTGGTTTGTCTCCTGTCTGCATGGGTTCTTTTCCCAGATTTCGTGATTTATTGGATTCAGTGTCAGACCCCGGGAGCTCTGTTTTCTAGGCATAGGCACACAAGAATAGCAGATTTCCTTCAAATCCTTTAAGCATGAGATCATTTGATGTATCGGTGGAGTTTATTTGCTGGTGTTTTGCCATGGCTTTTCCCTACATATAAGCAGTATCTTCTATGTTTAGCTCCCTCAGCGTTGCTGCTGCTACAAAGTTGACTTAAATGGCTAGCACTTGTGCTGAAAAACCCAGCTCCCCATCTGTCTGCTGGAACAGGCTTTCATCTTTTGTTTGCTGGACACAAAACATACTGCGTAAAATACATGATCCGCTTTTTCTTCTGTAGGTTCTTACCCGGGCCCTGACACTGCCATATCTGAGTGCCTTCCACTACTGCCTGAAGCAAGGGGCTGATCTGAATCTTGTGTGGGGCTCAATCATCCTCTTCATTTATATGCAGCACAGCGCTTTGTTTCAGGAAAAGCGCAGCTAAATTTGCATGTTAGGAGCACGCGTGTGATGTGCTTTTACATTACACTGTTGTTTTGACTAACGAGTGTTTTGCTTTTCCTTCAAAGCTCTTTCTGCATCGCAGAGTGTAATGCACAGGGCATGTTAGCAGGATGAGGAAGGTCAGTGCAAATCCCCAGTGAATAATGTTTTCCCTGTATGAAACACCTTTATTTCAGAAGCATATGAATCATTTCACACACCAAGCACACAGCAGCCAGATGGGCAACATGGCACTAAAAGTGCAAAAAAGCAACCGGGCAGGTGCTACCAGTTAAGAAATAGGGACAAACCCCTGCTTCCCTGCTTTTTGGGTATGTCTTATGGCAGCAGAGGCCCCACATGAATCTCCCTCAGGGGTGAGCTGCTGCCGAGCAAAGCAGGAGTGTTGGGCTATTACAAGGACTGCAGAGGCATTTCCCAGGTGCTTCAGGGTATGGATCCACGACTTAGTTCTCTCCTGGTGAATTTCAAACTTCTCTGCAAATCGAGGCAAAAGGTGACAGAGAGGAAAAGGGAGAGCTATGAAGCATGTGGATAATGTTGGCGAACTCTTCATGGATCGCTGTCATAGTCACATCCTGGCTGCAAAATGAGAAGTCATTAGCATGAACGACCCTTGAACTTGAGTTCAGTGTATGCTCAGAATATTCACCTTCATGCAAAAAAGATGGAAACTAAAAGCAAAACCATGCATGAGCCTGAATTAGCTCTCACAGAAGTGAGGTAGCCACCAAACGAAAGTTTGTGGAGAGCTGGGCAATACAACAGCCAAAATGAAAGTGAAAGGAAAAAACAGCTCAAACAAACCTAGCAGTTTTGACAATATTTAGGGTTAGGTTGAAATGTTTTGTTTATCCCAAAGAAAATTTTCATTTTCAGGCTACTTAACCTGCTTTTGATCTCTAATGCCTTTTTGGAGTTTTAACTTTAGATTACTCAAATGCAAAAGACTGTTTCAAAACAGTATCTCTCACTGTGTTTAAATTTGAAAAACATTGAAGTAAAGCATATCAGCTTTTCAAAAATTAAATAGTTCATTTTGAAAATGATGACGTGAGGATAATACTACCAAGAAGCAGCTTCCAACTGCATCTGCTATGACAGCCAGTGAATGGGACAGAAAATCTTAACAATGCTGGTAGAAATCCATGTGTCTGTAATCTCCTTTCTTTTGGCGTGATTAGTATTGCTACGCTAATGTGCTGTGTCCTGGGCAGCTGTCTAGTATCTCTGATGGTTCTGAGTCTAGAAATAATGTCTCTTCCAGATGTCACATTTGGGAATAGATGAGCTTACAAGGAAGATGATAATCAGAAAACTTGTGTTTTGTGAGACGAGGGTGTCAGACAAGACTGCTTCATGGAAACTCTTCAAATATATGTTACATCCAAAAAAAATCAACATTAAATAATAAAAATAAAAACAACAGAAGCTTGCAAGGGCATGCATCCAAGCATTAAGAAAAGCCACATACTAATTTTATTTGGGAAACCTTAATCCATTCCCCTTGTGCAAATAGTCAAATCTTTACTAATGTATCTTAGCCTTTTTCCACAGAATTTAAGCTCCACAGGACAGGCTGTGCTCTGTTAATGATCAGCTCATCAATATTTTGTATGATCCCCCACACTCAGTGGGTGACGTTTTTTGCACTATTCTTTGTTGCTTAGAAATAACTCAGAGCCAAGCAGCCTGACAGAGGACCAAATTCCAGCTGATCAGTACAATGTGAGCCTTTGCATAAGACAACAGGTTCCCACTGACTCTGTGACAGCTGCTTAAAGATACATTTCCCTGCTCCTCTGCTCTTGCTGAACATGAGTCAGACCTCAATCCGAGGACAGAATTGTTAATTCATCTCTGCATCAGTGTAGTATGTGAATACTGCACAAACATTAATTACTCAGATCATTAATTTCTACAAAATACCTAGAATGTGAATATATATTATTATCCCAGATTTACAGATACAAGAAAATTTTGAATAACATTTCCTCTCAATTTCATTAAAGAGCATGAAATGTTTTATGTTACCACTTGCTCCATGCAAGACCCCTGAGAGCGCTGAGTTTCATAACCCATTTGGGGTGTCTTCATGGATGCTGATACCTCCCACCTCTCTTTTACATATTCCTCTTCCTCTTGTTCTTCTTCCCCATACATTTTTTTCCCTCCTGCACTTCATTCTTCACTTGGGGATCTCTGATTCCCCATACCCTGTGCCCAGTTTGTCTTAGACTTTTCTAAAGACCACATTGTCTGGGTTTGCATCTGTCATGGTTTAGCCCCAGCCAGCAGCCAAGCACCACGCAGCAGTTGCTCACTCCCCCTCACCCAGAGAGATGGGGAGGAGAATCAGAAAGGAATGTAAAACTCAAAGGTTGAGATAGGAACAATTTAATAGGTAAAGCAAAAGCCACACATGCAAGCAAAACAAAACAGGAATTCATTCCCCACTTCCCATGGGCAGGCAGGTGCTCAACCATCACCAGGACAGCAGGGCTCCATCACGCTTAATGGTTACTTGGGAAGACAAACACCATAATGTCAGATGTTCCCCCCTTCCTTCTTCCTCCCCCAGTTTATATACTCAGCAAGAGGCCATATGATTTGGAAAATCCCTTTGGCTAGTTCAGATCACCTGTCCTGGCTGTGTCCCCTCCCAGTTTCCCGTGCCCCTACAGCCCCCTCGCTGGCAGGACCCAAGAAACTGAAAAGTCCTTGACTTGGTATAAACATTACCCAGCAGCAACCAAACCACCAGTGTGCTATCAACATTGTTCTCACATCAGAGCCAAAACACAGCACTGCACTAGTTACTAAGAAGAAAACTAACTCTATCTCAGCTGAAACCAGGACAGCATCTCTCCCCTTCTGCTCCCTGCTATGCCAACCATACAATTTGTTTTCTTGAAAACTCTAGGTATTCTCTTTTCCAAAATCCTTGTCAAAGTGTCTGCAGTCTCTTTACATACCTTGCTGGTTCACTACCTACTTTTGTTTGGATGTTCCATGGCTCCCTATATATGTCATCTGACTGCAGTATCTGTCCACCTTTGCCCACTTCCAATGACTTCTTCCAGCCCCCTGTCTGCATTTGCCTCACTGAAAAGCAATTGCAACTTCAAGCCTTCTATCCTCCTCACAAACCTCCTGATTGCAGACTCCATCATTTCTGTGACTCTATTTTGGTTTTCTTGTGCAGCAGTCCATGGTGGTGCCTGAAATTACCCTGGCAAAAAGGAGCTGCAGGTAGTGCCTCAAGCTCCCGATTTTGTAGCCTGCTCCAGCCATGTCAAAGAGGGGTGAGATAATGCTCAGAATAACACAGAGCAGCTCCAGGCTCAGACCCTGTCCCAGCCAGTGCAGGGGATGCCATTAGTGGCCTCTTTTCCAAGAAACAGAGTCAGAGACTAGAAAGACAAAACCAAAATGTATTGGATGTGGCTAAAACTATAAAACCCTTTATATCAGTGCTGTGTGCACCAGTACTTTCCACAGGGTGAAGGAGATACTGCCCTTCTCTTCAAAAGGGGAATGCAACCAGGCTTTGCTTCCTGAATTGAAAAAAAAAAAAAAAAAAAAAAAAAGTGCCAGCCAGAAGGTGGAAAAGCCTAGCCTGCATGAGTCTGGTATTTGCCAATAGTCATTTTTAGTACGGGTACCAGGCCTTTGTTTAACTGATCTCTTTGTTTAGCATAATTGTGTGAGCCAGTTATTACCTGACTGTGTACATACTTGTTTAAAAGAAAAAAAATCAGACCCTAAAGTTCTAAAAGAAGTGAGAAATAGCACAGTGAGTGCAGAGCAGAATAGTCCAAGTAGCAAAGACTACATTGTATAGTAACAGTGTCCTAGAGAAAAGAGAGGTGAGGTGGCTCCATATATACCTGTCATCAGCTTTCAGAGGATATGCAAAAAAAGTGGAAAATGTCTTCTTTGTTATAGATCTTGTAAGACAAATTCTAAATAGCACTTGTCGTCAAGGCTGGAGATAAACTTATAAAGATGTTTATGTGGAGGAAATAGAGGTTAACTCTTCCTGAGAAGGAACAGTACAGAGGAGTCCTGAGAAGGATGGTCATTGCTGAAAAAATAAAACTGAACTACTGCTGCTGTGATAGGAAGGAAATGGGAATGACAAATTAATTTCTCTAATGTATCTGCAAGTGGTGTTTTGTTCTGTCTTAGACAGAATATTTTCTTATGTGTATTTGGGTCAAATGCCTTTATTTCTCTTTGGTTTGCACTGTGCAAATGTCTTTATAATTCTGCACACAAAATCAGCATTTGTAAAAAATGCTATGTGGCAAAACTTGAGTGATTCAGAGTTAAAGGTGACAGCTTATCTGTCTGCCTGGAAATGCAGGGTATAGTCCCACAAACGTTTCCATTCTCATTTGACACTTGTGAGCCATCCTTGAATAACTTGCCCAGGGTCAGTCAGTAACAATAGTGCCAGACCATGAGGAATTTTTTCAGGTGTATTTGTAGGATTCCGTCTGTCTAGAATTAGCTGAATTCCAGAGGAAATAACTTTCTAAAAAGCATGCAGGAAAATACTCACAGTGAGAGATTTACTGTACATCTTTAGCCTTTTTTCCTCAGGGCAAATTTCTGTTTCTGTAGGAATAAGGCTTAGGCAGCAGCAGTCATGGTAGTAGCTGTGTAGTGCATGGCCAGAAGCAGGCTGCTATTGCTGTAACACTGCCTGAGCTTTAAACGCACTTGAAATATTTAGAATTTTTCATAGATGTTATTTGACCACTTGTTCAAACACCAGAAGCACATAGTATCCAATTTTATGATTTATTTTCTGGGTTTTATCAAATCACAAATCTTTCTCTGGGCATGGGTTTCCTCATGCAGAAACATACAGCTTTTTGAGTTTGTAGATTATCTAAGGTACATGGGACTGGAATAATGGAAGTCCTATTTCCTCATAAAGCAAAAGATGAAAATTGCTATACCTGAGCAAAATGCAGCCTGAATCACTGGTCAATATTTAATCTTGCTGGCTTGTTTTAATTAGGAAGATTGATTTGAGAAGTAATGTAAATTCTTGGTGTAATGTTGTTTGAAAAAAACCTCTGTAGAAACAAACAATGGCATGAAATTTCCTTGCTCACAAATCCTCAGGACTGTCTTTCCAGGGAGTTCTTGGCTTAAGAAACGCTGTCCTATTTCTCGTTCTAGTTACAGCACTGTGGCTTTCCTTCTTTGGTGCACACATCCTGCAAAGCAGCATCCTAACCCATGCACTTGCAGCCAGGGATATTGCTGTGATTAGGCCTCCTCAAGCTGTGCTTGCACTTAAATGTGTTGGGGAGCAGATTCTTTGTCTGTGCCTGTTTCACTTCAGCAAAGGGTTTAATTGCTTGAGTCTGAAAGATAAGCATGGCAAATCCATCAATTCCACAGAGGTCTGTGTTTGTCTTTGGGTCAGCACCCTCAATAGCAGCCATTAAAAACTTTGCACATAACTATATGGCCAGAAATAAATTTCAGCGATTGAATGAAGATAAATGATCTGATCTATCTGAACTTCTGGCATCAGCAAACGAGGACTGGGAAAACCATCATACTGTCACATTTCTGGTGGTTACATCTGCTTAGGGCAAAATAGTACCATGAGGACAACCAGTCACATTTTAATACTTCAGCTTCAGTACCTGACAACTATTAGGAAAACAGAGGCAAAGGAGATTAAAAAAACTTAAATGGTAAAAGGCTAAATGCATAGTCCAGTGCTCACTTCTAAAAGCACTGTCAAGATTTAAAGAACGGTTATCTTTCTGCAGCTTATGAGCATCCTTCTCTTGCTTCCTTTCATCCCATCAGCTGAGACACTATATTAACTCTGTGATGCTGCAAAGGTTTAATTGAACCTCTTTCACTTCGCACCATTATCCTCACAGCATCACTCAGGCTGTGATGTAGTGATGAAGTGTATCTCTCCATAAGATCCTCTCTGCTGGATCAGAAACTGTGGCCAAATATAACTAAGTGCTCATACAGTATGGATTCATGCTGTTGGCTCAAATTTCTGCAAATGGATGCAGCTGGGTTAATTTTTTTCAGTATAGTTTAGGACACATCAATTTCTTTCTCAGCAGGATTCCCAGTCATATCTGTACCTGTCTGCACCAGGCTGGATTCTGTGTTATGTCTGCTTCCACAGCTGGTATGGTTGCATGGGAATGACTAGTTCAGACCAAATTTGTATTGCTGGCTGATCAATCAGTACATAGGTCTGGTACGAACTGTCATTATCAAAGTATTAGCTTTCATTTACAGACCAGGAAATAAATGGTATAGAAAGTGGAGACCTATGCTTTGTGCTTCTGTACTTGATGAGCACTGAGGAGGGTTCAAGAACCCCCTGGGGTATTCTTCTCTATTTATAATGCTTGGAAACTAGGAAGATGGATATGAGAAAATATTCTGATAAGTGTAATCAAGGTAACTTCCTAATCAGCACAGGCTGCAGTCAATAAATTGCCACCAGTCAATGAACTGAGAGTTAAGGACACCGATCCTAGT
The DNA here is from genome assembly GCF_015220075.1 of Falco rusticolus. Taxonomy (NCBI): domain Eukaryota; kingdom Metazoa; phylum Chordata; class Aves; order Falconiformes; family Falconidae; genus Falco; species Falco rusticolus. Next base: position 16,372,634 of record NC_051189.1, on the reverse strand, counting down.
TCGTGTGTTTAAGTGATATTTCCTCGTTCAATTGTAAATTTGTGTCATTCACTTCACCTGTATGCCTGAGGTGCAGTATAATTACTGATGTCGCTTGTGGCCTAGCTGCAAAAGAAGTTTTCGTGGCTCTGTTAAAATTCTTCTACTTTTAATACAACGGTCTCTACAACCGCCTCACCCAGGGCTGTTCGCTTGTGCTGGCCCAGCGCAGCAGAAGCAGGCTAAGTCACATTAGAATAATTGTCCTGGTCAGTGGAGATCCAGCTTCCTTACAAAAATTATTTTATATATCCATCTACAAAAGGTCCCCATTAAAATGTTTCTTATGTTTTTCTTTGAGAGCACAGATTCATAGCTATATCTTCTCCTCTCTTCTTGCCTGAGATATGTGACATTTCTGTCATTCAGTTTCTTTGACAAAGGTGCAAACTGACATTTCACATGCTCTGCTACAATCTATCCCTCTGTCTGTTGCAGAAGTGAGGAACTAGTCAACTTTGTGATGCTTATGCTGCCACACAGCTCCTTTAGTTCAACAACAGGATTGACTAGACACTGAATGTATCACATTATGGGGACTGTTTGTCACTATGAAAAGCCTGTTTGATTGACAGTTTATTTTCTTTAGCAATATGATTAAATGTTTGACAGGGAGATACTGAGCTGCCAACTTAGAGTCCCAAATATTTAGTGGGATGTAGCCCCGCTCTTTTAGGGGAAGTGAGGGTAGGGGACCATGTATTTGCACTGTCGCTAATTACCATAAAAAATTTTGGGGGTTACTGCTCAGGGCAGGACTTATAACTTCCATTTTCTGTTTTTCTATTCAACCTGGGAGATACAAAGGTGTAGAGGAATGAAGCTGGGCTAATTAGCATTGACAATATACAACTGTGGGTTGGCTTCAGGGGTGGTGGGTTGGCCGATGTAAATAAGGTACAGGTGAGGCTGGTTAAGTTAAGCGGTTGAGCAATGAAGAGAGAGCAGCTTGAGGAAGAGAAGGTGAGAGAGGAGAAGCAGAGAGAGAACACACACTCTGGATGAGGTGAGACTAGGAGAAGGCAGCAGAGGGACTGGCATGAAGAGTATGCTGGTATGAGGTGGTAAAAGACCTTGTTGCATCTTGATAGTTTGGAGAGTGCTGCAACAATTCAAAGGCACCCAAATACCTGACTTTTTTGCATCTTGCAGCTTATTGATCTCCAGTTGTGCATTCACATGTGGAAAATCAAGAGGAAAGAGTGCTGCCAGAGCTGTGAAGGTTTAAAGACGTAAAGGAATCCAAATTTGTAGTGAGAAATAACATCTTCTATGAGAGCTGTTAATATCATTTGAACACACGGACTAGCTCTGGGGTACAGACTAGGTGTGGGGTGCAGAGTGCCTTCAGGAGAGGAAATTTAGGTTTGTAAGAATGAGCATTGCAGAAGTGAGTGCTTTGGGCAGGGTACTCCTTACACATAATCAGTGGGATATACTGCAGAGAGTAAATGAACTTGATTTCTGTTCTTTTCAGACATTTAAACCCCTTCTTCCCGCCAGAGGTGGGAAGTGAATCTGTCCTTCAAAATCAGAATGTATGGGCCCTCGGAGAGCCGTGTGGGCTTCCCAAACCGAAGTCCCTGCTTCATCTAAAGAAATATTAATATATATTAATTAATATATATCCTACTCCTTTGTGAATACCTAGACACTTCATCTGCTTGGAGATTGTTATGCAGTGGGCCTTTTATCAGCTGCTTCTCTTTATGCTTTTCCACTTTACATAAGGTTGTGAAGCAGGTTTGCTCTACTCACCAGTGACTGTCCAGACTGCTAGATGATAACTTGCTTTTTTCTTGTCTGTTGATTTAAGAAACACCCTCAAATGGAGGCATCTGACATTTCTAGTTCTTTTGATCAATCCTGGCTATAACCACTGCAATATCTGTAAACCAGCCTACCAGAGATTTGTCCTAATAATGGTACAGATCTTCATATCTTTGAACTAAAGACATATTTTTTAATTTGTGGATGACACCTGAAAATATATTCAATGTATAGCACCACCAGAAAACACAAAAAACTCTTTTGTAAGAAGTACAGTTGGCTAAAGCCCTATTTAAAAACTTTCCGTTCTCATGCAAGACCATTCTTTTCATCCTTGATGCCTGTAGCTGTCCCAGAGCATCCAGGAGCCAGGATAAGTGGGGAAGGCAAATGAACTTACATTCAGTTCCCCTTCTAGCTCTCTGCCCTCAGAAGGAATGGGCAGGTTTGAGCAATTTTTGCCTCTCTTTAATGAGAAAGAAAGTGTTGTGAAGTCAGGAGGCTTGAGAACGTGTGGAATTCTACTGGTTGCTTGCAGGGAACTTAAAGTACATGCAACATAGATTATATTCAGAGTTTTCCTAATTTAGGACTATTTTATGGAATGGAATGCTAAGCACTGAGTTGTGCTTACAGAGCTGGAGGCAAATTGGAGTCTTGATGGAAAGGGATGAGAATGGCTAATACGATTTGAAAACTGCTTACTCAGAAATTAATATGTTTTTTCTTGCCTGTTCCCTGCTGCTGTTAACAAATCCCAGAAAGGTGCTTTTAACAATAAGGACTGAAATGCATTTCATATATGTTAACAGTATCCCAGGGGGTAGCGAGATGTTGCTGTGCTCCAAGTAATAAGATACATATTGGAATGAAAAGAAGGGAGATGTAATTATTTAAGCAAACAGCCCAGTAGCTGGAAAATTCATCTGTCATCCAGCCCATCACTGAGCCCTATCCCCCAGCTGAGGTAAAGTTGCATATTTCTGTTGACTTCGGTGGAATAAATCTGGCGTATTTCAGCTGTTGATTTGGACTTTTACCCAAAGAAGTAGGCTGTAAGTCAGTAGAAATCAGTATCTAATGGGAGGAAGAGTATAGCAAGTTGACAGGGACAAGTTTTACCAGATATATGTAGAATGAAAATAGTCTTTTTACTAAGTTAAGGACCAATGATGCATGGATCTTGTGGCAGCTCTCAGGAATAGAGCTGTAAATCTCATTCTCTCTGAGTTTCAAGAAATACAATATGTGATCAATAAACTGACCAAACACTGATTATTTGTAGTGGAAAATTGCCTCCCTGGCTACTAAAAGAGTGGAGCAGAGGTTGTTTCCAATTTGAGAAGGCACTTTATTATATGTGTAGCCCAAAGAAACAGATCAATCTCCTATCCCTAAAGTCAAGGAGCCTCATCTGGCCTGGAAACAGTGAGACATAAAACTAGGTCTGTCTTCACAAGACCTGCATTTATTTGGCCATAGTAAGATGCATTCCTTAGAGACTGAAAATCATTTGCCTGCTGGGGGGTAGGAGACATGCAGTTAAGTTCTACATGTAGACATAATATTTTAATTCAATGCAGAAATTCCTCTAATCATTTCCCATGTAAAAAAAAAAAAAAAAAAAACAAAAAAAAACCAACAACAACAAAAAAACCTTAAAGTACTTACTGGTGACTGAAACATGGTTCTTTGTTATTTTGATGGTGATGATGATGGTAATGTTGATGACTGTATATTTCTTGAAGTTCATTTGCCCAGTTTCAAAGAGGAAATTGAATCTAGGGTCATTCAAAGCTGCATAAAATGAGAAGCTGTAAAATAAAAATTACTTCCTGCCACACTTCTATTAAACGTCCCTTTCCTGCATCTCCTACCCTCCATGTATAACATTTCCCCCATAGGTTCATAATGATGATTTAATCTCCTTCTCTCTTGCTTTATGGCAGCCAGTAGCTGGAACTCTATTTAGATTGATTGTTCTTCACTTGTTATTAACAAGTGGCAAATTAATGGAGATGAACAAAAATGAAAGAGGAGATTCAAATTCAGCTTCCTCTGCACCACAGGGTTTTGATTTCAGATAGTTTATTCCTAATTTGAGGACAATGACAGTGAATTGATAACATTCTGGGCGTGTTAGGATTCGGTGTGAAAGCTGATAAAGTATCTCATGACCTTTTTGGTTCAGACTTAATTACCCCCAAAACAGCTCTTTATTCTTCCCTGCTGATGCTCCCCCTGGCCTCTTTCCCCTTCACTTGGAAAAATTCACAGAGGTTGCCTAGATTGCAATGAATAGTGCTGTAATTATTCCTTATATGCCAGTTGTAGCTTTCGCAATTGTTTCATAACTGGAGCGTCAGACAATTTCTCTGCTGTTGTCAGTAGAATAGACTGGACATATCCATTTATATAGAATTTTTTAAAGTTTATTTTTCCTCCAGGGTAGTGAATGTTTCCTGTAGTAGTTTTCTCGTGGAGGGCAGGGGCTTGAGGGAGCTCTGTTCCCAACACTGCTGTTGATGCAATAGGAAGAACCCAAGAAACATGCATCTCTGTGTACATCCTTGCTGGGTAGGAGGAGAAGCCTCACGTGGGGCTGTGGGATCTGGCCCCAGAGCTGTCTTCCAGACCCAGTGTGCTCCTGGCAACCACAAAGGTGACACCTTTGAGTAGCTGCCTCCAAGCAATGCCCAGTAATATGTACAGATATTGAAACAGATACATTTTGGTTTTGCTGTACCTCAAACAAAACTGTGACAAAATCAAACACTGTCATCCACACTGCTGCTGGAGAGGAGTGAGAGAGTGTCATAGGTTAGCTATGTGGCCTACTAACTACTGAAGACCACTTAGGTAGTTAGTGGTCGAGGACTTCCTAGGAGACTACAGAATCAAAGAATGGGCTGGTTTTCCAAAGATCACTGTTATTATTATTGTTATTACTGTAAGCACTGTTCATGAAAGGTATGCTGCAGTTTTGAACATAGGGAGTTAGCAAGGTACTGCACCTTCCAGGGTGGTGTCGTGCTTCAAATGGAATGGATTTCAGCCTCTCATTAGGATTTCATATTGCCTTTCAGCAGTAATCTTCCCATTGTTCCAGCCACTTCTTCATAAAGAACCACAGAATGGTTTAAGGTGGAAGGAATGTGAAAGATCATCTAGCTCCAACCCCTCTGCCATGGGCAGGGACACCTTCCAAGACCAGGTTGCTCAGAGCCCCATCCAGCCTGGCCTTGAACACTGCCAGGGATGGGGCGTCCACAGCTGCTCTGGGCAACCTGGTCCAGTGCCTCACCACCTCACAATAAAAGACTTTCTTCCTAATATCTCATCTGAATCTACCCTCTTTCAGCTTAAAACCTTTACCCCTTGTCCTATCACTACAGACCCTTGTAAAAAGTCTCTCCCCATCTTTCTTATAAGCCGCCTTTAAGTATTGAAAGGCCACTATAAGGTCTCCCCAGAGCCTTCTTTTCTTCAGGCTGAACAACTCCAGCTCTCTGTCTGTCTTCATAGGAGAGGTGCTCCAGCTCCCTGAACAACTTCATGGCCCTCCTCTGGACTTGCTCCAACAGGTCCATGGCCGCCTTACTTTGGGGGCCCCAGAGTTTAATGCAGCACTGCAGGTGGGATCTCACGAGAGTGGAGTAGAGAGGGAGAATCACCTCCCTTGACCTGCTGGGCACGCTTCTTTTGATACAGCTAAGGTTATGGTTGGCTTTCGGGGCTGCCGGTGTACATTGCTGGGCCATGCTGAGCATCTAGTCCAACACTCCTAAGTCTTTCTCCTCAGGGCTTCTCTCAATCCCTTAATCCACCAGCCTGTATTTGTGTTTCTTCTTTAACTCCTTGATATCTATGTGGAAATAATGTTTATGAATACTTTTGTAATATCCACTTTGCTTTTAAGTCAGACTCTCATGCTAGCTGTTGGCACTCGGGTGCTAGGAAAGAGGATCTCATAAGACTTAACAGCTCTTGAAAGAAGTTTTTTTCAGATCTAGGGTAAGAGTTTAAAAGTGATAATTACAGAAGCAGCTCATTTCTGTACTAGCTCACTTTAAATATAAACATGTGATTTACAAGGTTTTCTTATGGGGGCTATAATCATGGCATGGAACCTGTTACAATACCTGTAAATCTATGTAAGATTTCCACCCTGACTGATTGACCATTTCTCAGTCTTTCTAGTCCAGCTGCCATTAAATCAATGAGGATGATCATGGCAGAAAGCGTTTGATGAGGAAGACAAGATGTAATTCAAGTAGAAAGCAAGTATTGCTGCCTTGTGCACAGCAAAGAAAGATGAATGCACAGCAAATGAAGCGTTGGTGAATACTAAAAAAAATCTGAGACATCTAATTTTCAATCACTGTTGCTGGAGCAAGACACTGAGATAGAAGCTTCAAACCAAAAATGCTCTCAGATATCTTGGAGGAGTGATTCTGATGAAAGTTACCCCCAATATCACTTTTCCACCTCTCACAGCTGTAAGATTACAATGGACTCTATGGGTAAGAAAATTATTGAAGGAATGGAATTAGCAATAATATCTGAAACTCAAGCTGAGTGCAAGGAGCTCATTAGATCCCCGAGATACTGGCTGTGTTATAAAAGGCAGAGGTAATTCAGTGTCGATAGATATACGATAAAGTACATGGGAATACACAGATATACCATCATGGGCTCTAAATTAGCTATTTCCATCAAGGAGATCTTGGACTCCCTTTCTGTAGTTCCCTGATTATCAACATGCAAGCAGAAAATTACAAATTGTTGGGAAAAGAACAGAGAATAAAGCAGGAAACTTCATAACGTCATGGTGCTGTACACCCATATCTGGGTCTGGGTCTGCACCTACCTCAAAATCAGCAGAGTTAGACCTCAGAGGAGAACTGAAAAAAGGGAAATGAAAAATGCCAGATATTGTGAGAAGTAGGAGTGGTTTTGATCTGAGAAGGCCAAATACTCCAGAGCCCCTTAGACTGAAAAAAGAAACATGAAGGGTTATATATTTAGGCTTTTTAGCACTGGGAATGTAACAGAAACAGTGAGATGGGGATGACCATTCATAACTGATCATATCTTAAGTGGTAAATGACACCAAGAAAAATTATAAGGCTGTTTTATAGAATAAAAAAAGTACACATGAGAGGAAGGATCACTCTGTATTTGCACTTATCTTAGGATATTTCTAAGTGTCTGCTCATGGCTGTTGCCAAAGGAAAGGTGGGTGCAAGACCTGGATCTTAGGTTAGAGACAGTAATAGGCCATTCATACACTCTTTAGTTGCTTGCATCCATGCTCATCAAGCAGGTAAATCTCTCTATATCCAAGGGGTGTTTAATGTACAGTCTTAAGGCACTTTGGCACCTACATTCCTTTAAGGTTTTTGGTTACCTCATAAATATAGTAGCAGGTCCCAACTAGTCACCAAACATAATGCACAATCCTTCTAAGCTGGTTGAGCTTGATTTATAGGAAAAACACATAACGCCGGATGAGATTACTGCTCACACATTGTGTGATGCACCTGGCTAGGAACAATGACAGATATATGTCTCAGCAGACTTCAAGTTAAAATTCAATGAAAGAATGAAGCATCAAATGTATCATATTCATACTAACGTACATCCTTCTGCAATAAAAATTAAGAGATCTTATATATCATGGAATAATATGTATACTGGGTCTTTTCTCCTATAAGAGATGCTGGAGGCATTACATAAATTACATATATTGTGTATATATAGTATATATATTATGTAGCTCTTTGTTCTGAACTGAAAATATTGGCTTACATTCTTTGGAAATGTCATTGTTCAGCTTCATTATTACTTTTCTTTTTCTTTTTTTTTTTTTTTTCTCCATCACACTTCTTTTGGTTCTGCTGTGTGGTCAGCCTCTGTAGTGCCCTTGACATAACACTTTAAGAACAGATGTGTGAACTAGATAAATATGGCATAATTGAGTGTTAATAGAAAAAATGTACATGGGCTTTATGACAGACTTGTCAAGGAAACTGCAACAAGCTTTCCTGTCTTGGCATCTTTATATCAGTTTCCTAACACTTAATTCATTTTCCCTTTCTTAACATGAGACTAAATTGTATGTATGATCAGGTCAGTTCTTCTGCCAACATTAATATGGACTACATGTGCACAGCAGTAGGTAGATCATATGCTCTAACTTATTTGAAGCAATGAGCACGTTGTGCTGGGAGCAGGAAAACCCTCAGCAGTAGAGAGATCCTCTCAGTTAGGTTTGCTTGCAGTTGAGAGACAACCTTTGCATGGGTCCTTCCATGGGTGGAACTGCACCCTGCTGCTTCATAGGCTTTAGCAGAAGGGCAGTTTCAAAAGCTCAGTGAAGCTGTGTCTTCACCCAGCACAGCTGTTTGCAGAGGGACTCACTACCAGTATCTTTCACATTATTCCCCCATAAACAAGACCTACTTTGCATGAGTCTGTGCAAAAGAGCTTAACAAGGCCATGCGCTCATAGGATACCCATTTTGGAGGCAAAGCCAGCTGATGGACCTGCTCTCCCCTCCTCGCCTCTCTCCTACATGCTTATTTGTGCCCCTATTTCTGTCTCAGCTGAGGTAGGTCAAGTGCTTTGGGGGCTGTCCTGAAAGCCATATAACCAAAACAGCTTAGTTTAGAAAAAAAACTCCCAATTTTTAATCCTGGAAAGCATTGAGCACAGACTGCAAGGACTTGTCCTAGTACAGCTGAAGGGCCAGTGAGCTGGGGAGCAAGGGGAAAGCATGGATGGCTGGGGGTAGTAAGGGGAAAAGACAGGAGAAGTTCTAAAGCTGGTCCATAGCTAAGACTAATACCTCTCTGCATTATGCTTGATTGTTGCAGGAATAAGCCAGCAGCAAATTACTGTTCTCTGAAGTAAGGGAGTCACAAAGATAATTATACTTCAAAGAAGTAATTCTTCCTTGAGCTTTTCTTGTAACAGTGCAGTTTGGCTGCTGCTGCTTGTGCTGGTCTTTGTTGGAGGCAATAGCTGCCTTTCTCATTTCCCAGTGCCCCACATGCATGTAGAAACTGAGGTGTGCAGCTGATTTTTCTGTGGGAGCCCCCTAATAAGTTCAGTGTGAGGCCAGACAGAACATCACAGTGGTGGTGCCTGCATTGCCTGTGCCTATGCCAGCGGCTGAGGGGACCAGCTGCCTCTGCTGCTGTCACTGAGGCACAGGTCAGAATGAGCTCCTACGTGTTCCCCACTGCAGCTGCTCAGGACGAGGTTCTTCACACCACCCAAGGATGGCAAACCTCTCCTAGACATACACACCACACTCCAACTCAGACCTAACCTTTCATCCCCATTTTCTCTGTCCCTGTTCCCTCTCTCTGTTTATTCTCTGCTCCCCTCCTTTCCTGTGAGACCTGCAACATGATCATCCTACCCTCGTGCAGCACTGATAAAGCCCCAGCTAGAGCACCAGATTCTGTGTCAGGTGAGAGTCCAAGGGAAGCAGCAAGGCTGAGGAGAGATCTAAAAACCAACCACAAAAAAAAAAAAAAAAGGGGGGGGGGGGGGGTGTTGGGTGTTTAACCCAAGAAAGAGAAAAAAAGAGAAAAATGTAACAGGAACATGACATCCCTTTTCAAATATATGAAGGAATGCTGCAAGGGAAAGGCAATATTCTGTTCCCAGTGTCTACGATGGAAAGGCTTGACCTGCAAGCGTTTATGATGGAAAGGCTTGACCTGCAGCTAGCCTCACAGGCACTTTGCCAGGGAGGACAAGAAAGGTCTGGGACACACAGCTTGGACGAGAAGAGGGGAGGCAGCCTGTGCATCTTCTCTTTGAAGTTTTTAAAAACAGATTTGTCCACAGCTGCTGCTCTGTCCCCCTGCATAGCGGGCAGGCTCTGCAACCCCTCCTGCCTCACAGGCTGCCAGCAAGGAAAGGAGGAGAGGTCAGGAGAACCTGCACCAGCGCGGGCCCTGCCCCGGGCTGCAGCCCTTCAGGGACCCCCTGCTCCCGCCGGGGCTCGCCAGGGCCGCAGCTCCTGCAGGAAAGAGCCCCCAGCTGCGGCCTGGGGCCCTCCCCGGGCTGCGGGCTGGGGCTCTGCCCCGGCGGGGGCTCGCCAGGGCTGCAGGGGAGCCCTGCTCCGGGCCTGCGGCACCTCCTGCCCTCCTCCTGCTGCGGCCTGCTGCTGCTCCCCCCTCGGCTGCCTCCTCCTCTGCCTGGGCCGCCTCTGGCCCTTGCCCAAACCTGTTTCCCCCTCCCCGGCGCCCCGGGCTCGGCTGAGGGGCTCAGCTGAGCCCTCCCGCAGAGGCCACCACCAGCCCCAGTGCCAGCGCCTGGGCCCACACATCTGATATGTGAAAGTATAAATGTCCCTGCCATGGGCAGGGTGTGGGATGCACAGCTTGATCTCTTGTGGCCCTGTGGGCAGATGGGATCCCGGTGGGGAACATGTCTGAGTCCCAGAGGGTTGGGAGAGGAACGAGAGGGCTCCAGACCAGCAGTGAGGAAGGGACCAAGGATCTGGTATGAATCCTCCCTCAGGCCCCTGAGGTGACACCATCCTGGAGCTTTTTCATCCTCATATGCCCACCGTTAGAGGAGGCAACAGACCCTACATTCTCAGGTAACAGATCTCATATGTGGGGAGTGTTCTGAATGAGAGTTGGTCAGTTGTTTGGCATCTCTGCCTCAGTGCCATACGCAATTCATTTAAACTCTGATCAACAGTTATATCATGGGGTCATAGTTCCATTCACTCACTCTACCTTCTCTGCATGGGAGTTTAAACCAGGCACTGCTTGGCCAGACTGTGCATGCAAAATTTAATGATGACAGAGAAATCACCCTGACAAAATGTGTACGCAGCTCCCCACACTAAATCACACGGACTAAATCACACACTCTGCCAGCCATGCTCAGGATGAAAAGTAATTCACTTCATGAACACTCCCTTTGATTTAAATAGAGGGATATGCCAGCTATTTTTAATTTACGAGTTCCCCCCACTGCTGCTGGTGGCCACTGTTTGTGGTGTATTGTTGTGATGCATTAAACATATATTAAAGATTCCCAGCACATCCTATAAAATAAATTCTCTGTGTCCATACTGTTTGTAACTTTGACAGTCATCGGTTGTGTGGGGTCTGAAACCTGCTGTTCTTTTCTTCAGACTGACTTTTCAGCAAATTTACATTTGTGACTAGGAGGCTGTAATCTTCAGTTATTTTTGCGGGATGCAATGATCGCAGAAACAGCTTTCACAACAGTCTAACCACACTAATAAGGTAACCATGTTCTGTATTTAAGAAAGCTAGAGGGTGAGTTTGTGAGTTCCCATCTCAGAGAGGTATGCTGGTTTGTGTGGGGGGGTGTGTGTCATTTCAGTTGTGTCTATGTAACGGTGTACTCTGCAAACGTTTGCTTGTTAAGGACTGCATCTCAATTAACCTGAATGATTTTCAAATTGAAACAGAAAAAGAAGTGCATGAAAAGGCCACCTATAAGCAATTCAGAGTGAATTGCTGCAGCTTATTGCCAGCTTGAAACTCTGAGATAGACAAAAGGTAAATCACTGCATTCTGAAACCAAGCAAAAATGATCCACAATTTTTTCCCTCTATTGAATTTGAAGATAAAACAGCCTAGCTCCTGAATACATAGGAGTGAGTTGTTCTACAACCACAGAACATTTTTAGCTGTTTAAAGACAAAACCATGCTGTATGATTTTGTCCTTACACTCATAGCCCTTCCCATCTTGAATCACAGGCTGAGTCTCTTTAGAGACCCTCTTTACAGCAACCTAGCCTATGCTGAGCTGAAGACCCAGCATGTTCCCTCATCAAGTCAGCAGGAACTCCTCCTGTCAGGGCTTTTACATAGCTGCCTAGCTACAGCACCAGCTAAAATTCACTCCAGCAGAACAGGCTGAGGTTCCCCTTGTGAGATGCATCTTTCCAGTGGAAGCTGACGCTCAGGAGAAAGGTGCAAAAGGGCATCACCACACAAACTGAACTAATTTGATCCCCATAGGACAGTCTCACACCCACGAAGATCTCATCTTTATCCCTAATAACAAGAAATACTCTTCAACCATAAAACACAGTTTCTTCTTAGAGTCTTGCTGTGTTCTTGTCTCTCATCACACGCTCTGACAAGCAGTGCCCTGTCTGTATAAAAGCCACAAGTGAATGGCATGCATGACTATCCGAGCAGGCCCGACTGAAGGGGAATCTGGGAGGAGCAGCTGGCTCAGTACCTCCATTCCAATAAGCAAAGTGTGATCAAGACATGCAAAAAATTGCTGTCTTTTTTCAAGTTTGAAGATGGGCAGCATAATAATGCTCTAATGTAACTGTTACAAAACTTTCAATACTGTTAAATTAGAAGCACAGCACCTCAAAATCAGAAATGTAAAGCTATGATTTTTATAGCAGCCAGAACTGCACTAAACATGTTAGAACATCTAAAAAGAAAATCTTTAATCTAAAAAGCTTCTTATCTGGAAGACTATGAATATAAGGTTTTGCACATTAACTGTAGAGAGGTTTTACATTGCCTGATATTATCTGAATTGCAGGAAGTCTGTTTTCAAAGCATGGCTTTACATCCCAGCATTGCAGATGAGTCAAGGAGGAGTGCCTCATCCTAAGCTTGGCAGAACTGCACCAAAATCAAGCATGAAACAAAATGTGCCTGTCATATGCAACATACAGCACACAAACCTACATGCATGCAGTAGAGACCTCTTAGGTGGGATTAAACTGGAATTTCCTGACTTTGTTAAGAAGTAAATGCTAACCCATGGAACTTTGTTAATAACTTTTGTGCTTTCAAGAACAAATTGCCACAAAGTGAGAAGTCACTTTTCCCTAATGATGAGACAGCTTTTCTTGAGCTGTAGCGTACATTTGCTCCACAGATCTTTCTTTGGCATAGAATCCTGCTCACTAAAAGCTTCCAGATATCAGCTGGGTAAAATTCAACCCTCATTCTCTGGGATCCTAAGAAACATAATTTTTTTTGGATGTCAAGACACTGCTGTTTATTGTGAGTTATTCCCTGACTTCCTCCTTTGCTTTCCCAAAAGACTAACAGATCCTCACATTGAACAGGAGCTAAGTTATGTGACTGCTTTAAAAGTGCTCTGCACTGCAGTCTACTGCATGTTTGCTCCTGTTGTGTAGAGTTAAGGCGAAGGAGACAGTTAGGCGGCATGAGCAGGAAATAAGACAATAACAAAGATGAAATATGACTTGAAGAAATTCCAAAAGTCCTTGAGGAAACAATGGAGGAGATATTAATTAAGGAATGCCTATTTGTCTGGCTCCAGCCAGGTTAGCAAATAAACGCCAAACCTTGATGTTCCTATCCAGACAGGAGAAAGAAGAGTGCGCAAGTGGTCGTGGCTGGAAATGAATGAATGATAATGAGAGAAACATAGGTACCATTGGGTGGAATGTGACTTTCAAAGAAACTCAGGGTGAGGGAGTTTACCTATGGCAATGAGTTAATGTGCACTAGGCATATACACTTTTTGGTGCTAGGATTTTTCCTTAATTTTTTTATATTTGTTCAAAACAGTTGGCAATGACTTTGGAAGTTTTTTAGCTTCACTGTCAGCCACTGTTCAGACAATCTTGACAACAAGTGTTTGGTAGTGATGGGAGCTGAAGAACCAATTATGTTCCCACAGCTGGAACTGTCTGTGGGGTGGCACTGAGGGATTTGAAACTAGGGATTGCAATTGGATATTGACATAGTGATGAATGAGGCTGGTTTTGATACAGGAGAAACACTCCAATCATCCTGAATATGAGTCCTCAATGCTGGTCCTGAAGACCCTCTAATCATACCTTTTGCTTGGTAACTATCATGTCCTACTTTATGCTTAATTTCCATCCTCACCAGCTTTCTGTCTGGGACTAAATATTTCCAGAATTGGTATTTCCCCTGCACTCACGTTGCTGATTTCAGCAAAGTTTTGGGACACAGTTAAATATAATGAATTTTTCTGCACAAAAAAGAAAATAACTTTAAGTCAAATCTGATATTTGCTGGAACTGATCATACCAGAAATGTTTGGCCCCAAAGCAGTATAGGTAGCTCCTTTCTCAACCACTGAGGCAGCTGTTGGTATTGTTTTCAGGTTTGGGCAAATGACTTACTAGGTTTTGTGTCTTTTATGAAATTTTCCATCTATATTTCTGCCCATGAAATATATTCTTAAAGACATAGGCAGATGTGGGCACAACTGTGCCTCCAGCTATCTGACAGTACATAGCGACATGTATCCACCTCTAATTTTTGTTAAAACTCTCTACATTGAAAAACACAAGGCACTACCAAACAAGACAGAGAGGAACACCAATCCTGTTTTGCCTAAGCCTTTTTTCTGCTTGGTTTTCTTCCCTCCATGTTGCACATCACTAACATTTCTAGCAGCAGTTGAAGAATTACTAGACTCCCCCTCCCACTTTGCTACACCCTTTCATCTTCTTGCTTTTGTCCTCTCTCTAGAATTGCAAATCTTGTTCACCCTAAAACACATAACTCCTTTCTATCAGTGTCTACGGTCCAGAAACTCAGAGCATTCTACCTTCTTGCTGAAATAACCCCTCTGTTTCTGTTGGTGGGTGAGGCATTGTAGCAATCAGGCTCTAGAAAGCCATTGCAGGGGGTGGATTCTTCCCTCTTTCTCACTGCTGCAAACTGGGGAGATACTTCACTGGTTTTGCTGAAGTGAGAGAAATCCCAAGCACCACATTTCACTATTCAGCACAGATCATCCACTGTCTATTATGAGCTGAAAATACCATTATAGAAAACGTTAAGATGGCATAGCTACTAGTAATGAGTATCTGTGTATCTCTATTATACTGGTTTTTAGATAACAAGGCACAGTGAATGCAAAGGGCCTCACCCAGGCTGCCAAGAAATAAAAAGAAAAGAAAGAGAGCAAAAAAGAAAACCCGGCCCTAAGTAGTTCTTTTTCTTCTTGAAGGCTGTTAATGAAAAGGGGGAAAAAAATAACAGTTGAAATGAAAGACACTGAGGTTCTGCTCGTCCTTGCGCACATTCACTGTGTGCTGAAGCCTATAACAATGAAGGGAAATGATAGCAGAGCAGCATTGCCCTCCCTCAGACTGAGAAACTTTCACTGCAAAAGCATTTTTAAAGAATAACCCAGAGTACAGTAATTAAAGCTGATTCGGCTTCTCAAAAGACTGCTTCAAGCTTTTGTGCTGAACCTTCACAAATTCCACAGGGCTTTATTATTAATTGTGCTCCCCTACACACACTGCTCTCTTTGGGATGATTCTGCTGTCACAGGTTCAGAATTTCTCACAGGCTTTCTGTACATAACTGAGACTTGTCAGGAGAGGGAAATGTTTTTCCCTCTTTGTCCTGTCTCTCTTGTGCCTTGTTCCCTTGGTAATTTTTTGTTTGCTTGCTTTTTAATTTTCTTCTACATTTTCTTTTAGAGTCTTTGGTAGAAAGGAATGACACGGGGGTTGAATGTCTTTCTTTCACCTCTCTGAGATCATATGTCAAACCCACCTGGAATCATTGTTCCTGAATCTCTGAACAACAGATCTCTCACAGGAGCCGTTAGATTCACTCCAAGGCAGACAGCCATGAATGCAGCTGTGGCTGCAACACACACATCTGGTCTTGGATCCAGATTCCTCTAGAAGTCAGAAGAGATAGATACAGCATTTAAAGGTTGCTGCTGGACAAGGGAATCTGGGGTGGGAAGCAATCTCTGCTAGAGGGGAGATCAACCCTTCAGGCTGGAATTTCTCTTGCAGCCATTTCTCTTGTATTTCTTTGTGGTATTTTGTGGTGGGTTTGGGTGGTTTTTTAACTTTGAGAGGTGAAAGGCTAACTTTTGTACAGATCGAAAAACAGGCTGTCTAGCCTGGAATAAAAGTGAAAGGCAGCATTCTTTCTTGTAGTCAAAGAGAGTACAACATGAATGGTAGTGACCCACTGCCATTTAAGGGATGCCCTTAAGTTTCCAAACACACTGTTGCTGCTTTCCAGATAAAATTCCACTGCTAATACTTTTTGCTTCTTTTTGTGGTCACTTATAATAGCTTAAAAGTGTGAAAAAGAAATAGATTCCAGTTTGGCTGGAGGCATTTGCTTCTTTAACATGTGATATTCATTGCTCAAGGACAGCCAGAGCATCACCTCGCAGGGCTAGCAAATCTGCCACAGCACTTCATGGATTTCAGCAAAACAAACAGGGTAAAATAAAAAGAAGGGGACCTGACTGTGGACTGCAGTCTTTTCCCTCTGAGGAAGAACTGTTTAAACCAAAAAAACCAGAAAGTCCCTTTCCCATCAAGTATATTGATTCATCCATCTAACTGACCTGACTAGTAACTGACACTGCTGCAGGAGGGGGCTTCCATTCATGGGCAAAAAAAAAAATGAACTTGTATTATCATCTCCTGCTTGTCTTCGCTGGGATAGTCAATGGTTCTTTAGATTCTATGGATTTATTCAGCCAGATGTAGGTGTGCACATGTAGGCATCCACTCGTGACCTAGTCATCTGTCCATTCTTTATGATCAATAACAGACGACATTTCTCCTGCACTTTTCTTCATTTTAATCCAATTATCAAGGAAAGTTCAGCTATATTACACCCTAGAAGTGCCTGTTTATTCCCATTACCTCCCCAGAGAGGTAGAATGACCAGTTTGTCTAGATAGAAAAAAAGATAAATGTCACTCCCTGGCTTCAAGAGGGGCAAAGAGGGAAGATCTGAGAAAACATGAGCTACTTAGCCTCACCTTCATCCCAGGAAAGATGATGGAACAAATAACCCTGGAAACCATTTCCAAACCTATTAATGACTGGAAGGTTACTGGGAGTAGTCAGCATGGATTTATGAAGGGGAAACGAAACCTGACCAACCTGATAACCTTCTACAATAAGATGATACTAACTGCCATAACATCCTCATAGGTAAACTGATGAAGTATGGCCCAAAAAACAGGGCAGTAAAGGAGACAGAGCCAGACTCTCCTCAGAAGTGCTCATTGTAAGGACAACAGGCAAAAGGCACAAACTGATACACAGGAAATTCCTTTTAAACGTAATCAAAAGCTAATTTACTATGATGGTGGTCAAACACTGGAACAGGTTGCCTGAAGAGTCTGTTGAGCTTCAGCCCTTGGAGATACTCAAAACCTGACTGGACACAGTCCTGGGAAATCTGTTCTACTTGACTCTGTCGTAAGTAGGGAGATTGGCTGAGATGATTTTGGTGGGTTGAGCCCAGCTGGCTACTAGGTGCCCACCCAGTCGCTCTCTCACTCTCCCTCTCTGTCCTGTAACAGGACAGGAAAGAAGGAAAGCTCGTGGGTAGAGATAAAGACAGGGAGATCACCTACCAAGTACTGTTGTGGGCAAAACAGACTTGACTAGGAGAAAATAAATTTAATTTATTGCAAATTGAAATACATTTGGGTAGTAGGAAACACAGACAAAAAAATAAAACTCCTCCACCTAAACCCACCTTCTGCTGCTGTTCCCTTCTCGGCTGCCTGGGCCACCTGTGGCCCTTGCTGCAAGCTGTTTTCCCCCCGGGGACCCCGGCTTGGCTGAGGGGCTCAGCTGTGCCCTGCCGGGGGGGGGGGGGGGGAGCACTGGAGCTGGCTAGGGCTGGCCCGGGGCAGCCCCGGACCCCACACAGAGGCTGCCCCCTGGCCCCCTCTACCAATGCCTGGGCACATAAACGCAACAATCTCCCGAGGTCCCTTCCAGATTCAACTATTTAATGAGTCACTGTTTTTGTGGTATGGTAGTTCATACAGTGCATGGAGATGCAAGTTCTTGTTGTCTGCTCCCTTATTATGGGTTACCTTTTGAGCCACGATGTTATCCTCCTCTCATTCCTACAGAACCCACAATTCCCAGAGATACACCTATGACCAACTCACTGCAAGTAGCTTGCAAATTCTCAGCAACTCTTGAAATGTAAATCATTTTCATTTGCTTGAACCAGAGCAGATTTCTTAGCTCTCTAGTTTAAAGCAAATCCTTCAACACAATTTTCATCTTCATAACAAATGAGAAAATGAGATAACAATTACCACTGCACTGCTCTTTCTTGCTCTTTCTTTTCTAGTGTTTGCAAAAGTATCTTAAAATTCCTTTTCTTTCCCAATGTACACTAGTAAAAGAATATGTTAATGTCGATGCAGAAATGACATTGTCTTTTCTCCCAGACAGTATGTTTTTCATTTACTAACCTACCAATGACTGACTCAAACAAAACTGTAAATTGTAAGAGTGATGTGATACGTTTTAAAAATCCAAAGAAATCAAACACATTAAATGGTTGATTGGTTGTTTACTCAAAAGCAACATGCTACCAGGGGACAGCCAAATTCTGGGAACAGACTTCTGAGTCTTTCTCCAGGTATTTGTTTCAGCTCCACTGCAGTGGAATCAAACCAATGCTCCCATTGACTGCAAGATCTGCACCCAGAAGTGTTTGTTTTTTTTAACAAACAAACAAACAAACAAACAAAAAAAAAAACCAAAAAAACAAGAGCAACAAAGTGGGTGGCAATGCCTTAGATTCTTCCTGGCTGTGAACACATGCAATATAGTTTGATTTCTTTTTTAAAAATTTACTTCTGATGTAGCAGGTTATGGTCATGAGATGTGGAGTGTTTATCAGTCTAACAAGTGTTGGCCAGGAAGACTTTAGAGACACATCAGCATCACATAGATGTGACTGGGTTTCTGCATAGCATCATTGACAGTATGTCTAAGAATAAAAGTCAAAGGTAAAGTTGAGTATAGCTGGGGCTAAACAGTTTGTGCATGCCTAAGTTAATATAGAATTTTCTCACTTGTCTCTAGAAGAGACCACGAGAGTCTAACTAGTTTTTAATTTACCAGGTTTTTTCTTCTCAAGGCCCAGAGGAAAAGCAGACACCTGTAATGTGAAAGGAACTTGAAAAATTTCTTCTGTTTCATGATGTCATCTCTAGGGAATCTTCCCTCATCTTTCTCATAGCCTACCTCATTTTGAGACCTGGGACTTCTGGATGCTCAGAAGGACACATCAAGAAAAATACTAATTCCCATTGTGCCTGGGCAGAAAATAGCACTCTGTATCCTCAGTAGCAGTGCTGGCTGCTTTGACGAACCTCTGCAACCTCTAGGCTGTGGTATGGAGAGTCACAACAGTGATTAAACGCTGCCTGCTAGAGATTTGTCTGGTACAGACTGCAGGAGCCCATCTCGCTTTGTCTCATGGGTCAATTCCTCTACACAAATTTCTGCCCCTTTCCCAGCTCCCCAGAGGCTGTGGGGTCCATTGCAGTGTTTCCAAAGTGGAGTTTTTGCCTGACATTCCAGCAGTGCTTGTTGCTTCAGAGCAGTCTCTTAGGCTAAAACAAAAATTAATTCCAAAGTGACAAGATAGCTCTAGACACACCAGTGAACTAGAAATAAGTGGAAAGGTCAGTAAAATAGTCTTCTGCTGAATCTGAATGTCTGTTATTAAAGAATACATGGAAATGGAGCAATAGTTAATGCTTTACCATTGCACAATATAGTCTACTGAATTTCTTATCTCATTACCACACTGAATAGGCGTTTGAGGTAAGAATGCACCCAAAGGACCATTCTCATCAAAATAAATAAAGGAAAAGCACAAATAAAAATGTACCAAACACAAGACACAAAAGTTTCTTTAAAACCTTTTTTTTTTTAAACTTCAGATCATAATCTTTAGGAGCAACATTTTGCAAATTTCCTGTGTCCTAGAAGCATTATTAATGGAGCACTGAAATGTTCTTTTGAACACCGGGTGCCAGACTTTTAAAACCATTTCAATTACTACTACATTTTCCCCTTTTTCTTACTACAGCATGGGCATCATTTGAACAGACAATATTTTATGAACTGACCCACTTAGAGACAATGCCGTGCAATGTTTGAAGCTGGTATTCTGATCTGGCACATACTTGCAAGTGTTGGTGTCTATTCTAGTAGCTCTCTACATCTACTGAAATCACTTTGCAACAGAAATAGGCAAGAAAGGCAAGGCTGAATGTGAAAAAATGCCTCTGCAAGCACAATACATAACTCAGTATACTATTGTGCTCCATCCCTTAACACAAAAGTTAATGCCAATGGCTCCGGATGCTGTCAAAAGAATTGGGAACAAGGCTGGAATGGTTTATTAGGAAAATTGCCCTAATGAGAGGGTGACTAAACCAGGACTTGAGTTTACTCTCCCTTCCTTGGTAGATCTTAAGTCTTCTTAGAAGCACCCATTCTTTGTGTCCCACTTTCCCACCTGGAACATGTGGATCACAGCACTTTCCTACCCTCTGGAGTGATGACTGCAAAATTTTCGAAAATGGTGGTAATGGTAGGATTGGAAAAATACCTACAACTATTTAGGAAGGGGCTGGGGACAGGGGTGTGGAGGGTATAATGTATTGGTCCATCAGGTGCTTTCAACCTTGCAGAAAGCAAGGGATTCTTCTAAGAAATCTTTAGCTGCCCTGGTGGCAGCACAACTGCTCCAGTGTTTGAGGGTGACATTGGGGCTAGCTGCTGTCAGAGGCTCTGCTAGTTGCTTAGACAGCACTTGAGATAAGAAAGATGCCCAAGCACTGAGTCATGCTACAATTATAGCAAGCTGCTGAGCTGTTCCAGAAAACATCTCAGTTTCAAACCATCAGTTTTTACATATTTGGAGTAAATTTTACTCTAACAAGCTTGTTCGTCTAACAGGCTGGAAAATCTACTAGAAACTGCCAATTTGCACACATTTGCTGCTATTAGGCTTCTCGAGCACTGTGGAGCTTTCTGTAGCTGTGAAACAATTCATGAATGGCCTTGCAGTCACTCTGAGGATGGACGTTAGACCCATCACATCCAGCCTCAAAATTATGGTGTTATGAGTTCTAGTGGCTAGCAAAATTGTCAGTATCCAAACCTGCATTATGCTAGGGCTGTCCAAAACCAGCCAGAAAGATGTCTGCTCTCTCAAAAAGCAACACTCTTCATGTACAGAATGCGAAGGCACCATCTGGTATGTATCTGGCAGTATACAGGAGGTAGACTAATAGAGCTGGAGACAGATCCTGGTGAGTGAGTGTCACCAATGGAAGGGCACCATGGGCACAGGCTCCAAGATGCACCTCACCGGAACCAAAGAAAAATGTTATGAGACTTAGATTCTTAATTAATTAAGAATCTCTATTATAAGTTCCAAAAAAAGTGCAGATCTCTGCATTCTCTACATTTGATGTGTGGTTATATCTGTAAATGAAATCTGTCCAGTAAGGTGAGGTCTGATCTCTGTCGCTCTCTGGATTTCTCTTATCTCTGGCTATAAGGTGGATGGGCTGCACAGCCATGAGAGTTTCCCAAGATGGGTCCTGCTGGGATAGGAAGAATGCTTCCTTAAACCAATGCCAGAGAGTTACAAGTTAGATAAAAACTATTTTTCCTTTATGCAAGGTGAGGTCCTTATTTGCTGGTAGAAGAGAACAATTTACTCAGTGATTTGATGCTTCCTGACTGTTTAGTGGACCTAAACAGGATGAAGTTTTCATCCAAACTATTCCACTTCAGTGCAAGGAAAAACTGTGCAAAATAGGACTTTGAAAACCAGTATTCTCTCAATTTTTGGCAGTTTCTGTTCCAAGCCATTGGGGTCTCAGGTACTGATGCCAGCTATCACTGTAAAATAGTGTCCTCTCTGTTGCAGACAGGAAGCAGAAACAAAAGATGTTGCTCCATTCTGCCTTCTGGCAGGATTATTGTCCTAATTGTGCCTTTCTAATGGCAGGAAAAAACAGTAGTAGGAGGATCACATCACCTTCATCCTGGTAGTCCTTGACTAGAAGTCTAGGGTTTAACAGCATTTACAAGGGTAACCCAAAGTCAGCAATCGTTTTATCAGTATGTAGTCATTTATTAAACATGGGATCAATTTGATGACCCCAGAAATCATTGCCTCGGGATCCATTTTTGGTAGTTTGATTAAACTTACTTAAGTATGACATGAATGGAAATTAATAAAGCCAGTGTTCCAGAGGGGATTCTGTAGTACTACATCATTATTCAGCACAGTACCAAAAGTGCTTGTCCATAAAGTCAATTAAAGCAAAATGCAGGACCTTCAATTGTTTCTATGTAGTTTATTTCTCTAAATTGTTTCTTTCCTTTGTAACATCATGTTTTTTCTGGGTTTGTTAACAAGGTATGGTCAAAACCCAAAAGCTAGATCTTGAAATCCCCCAGATGGATTAAAAATAGTGGCAGTTTTAAATATATATTCTTTTTAGCTGCTCTTTGAACTGCTAGTATTTAGGATTTTGATCCTGTTAGATTGAGTATTTAGTTTTTCTCACTGCAAGCAAGAACTATCATTCTCAAGAATTCACAGGATCCTGACTCCAGGAGACAGGGTTTGTGTTACCAAGCACCAAATAAGGTGAGAATACAAATGGTGTCAGGACTGTGGTGAGCAAGTCTTTCTACCAGTGGAGGATTCATGCCCCTGTAACCTGAGAACTGTAGGCAAGAAATTTCTGGTGTCCCATGATGCAGAAAAAGAAAATTTCATAGGGTTCTGACCACTGAAAGGAAGTCATCCACATATAAAGTAGCTTTACTCACCTTCATCACCATTGTTTGCTTTATTTCTATATGAATGTGACTGTATATAGTGAAGATCTGTACCTTATGTTGTATCCATGTGTTTTTAATGTAGTTGAGGAGATTTGGAAATTGCAGTTGAGTGAACACTTATTGGTATTAGGCCTTAGCTTGAAAGAGGTGCTGAGAAGTATCTTAAAGCCCTATTTTTATTTAGACCCTGGTTTTGTTAATTAGAACTATGCATTATTAATTGAAACATGGGAGCAAATTGCCATATTGCTTCAAACCTGCAGTCTGACAGCTCTGCTTCTCAGACTGCTTTGGACTTGTCCATATTCTCTCCTGCTTAACATCATTGCTCCACTGACAGCCACTTGGACGTGCAGCTCCATTCTGTCTCCTCTCTGGCCAGATAGCAAGCGTTAGCATCAGTCTCTGCACTAAAAGACTGATAATGTGGCATCTTATTTTAACTCTGTAGGGACACTAAGTAAAGGAGTTACCTCTCAGCATCATCTTGGTTGTTCTCTGAACCATTTCTGTAGAAGAAAAAGGGTTTTGATCCCCCTTGAGGATCTTCTAAGGTCAAATAGAATCCTGCAGCCTGGATTAAGACTGTGGACCTCCACCTGGGCTCTTCCATGAAGAATCATAGAATAGAATCATAAAATCATTTAGGTTGGAAAGGACCAAGATTGAGCCCAGCTGTTAACCTAACACTGCCAGTTCAACCACTAAACAATGTCCCTAAGCACTATGCCCACATCCAGGGATGTGATTGAACCACATTCCTGGGCAGCCTGTCCCAATGCTTGGCACCCCTTTTGGTGAAGACATCTTTCCTAATATCCAATCTAAACCTCCCCTGGCGCAACTTGAGTTGGTTTCCTCTTGTCCTATTGCTTGTTGCTTGGGAGAAGAGACTGACCTCCACCTTGCTACAAACTCCTTTCAGGTAGTTGCAGAGAGCATTAAGGTCTCCCTTGACCCTCCTTTTCTCCAGGCTAAACAACCCCAGTTCCTTCAGCTGCTCCTCATATGACTTGTGGTTTAGAAGAAGAGATTTCAGCCTTCATTCTCCTAATTTTAAATGCCTTCAGGGAAACAATGTCCAAAAGATTTCCCCACTACCCATAACAGCTGGTTTGAAACATGTGTGTTTCATCTGGGGACTTTATTCTGTGTTTTTCCTATGGTGGTTGTATGTCTAGAGATTGATTTGTTATTTGACAACAGAGACAGTGAGGTCCACAGCCTGAAAATACAGGGGTATTACTGGGGCAAACTACCTGGAGCCCTACTCCTGTCTGCTACTGTCCCTTGCAATGTGTTTGTTCTTGCCTATGCAGTAACTTGTCACTGCATGGAATAATTGCAGCTGATTATCAGCAGAACAGGGGGTGGAGTGGGAGGAGGATAGGGGGTTGAGATGGGGCCCTATTGGCTTGCCTATCAGCTGCTTTTACCACAAGAACATCGAGCGACAGGAAAGGAGATCTCAGAAGTCCCTGCTGAGGGAGGCCTTTGGGAGGTCCAGGGAAGCTGGGATCAGGACAAGTGATGCAAGAAACGTAGCCCCAATTCTTTCTTCTCCTCGTGTAGAAAAAGCAGTCTCCAACTCATTAGCCCTGGAAATAATAATCTAATTTACATTGCACATTATAATTTTCTTCCTTTTTTTTGGAGTCCTGATTTCAACAGTCTGTTGTTTAGAAGTATGTTTCACTACTGCATTCTAAGAGGTCTTAATCTGGAAGTTTTTACATATACATATTTTTTGCCTGTACCACATTCCCATTGCAGACAAATATAGTGTCCTGTAAAGTCATCCAAAAAGCAATTCTTTTGATAAACCATTCTGCGGTGTGTACTTATAAATACAGTTGGTTAATTGCCTCTCTAACTGTTGTGACAGTCAGAATACTCTTAAAGAGCACTGGAAAAACACTCATCTCACCCTCTTCCTTTAAACTGTCTGAACAGTTCTAGTGAGAAAAGCAGTTTGGAAATCTGGGATTTTTAGAGAAGTTTTTGAACCAGAAGGCTTTTTAGAGGTTTAATGTATGTTTAAAAGAGAACTAGAGTTTTCTGGAGGGACCCACTGGGCACATCAGTCAGTGAGGAATAGTTCTTGCCAATTCCCAATGCTGGTCATCAGCTCACCAGAGGTTTGCACTCTGTGAGGGGCCATATCATGGTTTGGTCTGGTTCAAGAGAACTATAAAAAATGGGGCCAAAAGATGGCCCTGTGCTAGAATGAGGCACTATTTCTTGCTCCTTGCGAGGTCTTGCAAGGAGCTTTGAAGCAGTATGGATAAAACTGGCTTAAGTTTAAAGCTTTTGTTTGTTGGTTTGTTATTTGTTTTCCAGCAAGAATGCTTTTCCTCTAAATAAACAGCATTTTGCTTTGCTAAGCTGAATTATCACAGGTTAAGCACTGCCCATCTCCCTGAGGAGAGGTGGCATACCAGGGCTTGAAGAAAACCCAGAGTGGCAATAAATTGTGAGACCTAGAGTCACAGGATTAATCCTGGAGGGAATTGTCACTTCTTAGGAATAATTCAGAAAAGGGTCTGCAAACTCTGCGTTCTTAATGGGCTCTCAGAGGGGCCAAGCACTGCCTCCCTGCCCCCTGTGAGAGACACAGCAGAACTCTGGACGTAGATCCAGCACCACCCTTGGCTTCAGTGGAGCCAGCTCTGCTCACAGGAATCTAGTTTCACAAAATCAGGCCTTAAATTGGAAAGAAGATTATTACAGTCTGTATTCAAGCAAAAGTTTTGAACATATGCTGAACTGTAAAGACACAGTTAGACCACCGCCTTCAGTGAAATCCATACACTTCAGCTTTACCTACAGGTTTTACGCTAAAGAAAAAATGAACGTACCAAGCATTTTTATTTCCACAATGTCATTTTGTTTTCCAGTTCAGTGAAAAGAAAACACCCTGACTTAACAGACTTCCCCTGAACAAGCAATGCCTAAAAACAACACCAAGCTATACAGTGCATGGAAGATTATATTCTTCCATGTTGCACCTTGGCTTTCTCTTTTAAAGATGATCGATGGATTTTTGATTGAAGCTCAGTGGCTTGATAGCAGCAGCAAAGACAGCAGGTCATAAGATCAGAGAGAAATTATGTCTGTGTATTTGTGGCTGGTTATTATTTAAAAACAAAGCCTAAAATATATTGGTTACCCCTTCATCAGGAACACTCTCGTGGGTATTCTTTTATGATTGTTCCATTTTCTGAGTCTCACAAAACAATTTAAAGTTAAGCATAGCAGAGCTTATTCTGCTTAAGATATCTAGGGAATTTACATAATGACTAATTTAAAAGCAAACGCACAAATTAACTAAATTCACATGTAAAGGAATATGCTTCAAGAGTTAGCACATTTTTTTGCTGGCTGGGATTCAGTGGATAATTAAAAAAACCTCAGCCCTCTTACTGATCATCAATCCAGAAAACGTGTAAGTAGGTTTATAGAACAAAAGGCGAAGGCCCTGTTCTTGGCTTCCTGTCTAGACAATGAGCTGGCCTTATTTAAACTGGTGCACTGGGGGGCGTCTCCTGGGACTTGAAATCTATGAAAGTGAACGGGCTAATTGCTTGAGATCAAACCAGAGATGTCTGAATCAGAGTGTCCAATAGAAGAGGTGTCCAAAATTTGTATGTGCTTTGGGAATATTTCCAAAGAGGAAATAAAACTGATGAACCTAGAAAAGAAGGCTGCTTAAATGGTGTGTCCCTTCCTACCCCCAACCTGGCCTTTATCTCCTGTAACCCTGCACAAGTGATAACCACCAGTGGTGGCTGTAATGGATGAGCCTGGTCATGATGGCTGCGTTGGACTCAAAGTAGATTTGGGATTTGGGGGAGGGAGATAACAAAACAGTAGCCAAGGGCTAATTTGAGCAACGTGCCCACCTAATCATAGTGCTGGTTAAGGTCCAACTCAAGCCAGGTTTGGAAGAAGCTAACATCTGTAGTCCGTATGCAACTACTATGAGTCAATTACCTCATTCCATAAATAGTGGACAGCCCAAGGCCTGTTGAGCTCTCCACCATGGCAGTGGGCTGCACGCCAGGTTCTCACCTGGAGTAGAGATGCCTTTCAAGGTTATTCCTCAAGGCTGACAGATTCCTTGTCACAACAGATTCTCAGCAAGTGATTAATAGCATGCTAAACTGAAATCTTAGCTAAGTGGTATAAGGGACGGATTGTGCACATATAACCCTTTAGACATAAACCCTGGAGCAAGCCTGGGACCAAGTCTGGATCCATATGCACCTAAACTTTCCTCAGAAAGGAGTTTAAAAATGCAAGGGGGTCCTTTCTGAACCTCATGACTCAACAGGAGAGTCTCTGACAGTTTTGTCTGACTCTCTCCTCTGTGCAGTAAATAATACAGTGTACCTTGCCATCAAATCTTGTTAAGCCACTGTCGCATTCACTATCAAACTTTGTTAAATCTCTGGTTTATGTCAATAGACATATTGCTTCTTCTGTCTTACAAGTGTAGTGTGTCACTCCATCTGCAACAAATGGGCATCTGCAATTGCTGCCTCTGTTGCCCAAGCCTGCTTGTTCTTCTTGTGCTGTGCTAAAGGAAACCTTTGCACAGTTGTATTGTGAGCCTTATTGGGGAACTAAGTCAGATCAAAGCTAAAACTTTTTTTCTTGGGTTGTTTTCCAGACAGATCAGTTCCTCCATCTGATTCATTGTTGGACCGTCAAAAAGTCTTGCACATGCATAGTCTGAGGAGTAATGCTCTAGGACAAGAAGGAATAGCAAAGAAGTTGAAGTGTAATTATCCCTTTACTGACCACTGAATGTATCATTCATGTAATCCCCTGCAGAGAAATATGTTTATTTCAGAAAATTGATGTCTTCTTGAATTTCAGGCTGACAGGTAGCTATTGTAATAATTTGTGTGATAGGGTTTAATACCTCCTTTCTCCCCAGACCAAATATAAAGACCAAGATGTACAGCATAGTGCCAGGAAAAAAGAGACTTTAAAAAATTCTGTGAAAGTTACATCACACCTCAATAGTTACCTAATTAACCTACTTAATTTGATGAGACCAAAACCATGATCAAATTGGCTGTCATCTAATTATGCTCTTTTCACTAATATTTTTATAATATTTCTTATTTGCTTAGCATAGCTCATTTAGTGTAAATTATGATCTGTTTTTTAAAAGCTGTGGTTGTAGGAACATGAAAAATGTTCTTTTCATGCTTTTTCACTGTATCTTTCAGTCTGTGTTCAAAATCAGCCGTAGATTATGATTACAAGGAAAAGGAAATGTTTATTACAAGGATTTGAGCTTACTATAATTATTCTCTGCTGCGTTTCGTGGTACGTTTGACCCTCTTGGTGAAAGCACAGGTCTTAGGATGATCTATAGTATCACTGTGAAGACTAAATATCAAAAAGGGAAGTAATAATCAAAAACTTGACTTGAGGAATGTCTGGAGGATTTGACTCGGCAAAAAAGCTGCAACACACAATTTGAAAATAGGATACATTTTAATATCCTGAAAAGTAATTTATTGCACAAAGTGAGCACTAAAGCAGTGTATGTGTATGTATACCTGTATGTGAAAGTACTCTGCTTATATCTAAAGTCTTGCAGCTATTTCAGATTAAGTCTTCAGAAAATCTGCATGATTGTTTTCAGCAGTATTTCTTGAGATAACATTATTCTTTCTGTGAAGTACTAACAGGAAAATTCTGAAAATACAAAGGTTTTGATTTTAGGCTACTAAACCCTGATTTTGTGGCATACATTCCATTAGTGTGGGATTATGGATGAATTTAGATTTGTGAGGAAGTGCTTGTTCTAGACTTCAGAGTTTTAAATTCTTTTGGAGATGTATCATCTGAGTTGGCATCTTCAATAATATTCTTTCTTTAAAATCACTTCTTTGGAAGTCTGATCTTTACAATTGTAGAATCATAGATTGTTGAGGTTAGAAAAGACCTTTAAGATCATCAAGTCCCACCTTTAACCTGGCACTGCCAAGTCTACCACTAAACCATGTCCCTAAGTGCTATACTTAAATATCTTCTAAATACCTCCAGGGATGGTGACCCAACCACCTCCCTGGGCAGCCTGTTCCATTGCTTGACAACTCTTTTGGTGATTTTCCCGATATCCAAACTAAACCTTCCCCAGTGCAACTTGAGGCCATTTCCTCCTGCCCTGTCCCTTGTTTCCTGGGAGAAGAAACTGACCCCCCCCTGCCTACAGCCCCCTGTCAGGGAGCTGCAGAGACCGACAAGGTCCCCCCTCAGCCTCCTTTTCTCCAGGCTAAACATCCCCAGCTCCCTCAGCCGCTCCCCATCAGACTTGTGCTCCAGCCCCTTCCCCAGCTCCATTGCCCTTCCCTGGACATGCTCCAGCACCTCAGTGTATTTTTGTAGTAAGAGACCCAAAATTTTGCCTGGTGTTTATCCTGTGCCTCCATGTTGCTGCCTTATTTTACTTACATGGCTGTAATAAGATTTTTTTCTTAAATGGGAGATTGCTTCCTTCATAAGAAAAACGTATTGGGATTAATGTCCACCCTCTGAGAAGTGAGACAGCCTCTGATTTCAGAGACTTCCATGCAGTTCTGTGCTCTGTCACAGGCAGTGGGACTACTTGCCTCTGTAAAGAGGTGTTAGAGTACTCCCCTAACCACTGAAGTGGGAATATAACAGAATTAAAAATCCACCCAATCCTCCTTCCAGTTTTTTCATTATCTAATTGAATAGGAGGTGAAGTGCTTAGGGCCCAGAAAACAGGATATTCACCTCTGCTTGCCTTAAGATAAATACTCAGACCTGTTAGTGACAAAACAGCTTTAATTCAAGGGCTTTTTCCTGCAGTGGGGCACAGAGGGGCAGCTTCCCGTGAAGTCATGCCAGGACTTTATACCCGCTGGGATCACTGCCTCTGTTCTCCCACTTCTTTTATGTCCTCTTTTTCTCTGCTCTGGCTGCTATCTTGACTTTGCATGCCCTAAGGAAGAGTTGTTTCATGCATCCTTGTATCATTTACCGTACAGCTGGACTCTTCCAGTGGCTGAGGTCCTTGGGGATCTACACAGCATAACTTGGAGCATCCAGCTGAGATGTTTAAATCTGAAAGCTTTTTTCCTTGACTGCTCACACAGTCAAGAGAGGAATAGGAGCTCTTGCTTTTCTGCGATCATTTACGCACATAAATTGAGCTCTTGGCTGAATTGCCCTCTCTCTCCATTGACCCCATAGGGAACCTCATGAGACCTATGTCCTGCCGCAGGCATCTAACATCAGATGACTACAAATTGGCTTTGTGTGCTACCGTGATTACAGATGCTTTTTTCCTCTCCAGCTTTATTTATAGCTTTAATCATTTCCATTATTATTTATGTAGTTTGTATGACCACTCTTTTTGTTAGCAAGATGCAGTTTTAGGGTTTTTACCTTGGTCATCTAGCCTAGTTTTCCTATTCTAATAATAAACATCAGAGACCTTTCATCTACAGTTTCTAATCCACCTTGCAAGCTGTTTTTAACTACATCCTCCAAGGCCCCAGTGGAAGGGAACCCATAAGACCCAACACTGAGAAGATCCCACTGAAATTACCTACATCCAGAAAGGAAAGTGTTGCCCATTGAAAGAAACCACTATGAAGCTACAATTTCACTGAAGTCCTGCCAGCTCCACATCAGTGCAGTGAGAAGTGGGTTTAAACAGAGACTGCTGTGAAAGTGAAGTCATAGTTAAAGCTAATCTGGGGGAGTAGAATTAACCCATTTTTGCTTATAAAAGTGCTTCACTGACTGGAGAGCCAGGACATCCCAATTCTTGTTTGTTGGCTGGTCAGCAAATTGTCTGTGGACAGAACTTATTTATATTTTCATATCTAAAAAATACGAATAATTTATCATATTATATATAAAATATAATATTAAAAACATATGTTTATATATTTAGTTAGTTATTATATGATGCTTCATTCGCCAAAGTTGACCCCAACCTCTAGTCTCTTGACTTTTCAAACCTGTGTAAAATAAATCCCCCCAGGTTTCTTAGCACAGTGGAAGATTATCTAGTTTTATACACTAGTCATTTTTAATGAGTTTTATCCATGTGTTTTGGTTACTGTTTTCTGGACACAAGCCTGTATTTAGTTGTTTTTTACAAGTTGTAAACAGTGAAGCTAAGCTTGTGTCATACATTAAGCTCCTGCGTTTAGTGACTATCAATACAGCCTGTTGTCAGAAAACCCAAAGAGCAGCAAATGCCTAAACTGCTTGATGTCAAAAAGGTGTTTGTAGCTAGAGTTACCAACTAGTTTGTTATTTCATTAGAGATTATCCTCTCCAGCAGGAACCATCTTCTGCCTTTGTGCTAGCTATTCCCATGGTAAATCAAACAAGAACATTGTTTATCTTAACTCAGTCATTTTACTATCGTTAAGAAACAGGAGCAGATTTGATCTGTTAAAAGTGATGTGTGATTTGTATCATTATATTCTGGATAGGATGCATTCAAGTATTCTTGTTTAAGATCCAGCCAATGTCAATTCGCTTCTTTTTTGCACAATAAAGGCTTACATCCTTTACATTTTTGCATTCTTTAAAGTATGCTTGCAAAACATACTGTAAAAATACCCACAACTTCCAGTGTATTTGAAACAAAAATGAAAATTTTCATGTACATTTGATTAAAATTTGAAGACATTTAAATGGCTGCATGAAATAGATTTCTGCTGAAATAAAAGGTAAGAGAAAAAAACCCTTCTAGATGCAGCAGAATTTTTTTTGATGTTCCTACAGTTCATACTTCATCTTTCATTTTTCTATTATTTTTAGAAAGTGTTCTCTGGCATATAGTTTCTAATTCAGTAACTATTAGAAGTACATTTCTGTTCATATAAATCTTTAACTAAAGAAGAAATTAACCACCTTATTCTGACCGCTGCCAACTCTGGGGACAGCATAGTCCCTAAACCAGACCTTGTCCTTTAGCTCCATGAGACCAACCCCAAATCTGAAATATTTTAGATTCCATTCATTTATTATATTAAAATACCGCAGATTGACTTTGCTTCTAGTTTTAAAAATCTCTCTACTGAAATAAGAATTAGAAATGAAATCTACCGTGGGCCTGCTGTTTCTTCAGTATTAAATCTGTTGATTGTAATGACTACAGTAGATTTTAACTTCCCTCAAACTTATAGAATTAGCATTTTGATATGAATAAGTAATGGATTTTATTTTCTTATTATTAATTTTATTCTTTACTGTCACTGCCAACAAGGGGTAGTTTGTAATGGCCACTAGTTTCATCATGATATTTGCAAAATCTATTCATTTGTAATGGCAGTAAGACAGCTTTTAACAGCCAGATCTGTTTTCAATTACCTTGAGGTATCATTTTATGCCCCCAAATACTGGCATTGTTCAAGAGAGAGGGTCATTTTCAAATAGCATTCTGTTTAAAAGTTGTACTTTAAAACTGTCAAAATGTTATTTGATATTTCAATATTTTGATTTTTCATGACATTTTTTCTCTTTGTTTTTGTCAAAATGATATAGTAGTGTATGTTTTTAATATAATGAAGGTGAAACAAAGCATACGTGATTAAGACTAGCTGTCAACCTTGTTAAAATTTTTAATTTGCAAAAGTTCCATGGTCTTGAATTTTATCATCAATATGTGATGGGAAAAAATATCAGAATCTCAAGAATCAGTTACAAGGTGGGAAAAACGCCTAACCTGTCATACTGTGGGTTGAGCTGACAAGGTTAGAAGCTAGGAAAAGCTAGCTGGGTGGGAGTTGTTGATAAAATATACTTAATCCATGAAAGGACATTAAATGTGTAATGTTATCATGGCATTTTTACACACTCAGTTTTAAAGGAGAACTGTAGATTAATGAGACCTTAATTTAAACAACAAGCAATGAATTCCACCTCTTCTTCTTCTTCCCTTCCTAAATTTACAGGAGCTAAATAAAACTAGAACCTTTCTTTGAACATTTTAAAGATTTTACTACTCTTGGACTGCCTGAGTACTTGCTTTTATTAATATTTTATCCCACCTCTTCCCTTGAATTGCATTTTTTGTGGCAATGTTTTAATTAAAGGAAGCTGAGAAAGAGAAGAATTGTTCTTCAAATCTTCAATTGAAATAAAACTGCTTTTGGTGCTGTCAACTTGAGACTGGATGGTTTTCTCTTGAAGTCAATTTAAATCAATTACAATGACCATCCTGTGAGTATAACACGGTTAAATGTTAAGAAGAAAATCACTGCTATGATTTTTCATATGCAAGTTTGTATAGTTTGCAGAGTGTTTAATACTGGGTAGCTAAACAGGTATTAATACCGTGTGATAACAGCCACCTATTCGGCTCAGGTTGCAACACGCCGTCCTTACTAACTCCTGTATGTCCTTCTTGCATGAGAGTAAAATGAAGGGAACATAAATATATCTGACAAAGTCATCAGGGATTAGAAAACAGAATCCAGCAATAAATATGGTAATTAGGCAATTTGAGACTTAAAGCACAGGGTTCTTTGAAAATGCAATTTCAGGACTGAGAACCAGCACTGAAATTTTTACCATTAAGGAGAATTATGATAGAACTGAAACTTTTTAATGACATTTAAACATTTTTTATTGGGAATTTAATAACTTTTCTGCCCATGCTAGGGAAATTTTAATGATGAAGCTATGTATAGAGAGTTTTCTGTGCATACCAGTCCTCCCTAGTCTGTCTGATCTCCAGCAGCTGAATTTGGACTCCTCCAACATTCTTCTTTCTATTGCAATATGATAATGGGGGGCTACTTAGCAATGAGAATGTGGAGTTTCTTGATTAAAAGTGATTTTGGAAAGATAACACTATAACTAATTTAATGGATTTGATAACTTTAAAAGTTTTGCCATTTTACAGTATTATGTTCCTCATTAATATCTGTACATATTTTTGTGGTTGGGGTTTTCCATTATGATAAAATGTTAATAAAGCTAATAGTTTGAGGATTTGTAAGTAGATTTTCCCTATTAAAGAAGGTATGATGACTTTTTGAAACAGAGGTTGAATGCCCAAAGATGCCTAATCTAAATGCATGATAACATCAAAAGTTTCTTTTCATTCATGACATTTTTCTGCCATGTCACTGTATTCCCTCCCATCCTCCAGACTACCGTCAGCTGCAGAACTGCTCCTCAGACCACAGGGAAATCTCTTGTTTTTTCAAGCAATGGCAAAACTCAAATAGGAAACCTGTGCATGGCACCTTTGGGGAATGTATGATGGCAATTTGGTCTTGCTGATGAACCATAAATTCTCTGGCACACTTGTGGGGACCATACCAAGTATAATTGCAGACTTACACCCCTTCAATACTCCAGAGCATGAAGGGGCAGCAGAGCCTTTTTCAACAGTGTCTGCAGCAGTGTTATGTTTAATTAGGACGCATTACAGATGATTAATAAAAGCATAGCTAAGCAAGCCTTACCATAACTTGCAAAATTATTAAAATGAGCCTTGAAAGCTGAGGCAGAGGGAGAATTGGTGGGCAATGATCTGTGCCATTCATCAGCTGGGAATGGGCAATGATCTGTGCCATTCATCAGCCAGGGAAAATCGTCAGTTTTCCCTGGCTTTGGCTAAACATAATGCAAGGTGCTTCAGCCTGGGGAACACTTGCACTCATCTTGGCAGGGCAACCGTATTCCCACAACACCACCTTACTTTTTGCGGGAACTGGTATCATATGCTAATGCAGGGGTTATGGTGTGAAATGTATGTATGTGCAGGTGAGGTGTGCTGTGCTGATTTTGAAACTGTGCAATTTAAGACAAACATTCTAAACTGCTACCTAGGCCCTAAATCTGTATCCAGAAAATATGCAGGTACTCAAGCAAATAGTTCAGGCAGTTTTGAACCCTTTTGCCAGTGACAGAATAATCAATATATCTGTCTCCCCCAAATACCTTTTCCTCCCATCTGGTTGCAGCGCAGGAGATGGGATGGAGAGAATGATGTGCTGGTAACAGTTAATGAATACTTTGTGTATGCCTCAGAGAACAGACCCCTATGATTTTTAAATCTCTTCTGTGTCACTTCAACTCCCCAGACTGATCAGTATCTCTCAGACAAGGCTTTGTCATCGGATTGCGGCCAAAGCATATTTTGGCGTACACAATACTAACAATCTGCTACTCTGTGGATAAATAAACATTTGCATCATTGTGTGTTTAAAAACTAATCCTGAAAGGCATTAGCTTGTATTTGCAAATGTCCTCAGTGCCAGTCTGGGTATTCCCAATGTCCTCGAGACAGTTATACACTTGAGCTCTGTTTCTTGGAATTTCACAGCGTGCCTGATTTCTTTCTGAGCACTGTATGACATTCTTCTTTTGCCTTTCTTTTTACATAAAAAAAGTCCAAACTGAACCACGACTGTGTAACTCAGCTACTTTCGCTGTCACCATTTTTGTGCAAAGTCAACACCAAGTTAATCATGATTTCAATGGGACAGCAAATCTACAGTCCACCAGATATTTCTGGATTGCTCTTTTGCATTACGGTGCAACCCACAGCAGGTGGAACAATGCAGTGACAAGAGAAATGTTTTTGTTGTGTATGTATCTTGTACCATTACAATTTCCAAAGGGGTAAACTGGTCTTTTCCATTAAAAGGCATCATTGACCCTGACACCTCAAAACCTTCTAAAACCCTAGACAAACCAATATACATTTCCAGCCTAAGTTGATCCATGAGTATTCCCTTGAAATCATGGTGCCTTGTTTTGATGTTTATAGGTAAATGTTTTACAGTAAGGGTAATGAACCCAGAAAGGAGGGAAGCAACATCAATCCCAGAGCACATTCAGCTTCCAGGAATAGATACTTATAAGCTGGTAGCACCGGGATCTTGTGTTGCTTTTTGTCCCTCAATATTCGCAGCATTGCAGTTTGGATTGCCATATCCTACTGTCTCTGTGGGATTGCAGGTTCATAAACCAGTGAATGAATTATATTCACCCATTTGTTTAGTTTTATCGTCTGTGGCAGATATGATAAGGAAAATAACTTTGTGTAATAAGGAAGCTGTGACTGATGCGGTGTAAGCTGGAAATCGTATAAGTCATGGCTGGTCCTCTGTGTGTAACAGAGCCCAGTTTGGTGTAAAGAATTCATACAAATGCACCTGATTTGTGGCATTTCTGCAGCCCAGAACCACAGTCAGGTTTTATGACTGTTTCCATGTTCTCGGTGCTTCCTAACTGCTTCCCCCACTTCTCTGATGCTGCTGGTTCCTACTTACCCTCTGACCACACGTCTGCATCTGCTTCCTGGATGTAGGTGAGGGCAGGAGCTGGTGCAGGACCCAAGCGTGCATGTCCCCAGCCAAGTGCCTCTTGCCCCAGCTTTCCTGTGGAGATGGATCCAAGAGCAAATGCCTTGTCCATGAGTAACTACACTTGTGTTTTTCAGAAAGGGTTCTGCAGTGGCTCTGTGGTGCAGCAGGAATGGTCACAACTCATCCCTAGAAAGACTCTGCAACCGGGGGGAGCCCCAGGCCGCAGCTGGGGGCTCTTTCCTGCAGGAGCTGCGGCCCTGGAGAGCCCAGGTGGGATCAGGGTGTCCCTGAAGGGCTGCAGCCCGGGGCAGGGCTCATGCTGCAGCTATCTTCCCTGCTGCGCACCACAGATTACTTTTGTGTGTAGAGTGCCCTGAGAATAATCAGTGGTAACCAGTGACTGTAGAGACCGTGACATCTCCAGCAAGCAGCCCTAGTGGCATTTGGGACAGCTGTTTCTCTTCCTGATCACTCTCAACACACTGACATATCACACTAGTGAAAGAGAAAATATAGTATTTTAGAGAATGGTATGAGATTTGGGAAAATCTTGGGGGTATTTTGAAGGTTTTAGTGTCCCTTTGCGACATTTTCCTTCTAGTTAAAATTACTTAATTTCCTAACAACGGTCTTTCCATCATAGAGACCAACTGAGCCATGACAAGACAAGAAAATACACAAAGGTCTGAAAGTGAGGTTGGGAGTTTGGCCATTATACATTGTGAAAGGTAAGTGCATTGGGGGCATTTGGACTACCTTGTTTACATAGTTTTGACTCCCTGCATGGGATTTAATGTGAAGACAGGGTGAATGGTTCCTATTTGGCCCTGGACTTGAAAGGAAGTTGTAATGAAGTCAGTGTTGGTCTCCTCTCCCAAGAAACAAGTGAAAGGATGAGAGGAAATGGCCTCATGTTGCACCAGGGGAGGTTTGTATTGGGTACGAGGTAAAAATTTTTATATAGCCTGTTAGAAAAAAATTTATAGTCTCTTAGAAAAAACAGGCTGCTCAGGGAAATGGTGGAGTCTCCATCCCTGGAGATGCTTAAAAGACGTATAGATATGGTGCGCAGGGACATGGTTTAGTGATGGACTTGGCAGTGTTAGGTCAATGGTTGGGCTCAATGATCTTAAGGGTCTTTTCCAGCCTAAATGATTCTGTTATTCTATTCTATGATCCTATGATTCTACGACATTGTGCCATGACTTTTCTGTTGAGGACTGGCTCAGTGCTGGAAAGTCAAACCTAAAACTCTAGTACTCAGGCTCTAAAGATATGAAAAATTTATAGGCTAATACAGTGTATTTTACAGCAGTTCTTGGAATATGAGAGCTTGGAAGCATGGTAGCCTGCCTGGAGGCCAGTATCCTTTTTAGTTCATATAATATAATTAATCTTGTGCATTTTGCCTGGTCTCTGGGAATTGCCTTAGCTGTTTATCATGAGGAGAATAACACTATCCCTTTTGATCAAGCTCAAATCGTCCAAGATTTTATAGGCTAAGACCAACACCTCGGTTTCTAACTACAAAGTAAATGGCAAGCAATGAGGACTGTGGATTTCTAATCTTACTGTGTCCCAAGCGAACCACTACATTTAATAATCAAGCTGCATTCTGCCTTCGCTCCAGTGCCTCAGTAGTCCCAGAGCAGGGCCCCACATGGAGCGTATTTCAGCAATCTCACTAATTTAGTTAAATTGGTGGAGGAGCTGGTCAGTTAAAAAAAAAAAGCACACAAAGCCCACAACACATACTGCTGTGTATGATTTGGATGTTAAGGATGGGATTAGAATTTACAACAGCTAAGACTCTTCAATACATTTACATATGTTATGTAAATGTCCTTGAAAATATATTGACATGTATTAAACATGTGAACTCTGTAATTTGTGGTACAGTCTCTCAGATGGGGAGAGTTTCCATATGGAAGCTAGTTAAGTTTAGCTTGAAAATGTGCATGGTAAATGTTTATTTAATTAGCCAGACACACAAACTGCGAGACTAATTATTTTAATTGATTAATTTCAGTTAGGTAGACCGATTCTTAGAGTAATTACTTGACAAATCTTAATAGACTAGTTTACTTTTTTTGAAGGCGTTATTAAAGCTGCCATCCCCTGGAGGGTTCTTCATTTGCAAGAGAAATATATATCATATATAGCTAATGTCCCAGGCACTGTCGCAGTGCATGCTGTTCAGGGACAATGCGCTGCCAGCCCAGGGACGCTTTCTCACCAGCCAGTATTAAAGGTGTTCAGCCAAACAGTGTGGAAAACAGCTGCTCCTGCAGTGAGTAATTCTCAAACCTCCAAGTGCCCATCTGGGCCTGGAAGTGGCTGAGCAAAGAGCAGGAGCTGCTGCCACATGGGTATGTGTGCAGAGGATGTGGTAGCAGGGAAGGCAAAAGCTGTATTTTCTGTGTAGGAGCAGCCTGAGCTGCATAACTTAAGATGTAAGGTTGTGGGGAGCTTCACCAAGGAAACTACTTTCCCCAGCGAAGTCAACAGGAAAATATTCCAACTATTTCAGTGGTGGTAGCATTTTGTGTGAAATCTTTGGGTCATGGCTGCATATCTTTATAAAATAAGGCTGTATATCTGCTTCGTGAGTATTTCTGTGTTTGTGCATATATACTAGCTAAAACTTCCAAAGGCAGGATATTAAAGTTTCTGGTTTATGTTTTCTGTGGTCATATTAGTTCCAAATTATTTTATGTCTTTTAATGTTCTAAAAGCATAGAGCTCAAAAGCCAGTGCTACACAGGAAGTTTCATGCTTTGTTCACAGTGGTTTTATTGTTTGTGAGATTGGCTCATGGATTAAAAGTTGTGAACCTGTTAGTTTAACTCGCTCCACCACAACCTTCTTACCAAAATGCAACACACTCCTGTCCCAAATGCAAAGTCCTTACATAAAGGAAATTAACATTAGGAAATATATCTATTTCTTTTGATTCTCAGAAGTATCAGAATAATTTGCGCTGAAAATCTGGGAGAAAAAAAAAATCAGTCTGAGGCAAGAAGCAAGCATGAAATGCTTTAACCCAAGTGGACAAAATGAGATATAAGCAACTGAAAAAAGAGACTTATCATGGAAAACGTTAAGCAACCTTATCTTTCTCTGTTGCTAGCAGCTTCATCTGATATACAGAGTAAAAATACTGAAACCAGAAAAGCAAACACAGCAACAATCAACTTTATTTATTGAAATAAAGATGCATAAAACAACACTTCTATATCAAAATGTCCTAGAGGAAGAAAACAAATCTTACCAGGCAAGGTTTCCCAGTACTGAAAGAACTATGAAGGGAATTGCTGGAGGCAAAGAGCTGCAGTTTTGTAGGAAGTGATACACCCTGAGATAGGGAGGATAGAAGGCTCTTTAACACAACAGAGGCTTCCTATAAAATATTCCAGTTTATATTTTCTATAGCAGTATTAGAGACCCTGGTGATTATATTCTTTTTTCTTGAAACAAGCTGTTCTGAAAGTATACTGGTCAAAACGATTTGCCCTTTCCCTAGGAGATTATGAAGTGGGAATCTGTTTTGATGGTTAATCATTAAATGGAGTCCCTTCCATTTTCAGGAACAGAACGTTTCCTAAAAGAAATGGTGACTGAAATGAAATGCTATGTATTCAAGCAACCTTGGTTTGCAAATAAGCTGACAATTATGCAAGCAATGGCACATGTGAATCAGGTAATGTCTGAATAAGCAGCTGGAACCATTTTGTTCACAAATAGTGAATTGGCACCAGTGGCACCTTACGAAACAGGAGACTGCTGTTGTGCAGGATATTATCATCTGAGTTACCTAAAGTATGTTTTCTGCTGTGATTGTTGCAGGTGACCACATTTTTTTGTTCTATGCACTCCTAGACAACTTACCTAAATTGGAACTCTGCTTACGATGTCAGTAATCATTCAAAAGTATAATTTTTTGTTTTCCTGGAAAGAAGAAGTCAACATTCTAGTTGAACAGACTGATTCAGCTCCCTGCTCCAGCATTGTTGAAATGAGGCTGCAGAAACTGTCATAAGCAAAGCATTGATACTTCCATTTGCACCATCTATTGCAGATTCTCTAAATCAAGGATTTAAATTAAATCAAAACTTTTCCCAAAGCAAAAAGCAATCCTACAGAGACAAATGCATCATTGCATTTGATCCAGGCAACTGTCCATCTTCTGATAAAATATGAAAAACATCTTCCTGCTAACCAGTTCCTTTCTCACCCAGAGATTATCGGTGTTTTTATAAAATACTGTACATAGTTATGCTAAATTTTATAGCCATCTGCTTAGATGTAGCAGATTATGTATTTTTTGTGGAATTATACACCCAAAGAAATGTGTATGACTTAAATGTTTGCAGGACTGGTGCTCACATGCCGATGCTGGCATCCTTGTCCAGAAAGCTTTAAAAAAGAGCCCCTGAGATGATCTGAGTTCCAGTGAAACACACCAGAATATGCTGAATTAATTAGTTACATCACTAAGTGTGGTTGGTGTGTGTGGATATGTATGTGTTTGTAGGGAGCAATTTCTGTTAAATTAAAACCAGGAAATAACAAGGCTCCACCAAACAGCTGTCTAACCCTGATAAACCTGGTGATGACTCTGCTAAGTTTCAATGTAGAACCCAGGTGCAATCTTGCAGTCAAGGATCAGCTCCCCACACCCGTGGGATGTGTTTCTGAAGACACTCCGTGCTTCCACTAGTCTTCTGGCGCTGACTCATGGTCATCAAGACTCAAATACTATGTTGTGAATGAACTCCAACCTGATTTCCCTGTAATGTGATCATAGCTTGAAGAGGGTATAAAGCTACCTCAATGCTCATAAACAAAACAGTGTCATGGCACAGGGCTGTGCTCTGTTCTGCAGATACCCACAGTGTTAAATGATTAGCATGCTCCTTAGCATGGTTTTGGCCTACACCAATTAGTGGTTGCCCACAGATTGCTCTGGCATGGTTTGAGGCCAACATAGAGCAGCTGTTGTGAGCTTAAACATCTTGTGCTGGGGCCAGGGGCTTGGAGTGGAGGAATTAGCTGTACGGATATAAACTCCATAATACCACTTACTCTACTTACTAGGACCAGAGAATGGTCTCTAGACTGTTTTATTTAGAGACAAGATCTGAAAGATGTGAGGCCAGCTTTCATACATGCAGCTTCTGCATCACTAAGCCTTGAAACTTTAAAACCCACTTTAAACAAGAAAACCAGGGGTTTGCTCCCATAATATTACTCCTCCTCACCAGCGTGAATAAATCCAAAGGAACTCTTACCTTCCTTCACACCAACACTTGGGCTGGGCTCCCTTCCGTCATAATTCAAAGAACTGTTCTGTATTTTGGAATGAACACAGCTAATGAACTATCTCTGTTGCCAGGTTTTTGTTAATAATTTTCAGCTCTAGGAAGATACTGGAAAATGTGGGTGTGCCATGCTGCTCAAAAAAATTTTATGCTCACAGACTGCTCATGTCAAGTACCATGGTTGGTCTCAAGCAGCAAAGATCTGTCTGAGTGTGCACAGGTCATGGAGGTTGTTAAAACCATCACCTTGTCTCCCTGTTTCAAATGTGAAAGCACATTTTTTTTCATGTCTGCCTTTTATGCCTGAGCTCTACAGATAATCCTGTTGCCCTGACTTTAAGAGTTCGGATTATTTGTTTGATTTTTTTTTTGTTTTCTTTTCCCAGCCATTATTGATGCCTGCTCACCATAAGAGAGAGAATCAAAGTTTTCCTGTGGGATTGGTGCTCCATGTAAATCTAGGAGTTCATTTGATTGAACGATTTACATAATTTCCTGCATCCACCTATGTATAGCCCACTCCAGTTTCATAGGGATTGGTTTAAACTTGCCTTGTGCATCCATATCAGAGGGAAATATTCCTTCAGATGTTGATGAAACTGTGGTGATAATTTAATATAAGTAACTGCTGTGGTGGGAGTGAGGTAGGCAGACAACTGAGGCTTGTGACTTTGCCCCCTTGTTGAACCTGTAGTGAGGTGCTTGGGGGGAAACATCTCCAGTGCTGAAAAGTGCACAGGATCCTGTCTGTCTGTAATGATAATAATCTCAAGTAAAATTTTAATGAATCTTTCCTTTTTCAGGGGTAAATTTCAGGTTCTTACAATTCCCCAGTGGTATGAATCCCACTTAGCATTTGCACAAGCAGGCTTCCTCAGCCCAGTTACCACATCCACTAAACTACATTATCAGAATTTTTAGCATTTACCTTTCATTTCCAGGAAACCTTCAATCTGGGGACGGCACTGTTTATCAGATTTATGGACCTTTTATTACCTTTGTCATTCTCACAGAGGTAGATGGTCTTGAGTTGCTCCAGGCTTGGTGCATGGAAAAGGATTGTAAATGGGTTTCTTCCTTTTCCACTGGGTTTAAATTTGATTTCTTGACGACACAATTAAAAGATACAGTATGATATTGGCTTTTCTGTCGTGATGGGATGAACACCAACACTTTTGCATGGAGAGCTTTCACCTGGGTAGGAACAAGTCTGTCTCTATAGCTGCCTGGTTCAATTTGGTGCTGCTGATATGAACATTTACTGGTGAGAGAAACTGCAGCTTCTTTAGAGCCCCAGTTAGATCTAATTTGTTCCACCACTGCTTTGCTGGTTGCAGATGCTTTTATGTACAATATAGGATACACTGACCCCTCTGCCTTCCCTCTTCACAAAAAAACCCTTGACTTTTTTCCTTTCCCTGTGTTCTCTAAGGGTGGAGACAACCCTCAAGGCAGATGCTAGTTAATATTTACCAGCTATGGTCCTGCTCTTGACATCGATGTGATACTTGCAGATAATTTCCATCTACAAGTTCATATAAAATGAACTCTTAAACTAGAGACAGAAGAACCCAGACCAGGACTTATCATCTTCAGAGCTGGTTTTATGTTTTCCTTTGTTTAATGAGTCAGTCTGTGTGTCCCTGAATTCTGACTACTGCTTCTGGCATTGCTAACCCAACATCTTTTGGACCTTTAAAGGTCCAAAATTTTCAGTGGTAAATTTCAGGTTCTTATGATTCCCCAGTGGCATGAATCCCACTTAGCATTTGCACAAGCAGATGCTGTCACATAAAGCCTTTGAAGTCTTTCATCACTAATACCGTACAGCTGCACTGAAGCATGGTCTCCAAGACATTTCTAAATACACGTTCATTTTGCTTTTTAGCTGTGGTATTAATCTTCTGTTTAACTTCCTCATTCTATTACAGAATTTGGAGATGTCTACAATGTTGCCTAGCTTTGGGTATGCAATACTCTGCTGAGATCTTTTACAGGTCTTGTAGACGCATGGTTCCTGGTATCTGAGATTGCAACAAGGCACTTCATAGGATGTTGACTTTTACTGCCACAGACAGCGAAGAAAATTGCTTTCTGTTTATAATCTTATTTGTGAGAAAATAGTGGTGCAACCTTTTTAACCTTCTGAACTTCTGTGTGCTTTCAGGCAGCTGCTATGTTTCACTGTCTTTCTTTTTTCTAATCAACCTGTTCATGAAGTCTTACCTTCTGTTCCCAAACAGAATTTCATTCCTCAAATTATTGTCACTGTATCCAGAATAGATAATATTTAGTCTCTGTCTGTATGAGTAACAAACAGAGTATTCATCTACCACTGATCAGAGTGAGTGCTAAATATGCAACATGAGGGTCTC
This sequence comes from Falco rusticolus, assembly GCF_015220075.1. Taxonomy (NCBI): domain Eukaryota; kingdom Metazoa; phylum Chordata; class Aves; order Falconiformes; family Falconidae; genus Falco; species Falco rusticolus. The sequence goes on along the minus strand of NC_051189.1, from coordinate 16,329,111 downwards.
TTGTAAACAATGGATCTAGTTTGGGGAATGTGAAATATCTGTTATTTTCTTTTCACTCTGAACTTCTGCCTGGGGTCATGGTAAGTCAATCGACTTCATAGATTTAATGATGGAGACATCAGTAAAAATGCAAAAAAAAATTAGGCTTTACTGATCATATACACAGAATTTACAGTAGGCTATAGTTAGGCTAAATTTTTTTAGTGTCCAGCTTTCATTAACCTGTTTTGCCACTCTGTTTATATAGTTATACATAAAATATTAACTAATGCTGTACTATGCTATTGTATGCTTGTGTACATCATAGTATATCACAGGCTAGATGCTCTACAGATGTACATCAGAAGAGATTCAGTGGCATTTACAGAGTATTATTGGTTTATTAATCAATATATCAACAGGAGATCTGTCACTTTATATGTAGAATTGTGTTCATACAGAAAAGAACTATAGATAACCCTAATATCTTAAATATCTGTGGTCATTGAGTAGTTCCTTACACTTGAAAAGGAGAGTTCAATATGAGGTGTGATGAGTGTCCAGGTAATTGGGTGGAACGCTGCTTTTATTTTGCAATTGACAGCACAGATCAAAGAAATTCAACCAAGACCTTGCTCCACAAAAAGTTCAATCCTGACAAGGTGTGTGTGTATATATATATAATATTATATGTGTGTATGTGTGCACATGCATGCACACAAATGTGTCTTTAGAGTGATGGTACGCATACATGTACATACATGTCATGCAATATATACATAATATCAATGAGAGTATCAGTTTCCCATACAGCAGAACTGGGAACGCGAACAGGAGCAGGAAAATGTGTGAAAACAGCTGTCTCCAAAGAATCCCTTGCCTCTCCTGACTGCAGGTTGCCAGTGTTTCCTAGAGACTGCACAAGCTACAAGTTTGTGCATTATTAAAGAGGAAGGCACATAAATCCCTCATGAGGATTCAGCACGAATGTGCTTTTTAAAGAGAGAGGTTGATGATGCCTGTGCTTGAATGTGTTATAAAACTGCGCATGTGTTGAAATCTGGCACTTTTCTGTGCCAGCACAGTACACGCACTGAGCAGTCATTCGATGCCTCAAAAACATCTGTGGCAAGATACCTCATTCAATTTAATCCTTCACCTTGCCAGGATTTTTGCAAAGCATTTCATATTAAATACAATGTGCCCTTCAGCTTCCTTCCTGAAACCCTCAGCCAACTCTACTGAATACTCCACTGCCCATATTGACTGGAAGGTACCAGCTATAATGCAGAATACATGAAAAAAAATACTAGAATACTGATCATCCACATAAAGCAAATGGGGACTTGGTCTGTTAGGAATCTTTAGCATCTGCCATATGCAGGGATATTCATGGTATCCCCCCAGGCAGTGTATGGAGGTGGAGGAGGTGAGATTGGGGCACCAGATTTAAAGATGCCTAGCAAAGCATGTTCACCACAGCCTGTTACAGACACAGCTATAGCTTAGCAGCCCTCTTTTATGGTGCTGTTTAACATGCTGATGAGAAAATTGCATAGCCATTCTGGGTCTGCTAAAACCCAAACTTTACCTTCAGGGACAAGAAGTTGCTTGACTTACAGGATCTCTTTGTAGCTAGTGTCATTGCTCCATAAGATGTGCAGCTGCAGTTATAAAGGTGTTTTCTGCCCCACAGTTACCAAGACAGTGGTTCCGCTGACTAATCAGTGAGTTTCTGGAATTGTGGTTTTTTTGTACATTTTCTGCTTGGAGATTAAGCTGAGCAGAATGACAGCCCTTGTTCTGCTCTCTGTTCAATATGAGGGAGGCAAATTAACACAGACGTGGGTGGAAAAATCAAGAACTGAAGTCTAAATCAAGAGGAAAGGCAGGTTTTGAGATAGGCTGATAAGAAGTGATACAGCAGGTTATGAGCAGTTAATGAAGGAGGATGAAGTAGCACAAGAAAAGCCATCTCACATCGGTTGGTGAGCACATACATGGTGGGGATTTTTTTTATTTTGGCTTGTTATGACCACCCCTTGCTGCTGCCTTGCTAGGACATCCCAGAACAGACATCCAGTTCAGTGTCTCCACCACTAGATTTCATGTCTTAAAGCCACCAAGCACCACCACAGGTCGTATCATGTTTATGTGCTGGACTAAACATCTCTGCGCCCTCTAGAAACTGATTTACCTGCAGAGGGAGGAGAAAAAAATGTCATTGCAAAGGTGCTAAAGGACTTCAGGAATAAATTAATATCAGTTGAGTGGAAGTGGATCAAGTCTGGACAAGCTGAAATGCTCCAGCAATGAGTTTGAAACATTAATGAAGACAGAGGGAAATGCACGAAACCAGCTGGAGTGAGGGAGTTAACAGAGAAGTAACTCACTAGTGACACAGAGATAAGCCACTTAGGCTGTCAGCTCATTCATCAAGCCATCTCAGCTTCGATATGCTCAGTAAACCGTTACCTTCTTAGAGCTTTTACCATCTCTGCAGTCTGTTTTGGCTGTTTTTTCAGCTCCTCCTGATTTCAGAGGAATCAGAGAGAAGAATCTACTCCAGTCTGTGACCTGGCTATTTATTTTGTAGCTAGAGGTCATCTTTATACCTGAAAAGCATCCTTATCAAGCTAAATGCTCTTTTTTTTCCTCAGGCATCAAAGCTTTGGCATGATAAGACAGCCTGAGTTGAAAGTTCATATTGAGGAGAATAACATAATGGGCAGTATACAAGCAGGAAAAATACATTGCATCTATTTTTTTCCCCATGATTAGAACCCCATTTTGTTTATGGTCACTGGAAGTAACCAGCACCACTCAGTGGTAATAGTAGTGATGTCTCTTCAAACATCCAAGTGCAGCTACTAGAGAGTAATACACACACCAGGGTGAAAATTGTTGTGGTGTCTATAGGTTTCCATAGCAGATATAGGCTTACCCTGCAGTAAAGCAAAGCGAATATATAGTTACTTAATAACCTAGAGCTGTCTCCTTCTGCTGGAGTGTATTAAAAGGATGAGGAGAACTGCAGCTACAATTAGTGGCAATAGTATTTACCCATGCTCCAATATTTACTCTTCGCTCTTTAGGTGACGCTCTGAATAGATGGTTGGACATAATCTCTGAGGCCCAGCAGTCATGTTCGTATGAAAGGATGAGGGGGTTGATTCTGGCAAGTGCTGCTGTGGCTTTCTTATATTCTGCCTCTCTGTTACAGTTACCCAGTGACAGTAAAAATAGTCAGAGCTGCTTAAAAATCACTGGCTGCCACATGAAAGCTAGGGACTGCGGTCAGGATGTGGAGATGACACTTTAGGGATATATGTGTCACCTAAAGTTAGGTGCTCTCCTTTAGCCAGCCTGCTTTGGATTTTTAGCTAGAACATGAGGGGAGGACAGCAATCACTCTAATGTAATATTAACCAGCCTTATTGCAATAAAATGTTGTGCAGCTACAGAGCTTTTTACTCAAGCCATCACCAGGAATTCCTTTAAAACCTGTGAGCTTCATTAGGTAACTGGATAAGTATTTGCAGTAAGATAAGCCTGGCATTGTTGGTGTTCATGGTATTTCTTATGCAGGGAAGAACTGCAGTCACAGAGTTTACCTGTTTATCTCTGGTTATATTTGGCAATCTTGACAGATCATGGAACTCAATGATAACAGTCACACTATGGTAACCATAATGTTACTACAAGGTAGCAAAACAAGGTTTTGTGTTTATCTGATTGAGATGGAGTGGCTCCAGCCCAAGCTTGTCTGTAATTAGCATTCAGCAGGATATATATTTACTTTCTGTCATAACTCTTGCAATGACCACCAAACAAGAGTCAAAATATTGTTCTCTGGCTGGTGAGAAACCAAGTCTTCTTCCCTGAGCACTGAGCAGGATGGCATGTGGCTCAGTAACATTCATGCATTTTACATCAGTAACAGCGGCGTTCTGTTTCCCCATGCGCTCAGAACAGAGCTGAAATGCAGCCACCTCTGGGCTGGAGAGGAGCAATGTGCCAGGGCACAGCCCATCCTGGAGGAAGAGACCTGTCTGGTCTAAGGGCCCTGCAGAAGAAAACCCCATGCAAAATGGTCCCACAGGAGCATGCAGGGAGATCCAAATGCTGACCAAGGGAGGCTCTGGCTGGTCCCTCAACTGGTCTGGAGGGTCCTGGTCTTGGGAGCTGTGTTAATTCACACGAACTGACTACATATCTCCCAGGTATGACATTTAGTTTGCTGAACCATGTCTTAACTCTTTAACTTCCAACTTCTATTTAAAGCCATAAAAATATTATTCTGATGTGCTTTATTCTTAAAACCTTACTCTGATATGAACTAAATCAATGTAAGTCAGAAGAAACTCCTTTATGCAACATAGTTGTAAAAACAATGAAAGGGCAGAATCATAATCTGCTCTGTCAAACTGCCACACTTGGATTTATCCCCTCTAAGTGTGGGTGAGGGTCCTGGGTTCACAGTGCACCTTGCTGGGAACAGTTAGCACATGCACACATGCTTGCATACACACATAAATGTGTGTGTAACCTGTCTACTCACAGAGACATATGTGTGTATATACATATAAATCTTTCCTGTGTGCCTGTGTTTATTTGTGTCTGTGTATGCAAACATATTTATTTAGAGAGAAAGAAAGAGATTGAGTACAGCTGAAAAAATAATACAGTTATCCTAAGATCTGAAATGCCCTCTGCATGTGCTCGCCTCTCTTTAAGTACAGAGGAAACCTAGGGAGACTGAAAAAATGCTATTTTTAGTAATAAATTTCCTAGCTTGTGCTGCTAATGCCATTATAACTTATTACACTGAAAGGTATTTGGAATTTAATTAACTTGGCTTTTAATCCTGATTGTTTGCTTTGTTCTTTTTTCCAATGCGAGCAACAAAAATGAGCTGTGTACTTTCACCTTTATTACCAATCAGTGCCCAATCACTTTCACTTTTACATTCTCAGACACGTACACAGTGTTGCTGTGTGAGAATACAGACATTTCTCCTGAAGTCAACAACTCTTTTTGTTAGCAGAAAGAAATTAGTAAATAAAAATTCAGGGAACCTTTTTGCTTCGTGAAATAATATATTTTTATACTATCTCTGTAGATCACAATCGATCTATTCCAGTTCAGTTCTGCCTTTGAAACTTGTTGTGTAAGATATCCCTGGACTTAACCTGGGGGAGAGGCTAGCCTAAGGCCCATGCGGAATACTTTGTAACTTTTCCAGTAAAATGGTTCTCATGACTGTGGCTCAGTGCTGCAAGCTGGAGCCAAACAAGCACATTCACACCACCCAAACCTCCTTTCAACTCCAGACTCTCCAGACTGCTTTTTGCACACTTTGGCAAACCCCAAAAGCAAAAGAACATGGCTTGTCTTTCCACAACAGGTACAGTGACCCTGGGTACACAATGGGGCGCCTTTTAAATGGCTCCTTCTAGTTTCCCAATTGTTAACATTTTCTTCTCTTAATTTAAAGTCTGCATCTGAGACAACTGCTTCTTCGAGAAGGAGGAACATTTTCCCAGTCCTTCCAACCTGTGCTGTTACTTAAAATAGGAAGGTTTGTATTGATAACATTGCCTAAACCAATGGCAGTGCATGCCTGTTGATAAAGCTTTTGTGGTAGTTTATTAAATATAAATAATAAATTTAATTTTTTTTTAAAAAATAAAGATTTTGGTAGTATATTGCCTTAAAAGAAAAGGAAAAGCATAATTGCATTTGGTGACTAACTGAAACATGAAAATAAGGGGGTTTAGTTGCCCCCTTTGCCTGGTCCCTGAAGGAGGGCAGAATCTCTGAGGGCTACCTACAGCCACAGGAGTTCAGAGCAAGGGGCTGAAGAAAGTGCTTACCTCTCTGCTCCTTATTCATAGCACTCAGCTTGTTATTCAGAACCTGGTATGTTTGTAAAAATACCTGTTGGTGATCGTTTCAGTTCTGTTGAGTTTTAGTCAGGTAAATTGTCTTGAATTTTACAGCTGTTAATGTAAAAGATGTACAGAGACAGCCCAATTCCTCCCAAATCTGAGTGTTAGAATTGCTTCTTAAGTGATTTCTATGTATGAATGGCACAATGCTGCTCACATTACCTGTGGAGACACTTCCAGGCAGCCACTGGCCTGCTGTGGAGGGCAGGCCTCACATTTCCTCAAGCCAAAATTCTATTTCTGTGTACAGTTCTGCCTCTTATTTGCTCCCCATTCCACTTTCCAATTTGCAGATGCTCCTTCTGCAAGGAACTGGAAAGAAGAAAACATCAGCTTCAAGACTGCACTGGATTTAGTTCACAAAGAGATGAAATAGTAAGCGCTGTTATACATAAATAATCATATATTCCAAGCACCCATTCCTTGTAGCGGTAGCTTCCACTTGGCCCCTGTTAGAACATACCACTTGTGTTTGGCTGTGGCGTATTTTCAGAGATACTGAAGTGTACTTTAGTGCTTGAATAGAAATCCCACTCAGCGTTATTTGAAAAATACTCTGTTTGTTAACTAAACAGTCTGTACTAGTTATCACAGAGTCTAAAAGGATATCAGACTTCTGAAAATTTATCTAAGGCAAAAAATGGCTGCTTGAGATCAATGTCCAGATCACAGACTTCATTCATTTTGTTTTTACGTACCAGGGATAATGACTCATACTTTCTATCTCCGTTTCTTTGCATGCATGTCAGTAAGATGGCTCATTTGCAGCCAAAAGACAATAAAGACCAATGAATGGTAAATTAAATTCTTGCAATTCAGTTTCATCATCCTTTCCTCAAATTTGCAAAACATTTTTGCTAACACAGCACTTTTAATTTTACAATATACATTGCAGCCCATTTGTAGGCAGGCTTCTTTATTAAATCACAAAACCCTAACTACAGTATCCTATAACGACAGTCCTAAGAGTGGCAGGGAAATTACTGTAATTTCCCTCTTTGAAAAAACAGGCAAAACCACCACTTATTGGCATTACAGATCTTGTTTTTCAGGAGCTATGTAATATTATAGTTTAAAAATATGAACCACGAGTTTTGTATAAATTTATTAATTTCTCTCTACTAGAACTACATTTCATAATACAATGCGGTTGATCGCCCTGTTTTCATATTTCAAAGCAACATTGCAGCCTGCCTCAGCATTAGCCTGTATGAAATATATAGGACATCAGCAGAGCTGCCAAGCTGCTGGGGCCACGCTTCCTCAGTCTGCTTCCTTACTCTTTAAATGTTAACATTGCTTTAACCTTCACGCTTCTGCAAAAGTGCATGAGGGATTTGTAACTTCTCACACCCTCCACAACCACATCATGTCAACGCACTGAAGTCTCTGCTTTTCTGGTTATCAAGCTAATGCAAGAGGAAAGAGGGAGTGAAGAGCGGGTAAATGAGCCCTCTGCTCAGATTTGGATAACAAGGAAGAGGAAAATGCCTTGCCTTCGGAAGAGTTGATCTTGCCTAGCCTAGCATGACTGACTGTGTCATGGTGACTTCCTGTGCAGGACTGAAAAGTTCGACACCACTGTTTGTTTAGGGTTGCGTCCAAAAGCACAGTCACACCCTGTCAGGAGCTGCAAGTATCGACAGCCTTCCCTCAGTGCCGGCTCTGGCTGCAGCCCCTAGGGACCAACAGGGAGCCCAATACCCTGGTAAAGCAGAGATGGAGCAACAGCAAACACTGAGACGAGGCTTTATCACTTAATTGTTCATTTATAGACTTGATTTAGGAGCTTTGTTTTAAGGTGTAGGCTTACAGAGGAGCAGTAACTTCTGCAAAATGTTAAAGGGTGTTGCTTTCAAGTGTGTTTCCTTCTTTAACAAGCTTACAAATTTCCTGTCAGGTTGCTGCTTACTTAGCTCTGGAATTTGTTTTACTGTAACAAAGTGGAAAAATTAAATTTGCCTAAAACACAGCGCTTCCAGGCCTATCCACATTTTTAAGTAAGACCTTGATACTGTAGAGCCATGACTCCACTACTGCTGTTGCACTTTATCTTTACGTGCATGTTTCAGTGTTTGCTGAGCCAAGTTCTGTGTCGACAAGCGACCTGTTTTTCAAAGGCATGCCACGGAGACAAAGGTTGACACCCAAATCACTTCACAGCAGTCTGCAAGTCTGCCTCTCTCTTCAGAAGTTGTAAACGTGTCTAAGAAAAAAGTAACAGTTCTCCTATCTGTAAGTAATGGGTTTGGGTGAAATAGCTCAAATACCTGAAAAAAATCCTTGTTTAAAAGAGAGAAGGAAACTCTGGTTCTGGGCACCAGCCTGGAATACTTCAGGACCAGATTAGTATGCAGGAAGTAAAGAAATGAAAAGGCAAACCATGGCTTAAAAATGTCATTGCACAAACTTGCATGCATATTCTCTCAGGCCCTGCCTGGTGGTTCAGTAATGCAGCAGGCAACGATAATGATACAATTTCATAGCTCCACTAATGCCAGGGGATGCACAAAATGCTTGACAAACTGATGTTCTATATAAGCAATAGTCTGGGCCTTTCCTTCTCATCTGTAAGAGGAGCAGAAGAGATTACAGTACAAATATAGCAAATTCTATTTTATAAGCTCAGAAGCAAGTAGAAGCATAATATATTCTTTTCAATGAGCACATTAAAATTTGTGTTAATAAAGAAATTCAGACAACTTGACACTTAATTAGCAGACAAGCTAGAATTGTTCTATTTTGTTTGGGGCAGGGGGGGTGGGGGCGTGGAGCAGAGAGGTGTAATAGGAAACAGAAATAACCTAGTAGACACATAGGCCATTTGTGTGCATAAATCCCTAATTCAGAGGAGAATATGGACGTCTCTGATCTCATTATAAGGGAAAGAGAGAAAAATCCAGCCCTGGCAAACTTCATTTATGAACCTTGTTACTGAGCTCTAATTTCCCCTACTGTTGTCTTTGCTTTTTGCAGTTTGCTTATGATTTTATGAGTAGATGTGATCCTAGTTTATTAAGTGACACCAAGTTAGAATCATGTAAACATTTTTCTGAGTAAGGCGTCACCATGTCTGAGCAATGGGTTTTATTTGGGTGGAGAGCTGAGGCCTAGCAAACTAGGTGTTGTTCCTGGTTGAAGCCTCTCAACCATGTTCCTGGTTGGCTTTGAGAGGGCCTTGTTTGGGTGACTGGGTTCGTTCTAAGAGAAGTCTGTCCTTTTTCATAGATAGGGAACCCTGTCAGACCAGGTGTATCATTTGCCTGCCAAACATTAGGCTCACAAAATACTCTCCTACAACGAAAATGACCAAATTCAGTTAGCTTCTTGATTTGTATTAGAAAAATCTTAATTTTTAGTACAATGTAAAGTTGCATGTTACCAAGCCAAAAGTAGTGTTCACAAGCTTAATACATTGAGATATGTCAGCTGCTTAAAGAGAAGAACAAAAGATTATTTAATAGACCATCAAAAGCTTGCAGAAAACTTCCTTCCACCCCTTACCATCTTTGGAACAAAACAGTCCAAAAGCCCAAGACAGGACATCTTGTGCTTTCAAGACCTTGACGCAAGATGACACAGCTGCTTTGCAATGTTATCATCTGTTGTTTCCCTGTGGCATATTTCTGCAAGTACCTTCAAGAGGTGTTTATAATGTCAATGATAATTTCTTTTGAGAAAGAAAGAACTCTTAAAGTGTCCCTCATGGTCACATTAACTATAGTCTATTCCAGGAATATGAAGCAGCAGCTAACAAGCATCGCTATTCACACAGGAAGGATGCAGGAGTGGAGTGGTGGCACAGATCCCCATGCCCAGGGAATGGTATCTATGCAGAGGAACCTGCAAGACTGTGAGGCAGAGAGTGCCCAGTTCAGCAGTGAGCAAGGTAAGTGCTTGTGCTGGGTGGTGATTCCTCATCTAGCCCTCTCCCAAATGCAGAGCTGAAATCCCAGCAGAGCACACACACAATAGCAGCTCCACTCGTCAGGGTGGCTTAGCTTCATACCTCTAAAAATCAGGCTAAAAAGATGCATCATAGCAGTACCTGTGACAGTTCCAATGTCATGGATTATTCAAGGTCTATCAGATTGCAAAGGGACAGATGCTGTGGGCATCTGCAGCATTCACAAACTGTTCATCAATGTTACGAATTTATGTATCTCCTGCAGGTTCTGCCACCAATTGTATTCCCGGCTGGTTAAATGGGTCAGACAAGGAAGTACAGTCACTAAAGGAACTGCAGTTTCCTAGACTTCAGAAACTTAAGCTCCAGAGGAAATACCCTATATTGATTTAATGTGGTTCAAAAAGGTGGCAGGGTGAGGACTTTGAGCTTTATAGCAAAACCAGCTTGACTCAGAAGAGGGGCTGTGTGCTGTGGATTCAAGACTCTTATGGGTGAAAAAGCCCTAAAGAACAGCAAAGAAATATGCTTGGCCTCCATATAGAGGTTGTTAAAGGTGTATAGAATGAGACATTCTGATAATCTCTTTATTATTTGGAGAACCATTTTTTCCATAATGCTTTTATTCCAGCAACAATTCTACTGTTCCAATAGCTCTGTCAGAGCTACTGAGCTGAGAGTTAACCCTGCTGTTGCCTCAAGAGAAGGTGGAAGCTGCTGAGCTAAAGGAAGGCCTGTGGATAGACCTTTTCAAGCTGCAGAAACCACCAGCTCAGGAGAGAGGAACTGACTGAAAAAGGAGTCTAACTGAGACCTAATAATGATTCCCTGAGGAAAACTGGTGGTCAGAGCAATTAGCTATGAATCTAGGAAAAGCCATAATTGAAAGGAGAATGAGGGTTTATTTTAATTCCTTGGTGTCTAGGAGCACTTTGGATGGGAGCTGAAGGAATACTTTTCCTTTCTAAGCAGATTCTTGGAAAGATCAAACCCCAGGATATTGGGGCTACTTGGCGGCCAGGGCCACCTCCCAGCTCCAGATCTTCGTTCCTCATTATGGCACATTATGGGACGACTGGAACATTAAACGCATTATGTTCATTGTGGAGCTAGGATCTATAAATGTGACTGCGTGAGATATCTGGTTTCTAACACAGGCTGTGAAGGGATGTCCCTTTTTACCATGATCAGGGAGGAGATGATGGTCTCATCAGAGACTTCAAAAAACCTCAGCCTTTCAGTTAGGAAGAAGTCCGGTGCTCTCATGTACCAAATTTGTTATAAGGGGAATGCCATGCAATACTGCTCAGAGTAGTTATAAGGCATTAGCTGACATCTGATTTCAAAAAAGTCACTCATTTCTCTGCTGCAGTTCACCAATGATCAGCTACACACAATACGTCCCCGATTAACTGTCAATGGAAAGTCTTCTTTTGATTTCACTGGGCTTTAAATTTAGCTTGTGAGAGGCCAGACCAGTTAATAATGTGCTTTAAAATGAAATGAGATCATTAGTGACTATTTTCCTCCTTTGAAATCAGCAGAGGACTTTACTTAATTCTTTGTCCTTTAATCAAAGCAGTAAAGCGTTTCAGCAATCTGTAAAGCTGGCCATACAGAGCTACAAAACAGGGAAAATTCACCATAGTGTCATTTTTCTTTGCAACTCCTTTAGCTCAGTGAAAGATTTTTAAGCAAACCTGTCACAAAACACACTGCTGTACAATGATGTATAAATTGACCAATGCTCCTGTTAGGAATTCTTGCCATAAGTTTCACATCAGGGGTGAAGGGCAGAGCAGAACCGTGTTGAAAAGCACTGGCATTGCTGGTTAAAAAATCACTGCTCCTTTTTAAAACCCCATCTTGTGTCTTTACTACACTGTACCATGAGACATGTACAAGCTGTGTTATATTAAAATGTTTAATTAGAAATGTGAGTTATGCCTTGCATGGTAACAGGAAACCACCATAAAATATCAAATAATGTATACTCTTGATAGTCTCAGACTATCAGAGCAGTCATGCATAAGTTCAAATCGCTTTTCAGTGGGACATTGATTAAATTCTTTGATGAATCTAGGCCCATGCATTCAGCAGCTTCTTCCCCTCAGCATGGGTTTAGTTATGTGAAGCCCGAAATGGCCTTTGTCTGTTTAGACTTCGGAAGCACATTGAGCTGGAATTTAGCCTTGCACCTAGGGCTAGTCCTCTGCAATAATTTAACTCTGCTTGCTCTGGCTCTGAGCAAAGACAAGCAGGGCTACAAAGTTACTCACTACAAGCTGAGGAATCAGCTTTCCATGTAGCGTTACCTTCCCACCCTCCTTCCCACAGGAGCCCTGCAATGCAAGTTAAGCTTGTACCTTTGCCATTATCTTGCTCTAGTGGCTCGGTTCCAACACACGGCTGTGTACCGCCTCATTATTTATATCCTGCTAGCATCTTATTTAGTACCTCAGCTTCCATCACAAACGTATTGGGATAACTGCTTTTTCCTGGATAAGAGACTCATTATAATTACAGCTTCTCTGCAGGGGTCAGCACCTCCTCCCCATGAATATGATAAGGTGCTCCAAGTGCCACCTCACCTGCAAATGGTGTTTTTCCCTGCAGAGTCACTTCCCATGGGCTACAAGCTGCTATTGAATTTCTGAAGTAATATTTTAATTTAATAACTTAATTTAAGATTTAACGGCTTTCTTTCCTGTGCTTGTAGTATAATTAATTCATGTGATGGGAACTCATTAGACTTGGGAACCTGAGATGCATCTGGGCATGCAAGGTCTGTAAACATGTAAACCTGCGTTAAGGCCTATTGAAGATGGGAAAATGCAGAGCTGTGCATGGAAAAAGTAAGCTATTTTGTTCTTAGGGATAACCAGAAAATACTTTGTTAATAGTTGGGTATGTCTTTTAATCATATCTGTAGTTTGTAGTAGTAATAATAATGGTAAAACCAACAAAAGTCTGGTCCACTAGCATTTAAGGTGGCTAAGTCCCAGGCTTTCTGGGCTAGAAGATCTGGCCCAACGCCTACAAACATCATCTTGGATGTATGTGTGCATGTCCAGGAGCTGTGGGCACTTCTGCCTCTTGAAAACGTAGCTCCAGCAGATACTAGAGACCCTTTGAGCCTGACACTGAACACTCCACCATAGGACTTGGTCTCCTTGGCTTACTCAGAGCTGTGGTGCTGTGCATATCACATGGAAGAGATAAGGGCTGTCACTGTCATTGAAAACCCTTAATTGCTGGAATAGCTGAAGCCTTGGTGCCCCACTCCTCCAGAGAACACTGTAACTGCAAGACTGCCAGCTACTTGAAGGTGCAGGTTCCTTGTTCCCTGCTGGTAGTGCTCTTCTGCTTTGATAGGATAGGTCAAATACTCACTGATCCAGAGAATGGCTCTGACCCCAAGTGCTGGTTGGAGCATCTGCTCAAGTTCTGTGTTCAAGGCCATGCTCTGGATTAGGCAGAGCAGAGGTTTGAAACTGCTTTCTAGGGAAACACCTGAGCTGCCCACTTATCCACAAGTCTGGGTGCGGGTATCTCATATCTTCTGTTTGCAGTGAGGGCTGAAGAACCCAGCTCCAGGAGACAGGTTGTAGTGCAGAACACCATCGCTACGTGTGCACACCAGTCTTCCCCACAATTGTACGTTTCCTTCTTCTGCAAAGCTTTTTCATAGGTGTGTTGCTTTCTTGATGAGCTAAGGAACAAGAGCACAGAAAACACAAAGAGGAAAAAGCACAGCATCAAAGGTGTTTCTATAGAGTGACACCTTTGGGTCTCAAGGACATGTTCCTCACTGTCTACACGGTGCTGAGGTTCTCAGCAGAGCACCTTTTCCCCATTGGAAATGACCACCAGCTCTAGTGAAAGCTTTGTAAAGAAGAGTGCTGCCAGCTGCCTTCTATGAGAGCTGGACGAGTTGTGTATGGAGACCTGTTCTCCAAAGACATGATTTATATAAGCACTGCACACATTTCTCTGTGTGCTGTCAGGGTACCTTGATCCTTCCCTCTAGAGGCTCATCTTCCTCTGTACAATTTATGTGGTGAGCCAGGTACACTTGTGTACCTGTTTTGCTCAATTAAACATTTTCCAGGGATGTGAGTCATCGATTTCATGGTCCAGAACATCCTCATTTCATTTCCTCTGCCCTCTGGTGATTGACTTGATTAATACTGTGTAAACACCTTGAGACCTCATTGCACTAACTACTGTATCGAAAGAGCAGAGCTTGTCCCAAAGTGCTTGTTCTGAATAGGGCAAGATGGTAGGAGCTCAGGAGCGAGGAAAAATTAGAGTCCAGTCTTTCATATGATCCTCAGGTAACTTGGTTCTTAAAAGTCCCAGTTAATTTCTGCTGATTAAATTGACATGAGCAACAAATTCTGGTTCCAACACAGGGACTGACTACAGTCCTCAGTGACCCAGAGTGAGACGAGTCTCATTGAACATTTGACGTAAGTTTCCAACAAGCTCCAAAACCTTCCAACAAGCCCTGCCAGCTCTTCCTGATCAAAGGGTGTTTCCAGGTCGTCACTTCCCTCTAACTCCTGTTCAGAAGGGTTGAGCACCCTCTCAGCACATGTTAGGGAGAGGCCTACGTACCTGCTGCCCTGGCACAGAGCTAGTGGCATGGCCCACAGAGGCAGCAGTTTGCACAAACGGGGCCAGAAACTGCTGAGAACAACACAGGGAGCGGTGACATGCCACAGGGCATGGTCCCCACACCCACTGGAGCAACTCTCCCTGCAATATCAGGGCATCTCTCAGCCTGGGCTCCTCAGGGAATGTACAGGGTGTCCATGCCCAGGCAGTAGGGCTGGGGGGCGGCCTGGGGAAGGGGAGGGGGGGAGGGGAGCAGGGCTGCGGCCCACCCCCACAGGGCACAGCTTTGCCCCTCAGCCGAGCCGGGGGCGCCGGGGAGGGGGAAACAGGTTTGGGCAAGGGCCAGAGGCGGCCCAGGCAGAGGAGGAGGCAGCCGAGGGGGGAGCAGCAGCAGAGGCAGCCCCAGGCCGCAGCAGGAGGAGGGCAGGAGGTGCCGCAGGCCCGGAGCAGGGCTCCCCTGCAGCCCTGGCGAGCCCCCGCCGGGGCAGAGCCCCAGCCCGCAGCCCGGGGAGGGCCCCAGGCCGCAGCTGGGGGCTCTTTCCTGCAGGAGCTGCGGCCCTGGCGAGCCCCGGCGGGAGCAGGGGGTCCCTGAAGGGCAGCAGCCCGGGGCAGGGCCCGCGCTGGCGCAGGGAGATGGGGCAGGAGGCGGGAGCGGGGCTGAGGGGCTCACACGGGCTGGCACACGGGCTGGCACACCGGCACCAGCCCAAGCCCCACACTGCTCACTGCGCGGCAGGCAGTGAGGGGAAAGTTTTCTTAATTGTTGTCTGTCTTCCTCACCATTCAAATCTATTTTAATTGACAATAAATGTGATTCTCCCCAAGATGAGCCTGGTTTGCCCATGACAGTAGTTGGTAAGCAATCTCCCTGTCTTTATCTCAACCCACGAGCTTTGCCACCTTGTTTTCTCCTTCAGTAGGACTGAGAGAATGGCTGGGGGGGTCGGGCCCTTAGCCAGGTCACCACAGGGAGGATGCAGCTCTGCAGGTCTCAGGGTGCAGGGAGTTCCTGGGGCATTTTCCTGGGGCTAGGGGAGATGGGCTCCTTGTCTGCAGGTGTGTGCTGGGGAAGGACCCGTGTCACCAGGTAGAGGAACTGCTGCAGGAGGTCAGCAGACTGAACAGCATCAGAGGTGATGAAAAGGAGATTGACTGGACCCTCACTGGTACTTCGACACAAGGGGAGCCTGACCCTCCAGGTGTACTGAAGGAGCAGCAGGCGCAGTCTGGGCTTACTGGATTGGAAAATGGTGACTCCAGTGATGGTGAAGGCTGGAAACTTGTCACTCTTGGAACTGGGAGGAAGGCTGCTGCTTTTCCTGAGTACACGGAATAGGTTTAGTGCCCTGGTGGCAGATGAGTGGCTGGAAGCGCTGTGCAATGAAGCACCTCAGCCTGGAGCCATGTGGCAGCATCAGGAGGGAGCAGTGAGTAACAACAGAGGGGGACTCCCTGCTGCTGGGGACACAGGCTCCCATCTGCCAACCTCACCTGCTGTCTGGCAAGGTTTGCTGCTCACTAGGGGTTCAGATCTGGGACACAAAGAGGCTCCCAGGCCTCATCCATCCCTCAGACTATTAACCCCTGCTGCTTTTCAACATGGGCACCAGTGACACTGCTGGGGAGGTCTGGAGCATAGCACAAATGACACATAACTGGTGACCAAGAGCATGGGAGCCCACGTGTTTTTTCTCCTTGATCCTGCTGGTTGGAGGAAAAGGCTTGAGATGGACTGAACAGATCCTGCTGGTCAATGACTGGCTGTGCAGCTGGTGTCGGCAAAAGGGATATTTGGTTTCTATGACTGTGGGACCCTCTCTGAGGGTCAAGGACTTCTTGATGGGAAAGATGGGATCCACCAGACCAAGTGGGGAAGAAATCTTTGCCAGCAGGTGGTCAGCCTGGTGGAGGAGTGCTTTAACCCAGCAATGATGAGGCAGGGAGATGAAGACCCACAGTGAAGTGGCAAACTAAGTGGCTAAGCAAAGGGTGCAGACTGATGTGGATGAGAGAGGCCTTAAGAACAGCAGAAGCAGGCTGAAGGGCGCCCACCCAACACATACGTAGAGGAATACAGAAGTGCCAATGGGATAGCTCTGTAGGGGAAGCTCTTTGGGAAATCAGCATGCTAGGGGCCTCTCTGCAGTGCTTCTACATTAATGCACGCAGCATGTAGACTACAGGAATTGCAGGTTTGCATGCAGTTGCAGGGCTACAATCTCACCAGGATCACAGAGGTTAGAGGGATAACTCACATAACTGGAAGGCTGCCATGGATGGATACAGGCTCTGTAGGAAGTATAGACTGGGGTGATGAGGAGGTGAACTTGTCATTTACATAAAAGCAGCAGGAATACACAGAGCTCTGCCTGGGAATGGGTGATAAGCCTCCTGAGAGCTCATGTGTCAGGGTTAGCAGGGAGACCAATGTGGGCAGTGTTATGGTGGGTGGCTGCTACATACTGTCTGACTGGAAAAAAGTAGATGAGACCTTCTTCAGTGGAAAAGTGGAAGAAGCCTCATGACTGGGGGCCCTGCTCCTCATGGGGGCCCTGAACCACCCCAGTACTTGTTGGAGGGGCAACACACCAGGGCACAAGCAATCCAGGAGGTTTATGGAGCACGTTGATGACAACTTCCTGACACAGGATCAAGGAGCCAATGAGTGGAGATGCTCTTTGGAGCACACTTACAAGGAAGAACTGTTGGGAATGGGAAGGTTGGGGCAGCCTTAGCTGCATTTACCATAAGGTAGTGTGGTTCATGATTTTCAGCGGCAAAAACAGGCAAATAGTAGGGTCATAACCTGGACTTCAGGAGAGCGGACTTTGGCCTGCTCAGGGACCTGCTTTGCAGAATTCCATGGATGCAATCCTGCAGAAGAGGTCTGTAACACCTGTTGATATTCATCAAAAACCTCCTCCAAGCTCTAGAGTGGTCTATCCCTACATGCGAGAAGTCAAGCAAAGGGGCCATGGATGATCAAGGAGTTCTTGACAAAATTCAAACATTAAAAAGAAAGCATGCAAAAGGTGGAAGGTTGCTTTGAGAGATCATTTCTCTCCATCATCGGAGTTACTAAAAATCCAGCCGGACACAGCCCTGAGCAACCTGCTACAATTGCACATGCTTTGAGCAAAGGGGTAGATTAGATGATCTCCAGAGGTTCCTCACACCTTTAAGGAATTTCCGTGATTCTGTGAGTCTGCTGTTCGCCCACACCCCACCCCCACTCCCGCCCCTAGTGCCTGGGCACCTTACTTTTGGCTAACATGAACTCCCTCCTGCCACAGTGCACAGCTCTTAGGAAGAAAGTACAAGGCAACCACTCTTGCAAATTAAAATTTAGGCTGCCTCCCTTTACAAAGGCAAAGGGGGGTTAAGTGGTGGGCAGCCTTCCTTCACGCAGGATCCTAGAGATGTGAGCATAGTTTCGCATGGAGGAAGACTGAAAATTGATTTCTTCTTCTGCCTAGGGATCACAGGGATTCAACTTTCCTATCACTTCCAGACTTTTGTCAGGTGAGGACTTTCAGGAGTGCTCTGCTGGAAGTGAACCACAGTGCAGAAAATAGGGAACTGAAGAGAAAACCTCTTTGCAGAAGTCCAGTCACTCAGAGCAGCCAGCCAGGAGTGCAGAGACCTCATCACAGCCCATGTCCCTGTAAATGCATTTTACATTAACCTATTTCTAGCTCAGGTGTGTTCTGAAATAAAAAGACCGTGCAAATGCCCTTTTTAAGAAGCTCCTCGTTGGTATCTGAGGTCACACATGTTCTAGGAACAGCCACTAGGATGTGAGGCGGGATCCTGCTTGCTGGATCTCCCTCCCTGTGGGTACAGGCTGGGAGAGAAGTCACAAGCTGCTTTATGTGCTTGAAGAAACTTCCCAGTGAGAAAAAGGCCCAGAACCTCAACATTCTGGATATGCTATGGTAAATAAATAAATAATAATAATAATCAAGCTTCAGAGTTTAGCAGCCTCCAGTGCTGGGTGGCAGCTGATCAGGGATGTTCAGATATTGATTCAGTCACCCAACTCACATTTTTACTTCTTCATGTTCTTTTTCAGATCGAGTATCAGACACCTGAAAATTCAGGCACTCTTGCAGTCACATTGAGCACAGCTGGGTGCCTCATACAGCTTGTTCAAAGTCACCTAAGTCCATGCCAGAGCTAGAAATCAAATGTTATGGTGGAATCCCACCTGCGGCCCTGAGTCTTAAAAGCTGCTGTCTCTGTTAGAAGATTTTTTCTCACTGTCACACCCGTGAGAAAGCTGTCAAGGATAGCTGCAACCCACGGATGAGCTAAGATCTCCACCAGTACTTTCAGCAGAAGACATATCTTGTTACAGCTAAATTTCCTCAGGACAGTTTCACTCAAAGTTTTCTTGCTTGAGCTGACTCGGTGCTTTTGCATGAGATTTAAATCACTCTTTCTGGTCAGGATGTCAGGGAGAAGCAGAGATTGTTGTATTGCTGTTTTTGTCATTGTGGATGTGCACACAATGGACGGCTTTGGTGAATTAAGAACTGTTACCCTATGGATATAAGGACCCTCATCACCTTCACTAAGAAATGTCCCTGCATCTGGTGCGGGTAGAACATAGATCCCACTCCATCCCTGCACCTTTCATGAGTCAAAACATCACACAAGCTGAACAGTTGTACAGATTTTCTATAAACTCCCCATGAGTTCTGATGTTATCTCATGTCTCTCTCTTGCAGACACTACATCTGTTCCTTTAGCAGTTGCTGGCAGACAAGACAAGCCCGGGTGCCAACTAATACTATATGATCTTCTGCTGAATCCATTTTCCACTTTTAAAACTAAATTACGGACCAGATCCTCATCAGATTTAATACAGCTAATGCCTATTAAGCAGCTGAGGGTCTGGCCTTGTACAGGGATTATTCCTCCTCACTCTTTGGAGCAAGAACACAACTGAAGAGTTAGGTTTCGATCTGACCTGTGAAGTCAGTGAAAACATTGCTTTGTGTCTGATGCATCCATCATGAGAAATCATTAGTTTTCCAAAAAGCTACAGGAAAACGCACCACCCACCCCCCCAAAAAAAAAAAAACCACCCAAAAACCAACAAAACAAAGGAAAGAAAGGTTGTAAAAGATACTATAAATCTTTTATTTCTTTTTAGTTACTATGCAATGCCCTTCATTTTGAAGGAAATGGTACAATCAATGATCTGTACTTCTTTCTCAGGAAAAGAAGATATTTGCACTAACAATTCAACATTTACTGACAAAAGACAGCTTACAGAAAATGGTCATGATGGAAAAAAAATCATATTTTGTGATTACACCTGTTATTGTGGATGATTCCATGAAGTGTTACAAAGTCAGGAATTTCAAGTGTGCATTTAAAGAAAGCTTCTAATTCAATATTAATGCAAAAGAACCATCTAAACCACCAGTGTTTGAAGTCACCTGATTTCTTTCTATCCACAGTTTAAAAAGAAAGTCTAATGTGAAAGTCTAAGCCCATTATACAATACACCTGGCCTTATCACTGCACATTGATTATAAGAGTAGTCAACACATACTCAATGAAAAGTAGATTCCTTACGAATAGAAACTGCTGTTGGAAACAATGTATTCCCTACCTCTACTTAGTTACTAGTCTCTGACCCATTATATAAAATTAAAATTTTGCTTTCAAGAAAATATTTGTTCCTACATGGCTGTTAGAATTATGGTTGGTGCTGTTAATTGTCAGAAAAGCACAGGTGAGAAACCACTCGACAACACACTTCACGCACCCAAGGACAGACCTTTGGTAAAGCTTAACCAAAGGAAAAGAGAAAAAGAAAACCACCATTACATTCAAAATCTGAAATATATTCATCACCTAATATTACCTACTTTAGTACTGAGTGTGGAATATGGAATTTAAATGACAAAACTTAAGAAGTTTGCTTAAGGTTTCATTTATACAAAACAGTTGAAAGTTTACTTCCATAGTCTAGGATCCTTCAGTCTGAAGAATATAGTTTTCCAAGTAATAAAATATATTTTTTCAATTAGCTTTGGGGTATCTTCCTTGCCTACCCTAGAGCTGCCTACTACACTGGCCAAGTGAGCTCTAGAGAGCTGCTGTAATCAATACTTTGCATTCATGCAGAATCAGGGATAACTTGAAATCGTCTTGAGTTTATGTCCTTGTTCACTGCCATGGAAGGCAAATGTCTAAATTGTATTTTTAAAATTACTTAATCAAGGACTAATTGTCAATTTCACTATAAAGCCTTTTCCAAGACATTGTTTGCATCAAACACACCAATACTCTGGGGAAATAAGAGCGCTTATCTACATTTCCTAGCTGGAGCTACATCTGCACATCTGGGGCTCAGTCTCGCCAGCCTTAACACGTGCATAATGATATTCACAGCAGTCATCCTATCAGTAGTGGTAGGTATGCCCAAATGAGTAAATTCATATAGATGATAAAGTGTTTGCACAATCAAAGGGCTTTTAAAACAAATTGTATTAACCTTAGATGTTAAAAATGCAAGGGGAAGTTCAAGCATGACAAGACAAAGATACCAGCCTGCAGCACGGTCATCAGCTTAGTTTACAGCTGCTGCATAATACACCTCTCACTGAATCAGTGCAGCTCCTGGATTTCCAGGGGGAAACTGAGGCCAAAGTTTGGGCTGGATTCCACATCCCTGTTTGGACAAGAGGCCCTTTGAGAAACAGCTTTCACAGCACTACTTGTTCTCCCCCAGCGATTATGCAACCTCACCAGGCTCCCACCAGAGACCTCAGATTGAAATTCCAGGCTCTTATTCACAAAGAAATGTAAATACACACTTAACTTCCAGCACGTGAATAGTCTTACTGATTTTCAAGTGGCTCAAGGTAGGGTCTACTCACAACTTCAAACTTCAGTATAGGCTTAGGACCTTTGCTGAACCAGAAGTTCTGCAGAAGGATCACACATGAATTTTTATATGTTAAAGATGCAGCTGCGAAGAACACTTTTATCTATTCTTACTCTCTCTCTTTTGTGATCTACACAAAAGTCTTGAAGTAGATGCACAAAGAAGTCTGTTTTCCTGGGAGATCTTTTTCTTTAAAATTAAGCTCTAGAAATCCCAGCCTAGTCTGCAGACAGTAACTGAGTAAAGTAAAGCAAAGACAAGAAACTAAGTCTTCGTGATGTGCTTCTACAGCAACTCCTGTTCTCACATCCAGCTCATTACAGGTCATGGCTTTAAAACTAGACTGCTTAGAAATATTTGCAGTGGTGTTTAGTAGCACCTATTAAATAACACTGCCTAATCAACAGGCAGGGAAAAAGGACCTGCATGTTAAAGATTCACAGCTGCATCTTTATCTGCTGGAACAAGAAATCCCTGCATAGAGGCAGCCCTCCTCCAGACCAAATACAAAAATTCCAGGCTTCCCGCCCACCCCCCCCCTTCTACTTTTACACATAAGGGAATGCCAGGAGACTGAATAAAACCCCAAACATAGCTTGCAGAGAGATTTCAAGATTCCAAATATTTATGTTTTAAATTCTGAACACCTGTATCCCAGGTGTCAGAGAGGCATATACATTTTCTAACACAGCATAACACATGCCAGGCTCTGCCTTGCTGTGAGGCAAGCTCCCTACCTTCACTCTCGCTCCCAGCAAGGCAGGGCAAGCTCTCAGATTCTCTGCTAAGGCCCTCTGCCTGTGTGGGAATTTATCCCAAAAGGCATGACCAGTACAGGGAAGCACAAAGATCGGCACAAGACACGACTTCAGTTGGTCAAAGCGGCTTTGCTCTCCATTCCCAAGCAGATTTGGTCCTTTTTATTTAACAAAAAAACGTGGAAAAGAACAGAAAACAAAGCCCAGACCAGGCAGGGTATCTCAGAAGGAGAGAAATGGCTAAGTGTCATAGTTCTGATGTTTCAGACACAAGGGAAAAATATTTTCACAACTAGTTTACTGTTTAGTACCCTGTGGGTACATAATATTTGACATTTATAGCAGTTTCTATACTTTACGACCTAGAATATACTTTAGATCACTAATGAAAAATAAACCCATTTAGAGGACTGGAAAATAATGTGCATAACAACTTACTTTCAAAAGCGAAGTTATGAAGTGATTAACTTTTTTTAACTTTCAAAAATATCTGTAAGAAAATATTATTTTACATACCTATATTACACAGTGAAATAAACTTTGCTATGTACAAGGTTTCAGTATGAAAGAAACCACAGCCAGACATTTACTCATGGTCTAGATAATCTCAGTTGTCTCGTATCAGCTAGTACAACAGAGAGACTCTCCTTCACTCTTTTTTGGACTATTTCAGTGATAATTTCAGCTTTTAGGTGTTACTAGTAGTTGTATAAAACATGTGTGCAGACATTCACATATTAACCCTATTACAGTTAGGTATGGGTAGTTATGCTATCAAAGCAAGGTTGCACATCTTGACAACCACAGTAACTTGAGTATAACCCAATTGCATATTGAGGGGAAAAAAAAAACCAACACCATAAACCCCCACATAGTGCAGACACCTGAGCTATAGCATTCTAAGGGAGCTTGGTATTAAAACTCTCCATTGCATCTGGGTATTTCACAGCTCAAAATGAGAGCATGGGAGTCATTAAGCAAACAGTATATGGTGTATTTGCATAACTATAAAAATTATTTTCCCTCCTGAAGTGAGGATGAAGTAGTCTTTCACAGCTTTTTTCCTAGCTTGCATATTTTAGGCAGAAAACGCACCACCACAACCTATTTGGATCCCATTGGCAACGTCGCTTTGTGTAGTTATAACTAATCAAAAGCTGGTACCTAGCTATTCTTAAAAGACAAACTTTGCTCCCATCTCGGGGGGTCTCGGGGGTGGAAAGGACGTGGAGTACTTTGCTATTTGTGGTGTAACTGTAAACAGCTGCCGGGAAGACTGCATTAACTACGGTTCAAGTTTACACCACACTGTTAGTTTCCATTATTTAAATGAACTCGAGCTTATCTTCAAGTTCATCTCATCACTATTGTCCTTCAAGAGGAAGGAATTTTGCATTAGAAGTGTCTGCTCACACACTTCAGATCCCAGGACAAAGATCTGACAGTGCTGCCTGTGTGGGAGACCAGTTCAACAGCTGAAAACAAGTTCAGGGAATATTCAAGGCAGGCAGCACCGCACTCCCCCTCCCCTCCTGTTTAATGAGGGAATTGCACAACTTTGGAGGCATGTCCTCTCCTTTTCTCTAATGCTATAGCTCAGCTGCATACCATAAAAATCAGCAAAAAAGGAGACATGAAATCCCTAATGAAGAGGAAATTGCTTTGCGGTAAGGAAGGAAAAAAAAAAAAAAAACACCCAGAACCCCCAGCCTGCAATGCCTTCCAGCCTCAGCTCCTTCCCATCCCTTCCCAGTCACAGCTGTGTTTACTGTGGTGCAGAACCTGTGGCAGGCTCGTGCTAGGAGCGCCCAGCCAAGAGGCCACCCTCTCAAGGGACAGCTTACTCAAGAGATACTCTTGCACAAGAGCAACCTCCTTCCAAACTGCCTCACTGTGTATCACAGACTTAACCAGGAGCTCTGCCATTTGCTTTAAGAGAAGCCCGGCAGCCTGTAATGAGCACTGGCGCAGCTCAGTATCTGCCTGTAAGAGGCCCAGCATACACCAGTGTGCAGACTCCTTAATCAGGGTTGCAAACTTCCTCCTTCTCTGGGACCTGTCAGCAATAGAAACATCTTGTATCCTCAGAACCACACACCAACAGCAAAGGACGAAGTCCCCCAGCCCACATGCAAGTTCCTATCAATTAAGGTGGCACCAGGCACATCAACCCCATTTTATTGAAATTAGTGGAGATTTCCCCCTTACACCTTCTTGTGGGGCTGGCTACCAACCCACAAAGCCTTGCACCAGGCAAGCAAGCAGCTTGTTGCAATACCAACAGGAGCCACAACTGAAGAGAAACAGGGGCAGAGAAGGGAAAACAGTTATCTTCATGCTTCTGAGCTACCAACTAGTCATGAACTCAGAGCTACATGGTCACGTCCTGAAAGTTGTTGGCTCTTTCTTAATAGTATTAAATACTCTTAACTTCTGTGATAAATAGATGTCAAAGGCATTTAGCATCTTGTAGGGTCAGGCCTACTAGCAGATGGTTGAGGGAAAGGCTATGCAGTGAGGCAGGGAAAGAAGTGGAGAGGGGTAGAATTGCCCTGAGTTTTATCCTCTACAAATAAGTCAGGGGTTTTACCATCGAGCACTGAAGGAGTTAAGCACTAAAGCGCAGACACTTAATCAGCTTTCCCCCCCTTCCTTTCACATGTGATGGGAATGAAGCTGCACCGAAGTGGCCCAAAGGGCTTATAACAGCTCAATTTCGCAGCCTTCAGCTTTAATCCCCATCACCCAGGCTAAGCAGCATGGTGGTGCTGAGGCCACTACTCCACAACAGTCTGAGCACCTGGATGATGATGATGATGGTCTTCCTCCTCCTCTTCCTCCTCCTCTGCAGCCTGCAGGTGGCTGGAGAGCTCCTGGATCACAGCAGCCCTACCAATCTGGTCATTTCTCCTCTTCTCCATAATCAGATCCTCCAGGCTCTGAAACTCCAGCGTGTGGCTGCGCTTGTCACCCAGCCGGATCTGCAATCGGTAGGGCTGCTTGCCTATGCGCAGCTCCCCGCCGATTTTAAACTCCCTCTTGCCATACCGGCACCAGGCAGCGAAACACTCAGAGTTTCTCCAGCTCAAGTCCCGGTCCTTGCAACCCACCTGCTCCAGGGCATTGCGCACCACCACGGCTGGGCTGAGGGGTTTGTAGCGGTACAGCTGGTTGGCAATGCGGCCCCGTCTGCCCTGGCTGGCATCGGTGAGGAAGCTGTTCACCACCTCCAGCCTATGTAGGTGCACAACTTGAAAATCCCCGACATAGACCACCCAGTGTGGATACTGGGCCTGGCACACAAACTCCACCAGGTCACCTGGTTTGCACCTATTCAGCAGATTCTCTGGGGTGTAGGTGCTCAGATGCCCCCCACCTCCTTCATCACCCTCCTCTGGCAGTCCATCCTCCTCAGAAAAGCTCTTCTGGTAAATACACTCATCCCGGTAATAGACCGAGCACTCCACCTCGTGCAGCTGGGGATCGTAGGGCTGCAGGGCTGGGTGCTCACCCCCCAGGTCATGCACCGAATCCTGCTGCTGCTCCAGCTCATCATCATCATTCGAAAAGATGTAGGAGACCCCGATCCTGGGCCCTTCATCTCTGTCCATACCTGTCGGGTCGGCCGTGGGAACTTCCTTGTAGTTCAGATGGGTCAGCTTCTCCACCTGGTTCCCCATGCCCGCTGCAACGACAGACACACGCACCGCGGGGCCGTGAAGGCAGGCAGGGGGTGAGCGGCTGCCGGGCTGGCACCGCACGGCCCCCCCTCCACCCGCACCCCACCTCTCCCCGCTGCAACACAGCCCCTGGAGAGCCCCCCGGGGCTGCAGGCACCCCTGGGGGAGGGGCAGCGGCGGCCGCAGCGGGGTGCGGACCACCCTACCTGCACGGAGGGAGGCGAGGCGGCACCACCACCTGTTGGGCGGCAGCGAGGAGGAGGAGGAGGAGGAAGGCGCAGGAGCCGCCGGAGAGCGGGCAGGCACCGAGCCACCTGTTAGAGGGGGGGCTGCAAACGCCGGGGGAGGGCCGGAGGTCCGAGTCGGGAACGACCGAGTTGCGCGACCCGAGATCCAAAGCGGGCGCGCACCTGGGCGCCGCCACGCCGAGCCGTGCCGGGCCGTGCCGCCGGCCGGGTGCGCCCCCACCCCCGCCCGCACCCTCCCCCGACACCGGGCGGCTGCAAACTTACCCGGCGGGGCCGGCTGCGCGGCGCCGGGAGCGGCTCTAGGGCGAGCGGGGGGCGGCGCGGCTGCCGGGGGTGGGCGCGCAGCGCGGCTGGATCATGGCCCCGGCCCCGCGCGGCTCCGCGCTCCCCGCGCAGCAGCAGCGCCCGTGCGCCGCGCTGCCGGCACCGGGGCTGTGCAGAAGCGCCGGAGAGGCACGGCCGAGGGGAGGGAGGCTGGATCCGGCTGCGGACGCCCCGGCGAGGGCTCAGCCCCCAGCATTTAAAGAGGCAGCTCTTCTTTTTTTTTCCCCCCTGCACCCCCACCCCCCCTTCTCCTCCACCCCTCCCTTACCTCCTCCCCGCACCTTTTTCCCTCTCCTCTCTCCTACATGCCAAGCGCTTTGCTCCCCGCCGAGGCTGATTTGCCGGCGGAGGTCGGGCGGCGGGGCTCTCGGCGCCGCGGCTGCAACGCTCTTCGCGGCGCCTGGCAGCGGGAGCGGGTGTGCAACACGCTCACGCACAAACTCGCTCACACGCGGCCCCTTTAAGGGAACGGTGGCTTAAGACAGCCCAACCCGGCGGTTTGGTCAGGGGGGAGCCGCTGGGAGACGGAGTTTGACCGGGATAGCACCGAGAGACGGTGCAAAGCCCCGGTGCGGGCCCGTGGGAATCACCCTGCTGCAGCCCCGGGGCGCGGAGGAGGTCGCAGCTGCCCACGGGCAAGCGCTCCCCGGGCAAGCGCTCTCCGCGCAGCCCCTCTCCGCGCAGCCCCCGCGGGGGCGCCGGGAGGTGCCTCCCCGGGGCCGCCAACAATAACAGGGAAGTTGTAAAGCGAACAAAATCAAAGAGCCCGGCTCTCGAGCCCGGCTCTCCCGGGTTGACTTAGTGCCTTCGATTCCTCCATGAGCGGAGCGTGTAATTACTTTTATTAATTTCTTTTCTTTCCTACTCCAAGAGATCGTTCTCTTTTTCAATATAGAAGATTATGATTCTTTCCCCCTGGAAAGGCATTATCAGAACTGGTGGGAATATTTTTCTTTCTGTGTTTTGGAGAATGCAAACCAATATTTTGCTTTTCCATTAATGTCTAGTTAGTCTGCTAGGTGGGTTTATTATTCGTCCTATTTTAACATGCACTGGTAAGTTCATGCTGTTAGAATAGACTAGAGAGATAATTTATGGGAGCTAGGAGTAATGTCTTTAATTTTGTCTCATATATTCATTCCCATTGTCTGTTGTCTCGTAATTTATAAACCCAACTGCACGCTGCTGCTTTGAGGATTCACTTAACAGCAGCAACTGAAGGAACAAATATGGTGTTACTGGGGTGCTGGGCACTGACCACAGAATCAGAGAATGCCGTTTCCATCAGATTATACGCCTCTGTGGTTTCAAATACAAACCTGCCCTTTGGGGTGGGGAGAACTGCTGCCGCTGGGGCTGAGATGCAAGCCCTGCTCTGCTTGGGATGGTGGGGCAGTTGCAAGCAATTGCAGCAGGTGACAGGCAGCTGGATCAGGACCTTTTTGTTTTGAATTCACCTGGTGACTGTGTCTATGGGAGCATTTTAGAGAACTGAAAACGACAGCAGGGGTGTGCTTTTGAAATTAATCTCCCAAACACCCACCCCCAGTGCACACACACACACTTCGGTTTGCATCCCGATGCGGTTTCAAACAGCGCAGACACATTCCTCTCACATTCAGCCAGACTAGATGTACTGCAGCTGCAGGACTGGACCAAGGCTAGTTGAGCAAACCTCCAAAATGTGTTTAATGTAGATGACATTTTTCAGCACTGCCTGTTTCACTCTACCATTCCTCTCCTCTATAGCTGCTGTTGGACAAAAGACAGCCCCGCTTCACAGTCAGAGCTTGGTGAAATGGTTTCAGCAATTAAGGATGGGCATGTGTAAAGGTGAGAATATCCTAAAAGGAGAAGCTAGACTGAACATAGAAGTGACCTTTTCGTGTTCTCCCATTTGTACTGGAAGCTGTGTCTCGATGCCATACCTTAATATCTTTGGAGCAGTTATATTTATTTCTTGGCTGAAATGGTTTGGCAGCCCTACATTGAAAGCCAAGTTTTCCTTTGAATCCGTTGCAATGTATGGAAAGTTGGGTCTGTGGAGGTGTAGATACTGACTATTGCTCAGAGGAGTCTCTTGTGTGTGCATGCACATCCACACATATTTGCAACTCTCTATCTTGTTCTCTCATTTTTTCCTGTCTGCTTTAACTCACCCCAGTGCTTAATTTTCTGCACCTTGTCAGCTGCTTTGATCTCTTTGATCTCTTTGAATTTCCTTTCAATGGCTGCTCCTCAGAATCCACATGCTCTGATCAATGGCTGCTTTCTAGGATCAGAAACCATTGGTGAGTATTTTTGTCTCTTAAAACACGTACATAATGGCATACTGCACATAAGGCATTGGGTAGAAAACCCACGAAGGACTTGCGGTGCCAATATATCACCTGGGCTGCTGCCTAAAATGATGACGCTTAAAACTTCTGTGTGCTTAACCTCTAAGCCTCAAAGCAGCTAACTCCACAGGCACAAGGAATGGGGGCTGGTGCCAGTGACATGCTATATCAGTGACTATGCTTTTTGAGAGAGCATTGACCTCTTGCATAGCTTTGCTTTTTTTTTTTTTTTTTTTTAAAAAAAAAGGGACTTTGGTGCTTATCTACTAAAGATAATCCAGTCTGTGGGTATGGAGTGACCAGAGGACTGGTTGCGCAGGTGCTGAGCTGGGAGCCCACACTGCAGCAGGACAGTTGAAGACACGCCTCTGACCTCGCTATCAGAGGCTCCTCAATTAGGTGACTCCTTGCTCAGTGTGCTGACATTTGTTATCCAGTTTTGAGTTATTAGGTCTGTGCACATGTCACAGAGGGAACGCTATGGATACCACAGTTACAGCTGGGCTTGAACGCTTACAAAAGTCAACAAGGATGCCCACACTATTAAATACAGTACCTCCCTGAGGTCACTCCCAGGTCCCAGTCACTTGCTCATCCAGATTGCACAAGTATTTGTTCCTTGTAGATTCTCTTTTGGAGTGAAAACTCCACCCCAGACAAAACCCAGGTGTGGTTATGAAGCTCGTTCGCTCCAGGCAATGCCTCCATCAGAGTCCCAACAAAGACAGCGAGGAAGCAGGGGTAAATCTACATGAGTTCTGGCTCCCTCTGCTCTACACAGCTCTCCTAACACTTTCACAGCTGAGTTTTCAGGTCCATATGCTCTCAATCTATTGTTGAGTGCAGCAACACACAGTTTCACATCATAAAGATACTATTCTAGTGTGTTACAACATGGCTTGTAGGATATTTGAGATGCTTGAAACTTTGATTGCCCATAACACACACTCTAAATGGTAATTTCTCTTTCAAGGCCAAAAACACCACCATGTTGCAGAGCCTTCTGGAAACCCAAAGCTGCTTGGCTGTGTAGTCCAACTATGTATACAGACCAGAGAGGGGACTTTATCTCTTGACTTAGAGACTGTGGACCACCTATGGAGCAGGTGTGTTTATTAGTCTATCTGACTATGTAGCTGATGTGATCCAGGGACCTTTGTAGTGCTAGCTCTTGTTGCTTTAAACTGAAGCTCTCAAGTTTTGAGAATTAGGTGTCGAAGTTATTTTGTTGTCCTGATACTATAACATCTTGTTGCTCCAGTGCTCTTGTCCTTAATCTTACATACATCTTTCATCCAGAGATTAAAAAGGTGATGTTGATTTGAAATCACAATTCATCCTTACTTGGATGTGAAATGCTGTGTTCCTACTGTTATTAAGAGACATCCAGGATGAGAAGGAATGTCTTGTTGCTATATTTATATTTTTTTCTTAGAAAGCAACACTTCTGAGTAACACAAAGTTTAGTGTCATGTTCTGTAAGCACATTGTGTTTCACTGGTATTCAGCCAGCTGATGGCTAAGGCACCCTTGAATTATTTAATAGCTTCCATTTCTTTTTTCAGTAGAGTTTTATGAGAACTGAGATAAGCTGTGCTCCATTAGGAATGTAAGCACTCTACATCATAGACCTAGCAAACTAGAGTGCTTCAACACCATGTTGGAATTAGGGGCACTGGAGAAATAAACCACTTCCTAGTGAAGTCCGTGCAAATTCTTCCATGGAGTTCTGTAGAAATCGACAATGTCCTTAATTAAGGGAGATGTGTGGCCTGAATGCTCCTTGGTGGATTGTGTCCTTCCATGACAACCATGGCTAAGTCCACCAAGGAAATTTAGATTCAGAATTGTAACATTTCGTCTGTTGCTTCTTTGTCCTCCAGTGGAAGCTGCATCCCCGAGACAGGCACCAGTCCCTGTGAAGTCAGGAACGCCACCTAAAATGACGTTCATCAAAGCTGGCGTGCCTGGGGTAGCTGGTGGGGAATAGGACAGAGAGTTAGCATCCTGACAGCTGTTGGAATATGGTAGTTCCTTTCACTCATGTTGCACAGCCTAATATGCTCCCAAGGTTAAGTGCTTTAATGAGGTTGGCTGTTGCTCACACACAAGAGGAAATGGTGCCACGACAGTTAATAAAAAGCATTAATATTTCAGATTGCTTCCTTGGTGTATGAAAGACCAAGGTTGAAGTCTCTCATCTCACTGAAGGAACTTGAACCAATATCTCCCAGGAGAGTACTGAAACCCACTAGACTGTAGGCTATTTTTGAGCAACTCGTGCTCTCTCTGTCCCACTGAAACTGTTCAGCTTTGTATGGGCTCATTAAATACCCATTCAGTCATTTGGAAAAAAAAGAAAAGAATGACAACGGCTCTTAGATCAGATTCAGGAAGGAGATGAGAGTGCTTTGAGGTCCTCTCTAATGAATATTCAGATGTCTCACAATCATGCAGTATCTTCATCAGAAGTCATTCAGACAGACCCACCAGGAAAATCTGAAAGTTTAGCTTTTAGGATGTGCTCATGGAAAAGTTTTGTTCATGTCAGCTCAGGAGGAGATTGAGCCTCCGGGTCTCACGTATCCTGCATGACTGGTGTAACCCAGATGCTATTAGATATCAGCTCCTCTTGATTTCTGTTGTGTTAGAGCCGTACTGATACCTCTGTTGGACCAGGCCTCATGAAGTGGCCTAGGCAGGGACACAGCTACTTTGTGACTTGGGTTTGGGCTTATGTGTGAAATAATCATGGAGCCATCACTACTTGCTCGTTCTGCTTGTATCTTCAAGAGAAATATTGGGAATTCAGATAACCAGAAAATTTATATGCCTCAAAATGTTGACAAATATAATGAGAATCTTGGTATTTCTAAAACCTGAGATTCATAATATTTGGCATGAGAGATATAATGAGCCTCTGGTGTCAGGAAGGTTCTATCTGCATTTAGTCTATAAGCCTTTGATGACACCAACAAAAGACTAATGACTATGCACTTCAGACAATACATTTTTAGTATTCCATAATGGTATTTCCATATGGTGTGGCATGGCCCTCATATATTTCAGGACTGCAATGTGAGGTTGTACTGCAGATCAGAGAGAGACCCAACATCTTGAGAAAAAAGCGTGGAAATTCTAAGTACCATGTTTATCACATCAGCAACCTGTTTTTTCTAAAGCTCTCACTGGAGCTTACGGCTCTGTAATCTACTGTTAGCATTGTACTTGTGACTAACATGTGATCCGTGGCAAAATAAATCGCCGAGATTGCCAAAGCCACAGAGTTTTGACTGAGGCATCCCCAGCTGTATCTCAGAAGAAGCTCTTCCACTGTAAGATTTTTACATAGGGCATTCCAACAAATGAAAATGACGCACATTCAGTCAGTCGAGGCCTGGGCTTCTTAGGAATTGCTATCAAACTGACGAGAGCAGCAGGCAAAGCTTAATTAAAATGCAGTCTGGTTTGGGTTTTTTTTTCCAGAAAACAGCAACTATATTTCAAACATAATTTAACAAGGAAGGAGGTACAGCACATGCATCTTTCCAGCATGAGAACTACTAGTCCCTTGCATCTCTTCTCATTCTCTTGTGCTGAGCTTCTCCCCCAGAAGCTCCTCCTTTAATGTGTCTTTTAGCAAGTCACTAGGCTGCTGGCCGCCTTGGTAGCACAGTGGGTCCTTTTGTATGCAGCTAGGAAAGGGTGGGACTGCTTTGTTCAGTGGAGAAGCTCATGATGATTGCTGCTGGTGTGCATTACCTAAGCAGAAGCCACTAGTGAAGGGAAGGAGTCTTTTCTTTGGTGATTGCCATGCTGCTAACAAAACATTTAAGTATTAAAAGCGGTGCAAGGTAAATATATCTCACTCCAGCAAATCTATGACGTGACTACAGGTTACCTAGAGAAGCTGTGGATGCCCCATCCCTGGAAGTGCTCAAGGCCAGGCTGGATGGGGCTCTGAGCAACCTGGTCTAGTGGAAGGTGTCCCTGCCCATGGCAGGAGGAGTGGAACTAGATGATCTTTAAGGTCCCTTCCAACACAAACCATTCTATGATTCTGTGATTCAATGACTATGTGCTCATGCTTCCATTTTAAATGGGGAGGAAAAGAGGAACCAGCAGGCAAAGTGGCTCCTTGTGTGATGCCAGTAGTGTCTGTGCCAGAATACGAAGCTGATCATGTCAGAACATGATGGCCATCTGCAAAGTGGTTGCAAAGCTGGAGATCTATGGGGTCTGCTGTCTTTATCCCACCTTTAAGTGCTTGCTGATTGGACTCGTAAGTACTTGCCACAGCTGCTCCACACATCCATCTCCTCAGGTCCATGGCAGAGTAGAAGAGCAGGTGTTGGGCAGGTAATCCACCTTGTCATTCACCCATTATACTGGGAAAGAAGTTAGTATTTTTCTTCCCCCAGTCAATGGAAAGCCAACAGAGATACAAAGCCTCAAACCATGTGTGAAGGGTATATTCAGGGCTTTCTGCTGGACCTGTTCTAAATCCAGCAGAGCAGGACTGATCCCCTTGCTGGTCTCAGTTGCTGAGGCTGCAGTGCTACAGGGGGAGCAGCTGTGGGGTTTGTACACAGCCACCTGCACCGGGGAATGTCTTGGGCTCACCTGGTTCACAGTGTGTGGGTGTAGGGTGGAAAGGGAACGGTGCACAGCTTGTCCTCCGTGTGGGGCTCTCACAAGCTTCACGCCACATTTCTTATCACCCACAGCCCTCACCACAGATGGATGCACAGAGTGAACCTGTATCTTCCCCAGGTCTGTTTGGGGTGTGCCTATGGGATGGCGATTTGCTGAGCAAGACAAGGAGGGAACAGGCAGCTGAAGGATCTGATCTGGGGTGTTAGCGTTGAGGCAGGGCTTGAAGAAGCTCATGGGCTGGACGTTACATCAGTCTGAGGCAGCTTCGCACACACCACCCAGCAGACTGAGGCATGAGCAAGGTTGTTCAGAGCAGTACGACACCCTTGAGAGCACCGAGGGTGCTTTAGCAATGAATTTGAACTTCTAAAGAAATGAAATGTGGGGATCTATGCTTTCAGGTCTGTCATCTCCATTTGTGAATAGAAGCTACTCCTGCCTGTTGCACTGAAATGCTGCAAAGATAAATAAACTCATTAAGGTCCTGAGATGCTCAGAGTGCCTGCTAATAAGGCCCATGGAGACAGAGAGGAAAATCGCTAGGTAAGTGCTATGTTTTTCCAGGTAGTAGTAGTGTCTGAATTTGAATCAGCCTGCTGATGTCCACAGTGTTCAAGGAGGTCCTTCACTCCTTACCTGGGCCTGCCTCTGGAAATGATGTGCACCAAACTACCTGCAGCGTGTGTGCCAGACACCTTCCATGGAGGTGAATTTTGGTTGGCTGCAAGCATCCCTCTCCCGTAACTCACTAATGATGCAGCTGAGACCTCGGAGGCTGCAGGGGACCCACTGAGCCTAGACAGGCTGAAGTCACTCCCACGGATTCGTTCATTACTGCCTGCAACCAAGGACCATTTTCTACCTTGGTTAAATGCACGCCTTGAGACAGCTTGCTCAGCTTTGTAGGCAAATGACAGATATGGTGGCTGCTGTGTTAAACAATTCCTGCCCATTTGCAGAAGGCACATGAGCATGAGGAGATGCCAGTGTGCTTCTTGTTTAAGAAAGCATCGATATTATCCTTGTCTTCCACTAAGCCCTTTCTGTTAGTGCCTGTGGGAGAGGAGCAAGGAGCAGATAGTTATTCCTTCAGTCCTGTGAACTAGTTAGATGAAAATCATATCCCTAGTAGAATCTACTGTCAAGGAAGCTTCTGGCCTGCTGGATGGCACTGCTGGGTTGGATTTATAAAGTGCTCTCTGGATAACGATGTGTGTGCTCATAATAATGACTTTAATACCTGTTAGAACAGACAGCTGTGTGTGTTTGCCTTTCTGGAGACATATGTTCTCCTGCCTGCTTATGTGGGTTGATTCCAACTGGGGAAAGAGGACAGAGTGAGCAATGTGCTTTTCATTGCTATTTCATGGCCTCTTTTTTTTTTCCTCCTTTCCCTCCCTCCCCTCCTTCCTTCCCTGGGCAGTCTGCTAGGCTGGAGTCTGACTGATCACATCAGCTGCTGCGGGGAAGCCCCTTGGCCATTCCAGTTTGCTGGCTTCTCTCAACTCAGCAGCACTCAGGGCAGTTTGATGATGCTTTCCATCCTCACATGTGATACCAGCTGCAGACTGGGCTTGATG
Organism: Falco rusticolus; assembly: GCF_015220075.1. NCBI lineage: Eukaryota > Metazoa > Chordata > Aves > Falconiformes > Falconidae > Falco > Falco rusticolus. The sequence continues at coordinate 16,294,165 of NC_051189.1, read as the reverse complement.
CTCATGCTTCTAGGCAGCACTTAATTTCAGACAGTCCCTGTATATGTTAAAGTTGTCGGCTCCACACCAAATCCCTTTTCTTGGCTCTTTCTGTGCAGCATGGTGTTCTCTTGCTCTGATTTAAGTGTTTGATGCTTCCACATGAAGGAGATAACAGCATGAGCAAAGCTGTGGGTAAAGATAAATCATCTGTAGGGGAAAATATGAACACTCTATTTTTTGGAAAGCAGCAAGGACATCATGCCAAAGGACAAAACCACTTACTGTAGTAAGTGTCTGCAACAATCAGCTTAAATCTCCACTGCCTCAAATTCAAAGTGATTTCAATGCAAAACTATTTTGCAATGCAGCTTTTGTGTTTGAATGAGCCATATAAAGACACTCTTCTAAGGAAGATGCAGATTCCCATTTTTCACCTGGAATGTCGTTCATTTTTTGTTTTAAACTAAATCCAATTTTAGTAGACCTGCTTTGCACAGTGTTGGATAAGAGACCTCTGCAGGTCTTTTCAGCTCAAATTATGATTCTATGATTCTCACAGGACACAGTAGATCTGCTTATTAATAATGCCTACTAGATCCAGTGAATCCAATATACAACTTCTTTCAACTCCATCCTGGAGTCTGATTCAGTAAGAACTAGATAAAATCTTCTGCTTGATTTGAAACTCCATGAAGAAATAAAACCCTGAAGGCTTCTCCTTGCCTAAATATTAAGTTCTGATTTTCCTGGACTTCAAAGGCAGAAACACTTTTCTGCCTGGAAATATCTCTGCTATGGATGCTTGAGAAAATAATTTTTCTTATCCTTGCAGATATATTGGGCTGTCTGAACAGATGGCAAATCACAGAAATGCTTCCCTGATTCTCCCCCAGCTGTCTGTACTTAACAGGGCTGTGTGTGCACTCTGTCCATGGTGAATAGCACCCTCTTAGTTACTTTGCAGTGGTACCCAGGGGACCTTGTCACTGCCCCATGATGGGACTGACAGGCTTGAACAGTGATGTTCTTCTTCCAGTCAAAGGTTTCATGAATTCCCTTCCCCATTAGAAATTCTGATACATTAGTACTGATGGGCTGAAGTCTGAAAGCCAAGCTCAAAACAGTACTAAAGTAACTGCAGCATCAGGTCTTATGGAAGATATACCTTACAAATACCAATTATATGCATACCTTAAGGCCAGAGGTTGCCTCCCTTCTTTACTGATCTAAACAGGACTGTGGGAAAGTGCTACTCTTGTAAGCCAGGCTGTGAGATCTTGGCTTTCAAGGAATGGGGTCTCTTTGGTACTGTTGTATTCAGCGCTCACGAGGAAGGGCAACTGGGTGGCCTCTTCCATGCTGGAATGAAGTCACTGTGTGGCCATGCATGTTTGGGTCCTCTAGGGTTCTTGGAGATAACCTTATTCATTCCACAAAAGAGGCTTTGAGAAGTTGATTGCTTAGGTTTTAACTTTTCCAAAAAGGTTTCTTTGTTAAAAGCGTCTGGTTGGAAATACCAAACCCTGTTGTTGCTAAGATTAAGGTATTTGTTTCTTAGAAATGGCTTATAAGCAGGAACCAGCACATGGTTTACTGCTTCTTTAGCCAAGTGGAGCGAAGGTGCTTCATGTAAATTGTGCTTCCAGTAGGATCAGTTATGCATGTGATTTTAATAATGGCTTTGGAGAAGGTGGTGTCAGATCTAAATTTTTTTTTATTTGTAACTCGTATGGAAAAGAAAGAAAAGCAGTACTTACCACTAACATATTGGGGTTTTAGGCTGTTTTAAATGCAGATAGCAAAAACAGCTACTGTGTTTCAGTAAAATTTTAGAATGTGATTTATTTTTGCACACTAATGAAAAAATGCATCATGAGCAGATTTATGGGGTTTGCTTTTTTGGAACGGGATTTTTTCCCCTCTTTATTTCTGTGTTGTTTTTTTCCCCCAAGGTGAATGTCATAAGCAAAATAAAATCTAACTAATTAACTCAGTCTTAGGAAGATTGTAAATACCTGTCAGGAAACAGAAGATTTTTTGCTGTTGCTGGACAGTGACCTTATCTGTGACCTGGAAGGATCGTGCTTGTAGTTTGTGAATGAAGTCAGTAACTGTGCTGTGGTACTTCTGGCCCTATTATGAAATACACATCACAGATTGTGTCTAATTGCACATGGTGTTTTTATGACATCTGTAGCTACTGAGGCAAGACTCAGATGTCAGATATCAGCATTCTCACTGTAGTTAAATGCTGCTGCCATGTAATAGGTTCTGTTTATCTCTCCTCCAGCTTCCCAATTGCTGTGTCTTGGGTCAGTGCCCTAAGTTAATTTTTCGTAAATTCCTGGCCGAGGTTATTAACTCTCTCCTTTAAAAAAAAACCAGAATGAATTAGTACTGCATTATCTCTCATTCTGAGAAGCATAGCTGAGGCTTTTATCATTGCTGGGCTGACTTGTGCTGGGTTTCACCAGAAGGAAACTGGTGGAATTGCTTCAGTAGGGGGTATCCAGCCCTTTGTTTAAATGAAGAGAGGAGTCTTCTGCTGGTGTTCACAGAGGTTGTGAGATTGCTTTATCTCTTTGGAAACCTGGCAGAAGGTGGAACCATGACTGCGGAGAACAGATCCACCTGTATTTCCCCAGCTTCAAATTAGCTTGAGCTCAAGATATATTTACAAACAGAATGTGCAACAAATAATGGATATTCATGTTCTGAAAAGTTCAAGGGTGTGGTGCTGATGCCTCCAGCAGCATCGCTATTAGTGTGCCAACCTTAGTCCTCTTGGCCAGTCCTCCCTGTGCCTGCCAGATTCCAAACACCACGGTCTGTTTCTATAGTACAAAGGGGCTTTTTTCCTTGTGCCTAGATGGAGCTTAATGTAATGGCCTCTGCCTATCCCTCTCCCCTCTGACTTTCTCAGATCATGCATGATACCAGCAGATAGCAATAGTTCTGCAAGGTCTTTCCACCAGCAAAACCGTAAGTTACTTAGAAGTAAGATACTGCTGAGAGCAATTGTGTGGCACTCCGTCCCATATCTGTTTTTCAGACAGTCACCACTCCTACAGCCACGTTCTGTCTTTGGCGTATATGCTATCAGCTACCAGGAAAAGAACTGAAGTGCTGGGTTCCTCGCTGCATTTCATCTTCATGCAGCCCTGTACTGCTCCCAGTTTCCAGTTTCATAACAGTTTTTGCAGTGTGTTTTGTTCCTTTCTTATGCACTTGGTATTGGCAGTAAAATGTGGGTTGTTCTCAATGTTTAGCATCAAGTCCTACATATGGAAGTGATTTATCAACAAGATTACAGGCTGGAGGCCGGTGGAAATTGGACTCCAAGGTCCCATAATTCTTTGGAAAATGCCAGCCATGGTGGGTTTTACCTCCCAGCGGCTGTCCATTATTGATAGCCTTATTCAAATATTATGTTCAGATTGTAAACAATGACCAGTTTCTCAACTTTATACTTCTACAGGTGCAGCTAATTCAAGTCTTGATTATCATACTCATCTCTGTTCTTTAATGTTGGTCCCCTCTTCCTTTGCCCTCACAGTCTTTGTTTGCTTTTTTTTTTTATTTTATGCAAGAAAGATGATGCCTCTTCCCAAAAACTTTTTACATGCAAAGTACTTCCATAAGAAGTTGTCATCACTAAGATATTCTTCTGGAAACAAGGAAAAGCCAATGCCTAGAACATTCTGATGGGACAGATGAAACAGATAGGCACTTGGGACATTTGCACAGTACTAGTGAATCTCCACGTCTTTCATAGCTCGTGCTGCTGTTCAGTGACTGAGAGAAAAGGTTGGGGTAGTTCTCCTGGGACATTTTTAATTACTGGACTATGGCAAGGGAAAGGGAGAATTAGTACAAATGCCCAGTGCAAGATATCCAGCCATTGGGTATTTATTTCAAGGGAGGACTATGGGCTTCATCAAGAAACATGCTCAGTGCAGTACTGTGGCTCTTCTTGAGCCTGACAGCAAGGAATGAAGTGGTATTTACATCTATCTAACTGTCAATGTTTCCCTCTGCTTTCTCTTATCTTCTTAGCTCCACACCAGACCTTGCTGACCCATGAACATTGGTGATGCTCCTGGTTGCTAGACAGCCAGCCTGCTGAGCTGGAGGTCCTTAAACTCCCCTGGGCAACTTCAGAGGTCTCAGAGACAAAGTCAGCTGGAGGAGCAAAGAAACTGAGAAACTTGAGATGTGTCTCCTATGACCCCATGAAGCTTAGAAAAGTGCCTCGCTAAATTGCTTTTTACCTTTATTCTTTTATATCCTTTTATCTGCCTGTCAGGGCATTGTCTCTGTCCCTGAGGAAGCGAAGAACAGTGAGCACTGAACAAAATCAAAGTGGTTGATGATCATCTCATTGAACTGCTCAGAGACTGCAGTCAGTGGCTGCAGTAAAGCTGGCTGGTGGGGATGGAGCTATGGAGACTTCTGACTAAGACAAGCAGTTATCTAGAAGCTGGAATATCTGATAAATGATCAAGGGTAAAATTTACCCCTAACTGTGCCAGCCCCGTTTTGGACCAGAATTCTTTGATATCAAAATAGGCATCACAGACTATCCATAAATATTTTGGAACCAGCAAATTTAGGAGGCTGCTGTGATATAAATAAAAGAAATTTTGAGGGTCCTGAAGCAAGAGAGATTAGCAGAACTCCTACTGACTTCAGCAGGAACAAGTTTGTGCCTTGAGTTATTTGGCTCATAACTCTTCAGCAAGATTGAAAGAAGAAGGGTCTGGGATTTTTTTGATCTAAGATTTTATTAATGTCCAACCAGGATGCTGTTTAATCTTTAAAACAAATACCAGCACTCACAACACATCAATTGTTTGGATTCTGAGCTCTGTGTTACACTTATTCTTGGGCAGCCAAATTACAATGAGAATAATCGTCAGAATACTAATGTGATGTAAACTAATGTAGAGATATTTATTCAATGGAATGCAATTACCAGCAATACTCTATTTTCTGAACAGTGTGACTGTAATCCAATTTAGGTTGTTTAACCCCTGGTGATTTGTTTCCGTTTGTATTGTGATAGGCTGAAAACAGGCAGGATTGCTGGGGGCAGCAAAAGGGAGAGTAAGGGGAAATAGCACCACATGTAATCTGAGATCTTAATGACTTTACTAAATCTACATAACCACAGGGCTGTTCATCATGGTTGTGCTGCTAATTGAATTTTAAGATAAGGGTAGATCCTGCACTCACTTTCTCCCAACATAATTTCATTTTCTGATGAATGCTTAGTCACCAGTTCAAAAAAATATTTCATGCTCTAACCCAAAGTTATATTAGGGCCTTGGATTTCATACAAGACAGGATTCTTAGGTACATGGTGGCAAGTGACAATAAGAATGTAGAAGGTGACTTTCATGACCAGCTCCTCTTGCAGAAGTGTTCTTGGCTGGAGGAGTTGCAGCAGGATCCCATGGGTAGAGGACACCTTCTCTTCTGCAGAGGGAGCAGGATCATGGGAAGGACAGAGCGTGGGGACCTTGCTGCAGGCAATTTCTAAAGAGTAAAAAGCTTCAGCTAGATACTGGTACATTCATTAGTGTGGAGGAGTCCCCCTGAAACTAGCACAGTTTCTGTGCTTCTGAAAGTAGCACAGGGTATGTTGTCAGCATGCACAGAAGTCTTGAGATCTGGTCCTTAAATAAAAGAAGTGCTAGAAAAATCTAGTTTTAAGTGCGGGGAGGTGTTTTGTAAGAACACAAAAATAAGTGGGCAAGGCCTCAGTGTCCATCTCGTGCAGAGTTTGCTCATGGTGATGACAGTTCTGACACTGACTGGGTGCAAGCATGTGCAGTCTGGACCCTGAAGGGTGGAGCTGGACCCAGTAAGGGGAACTGGGGGTCTGGAATATTCTTCCTTTCCCCAAACACCAGAAAGAAGTGTTGAGGAATGAGGATAACCATTACTGGCAGGAGGATGGGCCTAATTTCCAGAAAGCTACACACAGCTCTAATGGCTCTTCAGGTTGGAAGAGCCTAGGGAACAGCTATTCAAACCTTTAATTTGTACCACATCATCCCCCCACCAACACCTACAGTGAAATTAGGTCCGAGCACGTCATGACCTGGCTGTTCCGATGCTGGGATAACAGGACTAATAGTTTGGAATTAGAAAGTAGGGAAGTCAAGCAGCTGTGATCAATTTCTAGGAAAGGGGTATTGACAAGACAATTGGAAGAGGCACACAAGTCCTCAGCCTCTGGAGTTGACTCCTGTCAAGCATGAAGGAAAGGTGTCCCTCCAAGGAAGGTGTTGCCCAGGCAAGTGGACTGCAGTACAGAAAGGTATCCAGTACCTGAGGAATTAACAGGGCTAGAGATGATTTATTATGACCTGAACAACACATAGTTACCCACAGATCTAGACAAAGTCCAGTGCATACAACCCATGGTTATTCAGAGTGCACCATTGTATGCCAATTCATTGGCAGTAATGAGCTGGAGAGATGGAGCAGCCCTGACAGTGGATGAAGTGGCTCACCAGCTCCGGGAATATGAAGACAATCTCTCTTCCTCCTTTGTCTTGGCTATGGAGAAACCGGTCTAGTGATTTGATGAGGATAGTTCTTACTCCCCACCTGTATGGACCCATATCTCAGCTATTAAGACTAAGCATCCTTTTGGTCAAGAGGGAGGGTATGGAAGGTATGCACCACAGGATACCCTATGGTTTTACCTGTGGGAGCAGGGGCATGAAGAAGAGGGATGGAAAACCCACCTTGACCCTAGACGCACAGGTATGTGAATTGCAAGGAAAAACAGTCACAAATGGGGGTTCTTCCAGGAAGGTTGCTGCTCCAGTCTCCAGAGGGCAGTTTCCCAGACAGAGTGGAAGGGCTGATCTTGCTTCTGATCCTATGAAAAAGAATTATAATCCATTTTCACAAGACGTAAGTTGAGAACGTATGACCAGGGCTAGAGGAACCCTGCCTCCAGCCAGGTGGAGAAGAGGGACAATTGGATTTACTGGACCATGTGGATTTGATGGCCTGGCATGTCAGACCCACAGGAGTGTAAGGCTCTGGTAGATACCAGTGCACAGTGTACCCTAATGCCATCAAGCTATACAAGGGCAGAACCCATTTGTATTGCTGGAGTGACAGGGGGATCCAACAGCTAACTGTTGGAGACTTATTTTAGCCTGGCTGGGAAAGAGTGGCAAAACCACCCTGTTGTGACTTGCCCAGAGGCTCCATGCAGCCTTGGTATAGACTATTTCGGGAGAGGGTGTTTCAAGGACCCAAAAGGGTGCTGGTGGGCTTTCAGTATAGCTGCCTTGGAGATGGAGGAAATTAAGCAGCCGTCTACCTTGCCTGGTCTCTCGAAGGACCGTTCTGTTATGGGGTTGCTGAAGGTCGAAGAACAACAGGTGCTGATCGCTACCACAGCGGTGGACTGGTGGCAATATTGCACCAACTGAGACTGCCTGATTCCCACCCATAAGCTGATTTGTCAACTAGAGAGCCAAGGAGTGATCAGCAGAACCTGATCACCCTTTAATAGCCCCATAAGGCCAGTGTGAATGTCTAATGGAGAGTGGAAGCTAACAGTAGATCATTGTGGCCTGAACGTCATGTCACTGCTGAGTGATGCTGTATTGGACATCCTAGAACTTCAATATGAACTGGAGTCAAAGGCAGCCAAGTGATATGCCACCATTGATATTGTTAATGAGTTTTTCTCAATTCCTTTGGAAGCAGAGTGCAGGCTACAGTTTGCTTTCATTTGGAGAGGCATCCAAAACACCTGGAATCGACTGCCCCAGGACTGGAAACACAGCCCTACCATCTGCTGTGGACCGATCCAGGCTGCACTGAAGCAGGGTGAAGCTCCAGGACAGCTGCAGTACATTGATGGTATCATTGTGTGGCATAATACAGAAGAAGATTTTGAGAAAGGGAAGAAAATAGTCTGAATCCTTCCGAAAGCTGGTTTTGACATAAAACAAAGTAAGGTCAGGGGACCTGCACAGGAAACCCAGTTTTTGGGGATAGAATGGCAAGAGGGACATCATCAGATCCCAATGGATGTGATCAACAAGATACCAGTTGTGTCTCCACCAACTACTAAGGAAGTAACACAAGCTTTCTTAGGCATTTTGTGGTTTTGGACAGTGCACATTCCAAATTACAGTCTGATTGTAAGCCCTCTCTACAAAGTGACCTGGAAGAAGAATGATTTCAAATGGGGCCCTGAGCAGTGACAAGCCTTTGAACAGATTAAACGGGACTTATTTCAAGCGGTAGCCCTTGGGCCAGTCCAAACAGGGCAAGATGTAAAATATGTGCTGTACACTGCAGCCGGGGAGATTGGCCCTACCTGGAACCTATGCAGAAAGCACCAGGGGAGACTCAAGCTCAAACCCTAGGCTTTTGGAGTTGGGGATACAGAGGATCTGAGGCACTCTATACTCCAGCTGAAAAAGAGATACTGGCAGCTTATGAAGGGGTTTGAACTGCTTCAGAAGTTATTGGTACTGAAGTGAAGCTCCTCCTGGCACCCTGACTGCTCGCGCTGAGATGGATGTTCAAAGGGAGGGTCTCCTCTACATGTCATGCAACTGATGCTATGTCAAGTAAGTGGGTCATACTGATCACACAGTGAGCTCGAATACGAAACCCTAGTCATCCAGGAATACTGGAAGTGATCATGGATTGGCCAGAAACTGCTGGTCACAGTTGGTCAACAGATTGTTTGCAGAAACTGCTGAAGGAGAAGGTGATTCGAGTCAGTTTACAGAGGTGAAAGCTATCCCACGGGTTTTAGACATTGCTGAATGAGAAAAATGGCTAATACTTCACCTCTATACTGACTCATGGATGGTGGAAAATGCCTTGTGGTTGCAGCCACAGAAGCAGAGCAACTGGCAGCACAAAGGTAAACCCATCTGGACAGCCACATTGTGGCAAGATATTGCTGCCCAGGTGGAGGGCCTTGTTGTGAAGGTATGTCGTGTAGATGCTCACGTATCCAAGAGTCAAGACATGAAAGAACATCAAAACAACTGTTGGGTGGATCAGACTGCTGAGACTGAAATGGCTTAGATGGATCTGGATTGGCAACATATGAATGAATTATTTATAGCTCGGTGAGGCCTATGGCACCTCAGGCTATCAAGGAAGAGATGCGATGTATACATGGCCTCGTGATCTAGGGGTGGACTTGACCATGGACCCTATTGCACAGGATATCCATGAATGTGAAACATGCTGCAATTAAGCAAGCCAAGTGGTTAAAGCCTCACTGGTATGGAGGACAATGGCTAAAATATAAATATGAAGTGGCCTGGCAGACTGACTATATTGCACTCCACAGACAAGGCAAGCGCCATGTGCTAACGATGGTGGAAGCAACCACTGAATGGCTAGAAACGGCCTGTGCCTCATGCCATTGCCTGGAACATGATCCTGAGCCTTGAAAAGCAAGTCTTGTGGTGACCTGGCACCCCAAAAAGATTTGCGTCAGATAATGGGACTCATTTCTGAAACAACCTCATAGACACCAGGTATAAAGACCATGGCATAGAGTGGGTATATCACATTCCGTATCATGCACCAGCCTCTGGAAAGATCAAATGATACAATGGACTGTTAAAGAATACACTGAAAGCAATGGGTGGTGGGACCTTCAAACATTGGGATATAGATTTAGCAAAAGCCACCTGGTTAGTCAACACTAAGGAAACTGCCAGTCAGGCTGGGTCTGCCCAATCAGAAGTTTTATGTACTGTGGAAGGGGATAAAGTTCCTGCTGTGCACATAAAAAATACGGTGGGGAAAACAGTGTGGGTTGTTCCTGCCTCAGGCAAAGGTAAACACATCCATGGGATTGATTTTGCTCAAGGACCTGGGTGTACTTGGTGGATAATGCAGGAGGATGGGAAAGTCTGGTATGTGCATCAAGGGGATTTGATTTTCAGTGAGAATAGCCAATGAATTAAATTGTGTGATGCTGATTGCTACATAACACTGTATGTTGTCACCTCTGTAGCGGCTATGTGCCCATCACTGCATTGGGCATCTTGCAGCACCTGTCTCCACCACTCCAGATATGGGGATCTAAACCCTACTCCCTTCAGACTGCCACATTAATGAAGAATTAACTTTGATGAAACTGGACAAGCATAGTGGTAATGGAATCAAAACTGGCCTCAGTATGCAACAATCCAACACCACACACCATCTTTCCTGCTCTGAAAGACTGTTATGAAAGATGGAGCCCAAAGTCATGAACTAAATGAAGTCAGTGATCATTTCATAACATTGGCCCACAGACTAAGGGAATGATATCTGTGTGTATATATCAAAAAAACAGAAAGGTGATTGGGAAGTGTGGGACCTGGGCATGATATAAATGGTATAGAATAAGGGGTGGATACCATCCTGATTTCAGCTGGAACAGAGTTAATTTTCTTCCTAGTAGCTGGTACAGTGCTGTGTTTTAGATTTAGGATGAAAATAATGTTGATAACACACCAATGTATTCAGTTGTTGTAAGTAGTGTTAGTAGTAAGTCAAGGACTTTTCAGCTCCTCAGGCCCTGCCAGCAAGACGGCTAGAAGGGCACAAGATGTTGGGAGGTGACACAGCCAGGACAGCTGACCCACTCTGGCCAAAAGGATATTCCATACCGTGATGTCATGCTGAGTATATAAACTGGGGGGAGTTAGTCAGGACAGTTGGGATCAGATTGCTGCTCAGGGACCGGCTGGGGACTGGTCAGTGGGTGGTGAGCAGTTACATTGTGCATCACTTGTTTTTTGTTGGTTTTTTTTTTTTTTTTGTTGAGTTTTATTTCTCTTTCTCTTTTTGTCATCTTCATTTCCATTACAGTTATTAGTAGTAGTATTAGATTTATGTTTTACTTTATTTCAGTTTTTAAACTGTTCTTACCTCAACCCACAGTTTTACCTTTTTCTTCCCCAATTCTCCTCCCATCCCATCGAGTGAACTGCTGTGTGGTACTTAGTTACTGGCTGCAGTTAAACCATGATGCTTACAAAACCCAAGAAGGCCAGAGATGCAAGGTTTCATCACCGTGGTAGGTCATTATGGGATGGGCTAGAACATGCATACTGCCAAGCCTGCTATCTGCACAGAACAGGGCTCTGGGTGGGTTTCAGCTCTGCCTCCTTGGTCACCATAGCTGAATAACTCAATGAAGGACAGCAAATAAAGTGAGAGGAATGAGATAGGATGGAGGCTTTGCTAATGTTTTTGACATGCATTTCTTGAAGGCCTGCTGATCAGACATACCAACATTTGATTGCGTGGTTGGTTCTGTACAGAGGGATGTTTCACCCTGCAGCAGGCTTAGGGAGGCTGGGATCTAGTATATCTGAGGATACCTTTGCAGATGAGTTATGCTTTATGTCCCCTGTGCCTGGCCCCTGCAGGAGAGTTGATGCCAGTTCTTGAAGGCTCACTGATATAACCACCCATAACTGGAATCCCTAGCTCCTTAGCAACTGGTTTCAGAGTTCAGTATTATTAATGATGTGTATTGCAGCAGAAACCAGAGGCCCCAGCTTTACAGTCATTAGCGCAGTGTAAACACAGCGTAAGAAAACAGTGCAGGGCCAAAGGAATGCATGACTAAAGCCATGGTTATCCAAGGGTAACTTCCCCAGGACAGGAAACCTTCAAGCAGAAGTGGTTGCATAACTGCTTCCAGGCTACAAAGCACAGAAAAAGTTATCTCAAGAGAAATGGGCCATGGATGGGGACTTGAGCAAGATTTCCAGCTACCGGGCATTTGCACATTCATTCAGGTTTTTGTGTCATGTAAATACCTATCTTGGGGAAAAGATACCAGCTGGGGCTTGCCCATAGATGCTGTTGGTATGTCTGTGGTTTTGCAATGGTAAGAGGGAAGCAGAAATACAGTGAAAAGAGCAGACAAGAATAGCACAGTTAGGACAGAGTGATCCTAACTCCCAGGGATTCTGCATGCAAGATATGCCAAATCAAACCCTTAGTATTTCCAACAGCTATTCAACCATAAGAACTTAAGCTGTGAGTAAAAAGCACGCCGTGCAGCTATTATTCTTTCAAGTCCCAGTCGAGCTGTTTGCTTTTTCACTTTTAATTTTTAATATAATTTGTCTTGTGAGTTTGCATGAGGCATCCCTCCCCAGTCATTTACCACAAGTGCTGTGGGGACTCCTGACAGAATGCAGCGAGGGCACACCACATCAGTGAGCTAAGGAAGAAGGCAGTTGTGTTTCTTACAACCGTCCTTACTTAGGCCCGGTTGGATTTAAATTACACGCTGCTAGGGACTTTGTACAAGACATCTGTAATCGCAGAAACACCTGCAGAGCAGTGTTTCAGGATGACAAATTTTCTCTCTCTCTGGACTAGTTCTTTCTCTCATCTAAGCTGGATTCTCTCTTCTGGCTTGCACAGTCCACACTATTTACACTGGTGTAAATGAAAGAATCAGAGCCTTTCTTTCCTTTGCTGGGAAAAAGTTGTCCAGTACGTGGCTGCCAAACTAACCTGGCTGCACACTGCCTGACCACCTCCTCTTCAAAGTGTCATTCCCACTAAGCAGTCTGCTCAGCTTTGGACAAATCAAAGCCTTTGGCCTCTGTGAAAAGCCAGACCCTCGTCGCCACTTCTCATACTACTGAGCTTTGAAAGGCCAATGTTTTACAGTGAAGCTGAATATCGGTTTCTATTCAATACATACGAACTTTGAAATGAATCACAGTTTCATGAGCCATGTTCCGCTGATGCCAGACCTTCGTCATTCCTACAGATCTATGGTATGGATTTCACTTTGTGAAAATTCAATGCACAGATTCTGAGGCAGTGTTTTTGGCCATGAAGAGAAAGGCTAGGATTAAATTATCCTTATTTGGCTCAGATTTCTTATTCCCTTGATGTGCTTTTATCCTACACCAGCTAAGAAGGTGTTGCTCTTGACTCAGTACTTAACACACAAGAATGCTGACTTCATTTGATTTCTGCCTCCTGTTCCTCTCATTCTGACATGAAGTTTGATTCTGAACTTCGTCTGTAAGATAGAGATGGATGAAACCTGTGGTCTAGCATCTTCCATACATTTGTGTATGAGTTATCTGACCACAAGAGCTCATTCATTGTGTGGCAACCATCTTTAGCCTATATGACTTGAGACCACTGTAGCGGTTGGCACTGCTTTATTCATTGCTGCAGCTATGTAATTTTTTGTCAACTGGAGCCCTTGGCCATGATTGCCATTAAATGAACAGAAACAGATTACTGTATGCAAGGAAAGAGGGCCTTCAGGATTTGAAGAGGTAGGAATATATATATATATATATATATGTAAATATATATTTGCACAGGAGAGGGGAGTTCAGCAGGATTTGTTTCCCAGTAACTCCCTGTCTTTATCGAGCCTGCAATGACCATTTTGGAAAGTCCCTAGAATGATATGAAGGAGACCTGCCATGCACAAACATGTGCCAACCAGTAGTGTCATCTAGAGTATGGTATAGTCAATGGTAGACTGTGGTTGAGCAAGAGCTTTGGTTGAGAAAAGGCCTACAGTACCCCTAGACATCTTGCCTAGCCGTGGGACTAAGCATTTGATCTGTTGTTGTCATTACCCATGTAATGATTCTCTTTTTACTTGCCCTCCCTACTTCATTTATTTGCTATATCCACATGTTGTTGGTCATCAGAGCCCATGACTGGACACTCTTTACGGTTCTTTCTGGACAGTTCAAAAAGCTGAATGGTATAAGAATCATAGAATCATAGAATTGTTTAGGTTGGATAAGACCTTTAAGATCATGGAGTCTAACCATTAACCCAACACTGCTAAGTTCACCCCTAAACAATGTCCCTAAGTGCCATGCCTACACATCTTTTTAAATACGTCCAGGGATGGTGACTCAACCACTTCCCTGCGCAGCCTGTTCCAATGCTTGAAAGCCCTTTTCCATTTTTCCTAATATCCAATGTAAACCTTCCCTGGTGCAACTGGAAGCCATTTCCTCTCATCCTATTGCTTGTTACTTGGGAAAAGAGTTTGACCTCTAGCTCGCTGCAACCTCCTTTCAGGTAGTTGCAGCGAGCAAAAAGGTCCCCCATGAGTCTCCTCCAGACTAAACAACCCCAGTTCCCTCAGTTGCTCCTCATAAGACCTGTTCTCTAGACTCTTCACCAGCTTTGTCTAGTTGGGCTTTGGCCCCTCTAACTTTCACCCTGCATAACCTAGTGACATCCTTGTAGTCCTCCAGAGTTGCCTGCCCCTTCTTCCAAAGGTCATAAACTCTCTTTCTTTCCCCCCAAGTTCCAGCCAAAGCTCTCTCTTCAGCCAGGCTGGTCTTCTTCCCTGCAGGCTTCTCTTTTGGTACATGGGGATAACCTGCTCTGCTCCTTTAAGATTTCCTTCTTGATAATGTCCAGTCTTCCTGGACTCCTTTGCCCTTCAGGGCTGCATCCCGAGGGATTCCGTCAAGCAGGCTCCTAAACAGGCCAAAGTTTGCCTTCTAGAAGTCCAAGGTGGCAGTCCTGCTATCCTCTCTCCTCACTTCTCTGAGAATAGAAAACTCTTATTTCATGATTGCTGTGCCCAAGATGCCTCCAGCCACCACATTACCTACAAGTCCTTCTCTGTTCACAAACAGCAGGTCCAGTGGGGCACCTTCCCCAGCTGGCTCCACCAGCAGCTGTGTCAGGAAGTTCCCTTCCACACACTCCAGGAATCTCCTGGACTGTTTCCCCTCTGCTGTGTTGTATTTCCAGCAGACATCTGCTAAGTTGATGTCCCCCATGAGAACAAGGGCTACCGATCATGAGACTTCTCCCAGCTGCTTATAGATTATTTCATCTGCTTCTTCATCCTGGCTGGGTGGTCTGTAACAGATTCCCACCATGACATCTACCTTGTTGGCCTTCTCCCAGATTCTTACCCATAAACAACCCTATTGTCACCATCATCAAGCTCTAGACAGTCAAAACACTCCCTAAACTCAGGGCTACCCCACCAGCTCTCCTTCCTCACCCACCCCTTCTGAAGAGTTTACAGTCATCCATTGCAGCACTCCAGTTGTGTGACTCATCCCACCATGTTTCCGTGATGGCAGGTATAACTTAGTTTTCCAGCTGCCCAACAGTTTCCAGCTCCTCCTGTTTGTTGCCCGTGCTGTGTGCATTGGTGTAGATGTAATTCAGCTGAGCTACTCATCCTGCCACCTTTTTGGAGGTGAAGCCCTAATTCCTATGTGACTGTTCTCAGGTGTTTCCATGGTTTCTAACACATCAATAAACCTTGTGCCTTTGCTGCTGCATGGCTCTCCATCCCCTGCCTCTACTGAGATGGCAAACCAAAGCACCGCAGTAGCACACCATTCCTCAAACACTGAAGTGCTGCCTCTAGGCTTGTCTTTAGCAAGCCTGGTTATATACCTTTCCCCCTTCAAATCTAGTTTAAAGCTCTTTCAATGAGCCCTGTTAACCCTTGTGCAAAGATCCTTTTTCCCTCTTTGAGACAGGCAGAACCCATCTGTTGCCAGCAGGCCCGGTGTCATGTAGGCCAACCCATGATCAAAACCCCCAAAATTCTTCTGGTGACACCAGGCTTGGAATCAGGAAACTGATAGTGTCAAGCAAATATCAGATCTGCGAGCTCTTCTTTTTTATTTCCTCATCATTCCCGGCAAATGGAAGTGTAGAGGAGAACACTACTTGTGCTTCAAATGGTTTTCATACTGCAACCTTACTGTAATTTGCAGTGATGAATTCCTATTTTTAGAAGTAAACATAGAGGCTAAAATCCTCATTTGAGGGGATGGTAGGAGCCAAAGAGCCACATTTGGCACCCAGTCAGATCTCAAAGCTTTTGCAGTCCAAGCAGATTTTGCAGCTGGGCAAGCCAAGTGCTCTGCAGAGGCTTAAATGGGAATGTGTGACGGAGAGAGACTGTAGAGAAAGAAGTTACTAGGCAGAAGGGAAAAGAAATAGATCATTAACATTCAGCTTGTCCATGCAGAAGAAAAGTAAGATAGGAGGTGAGGGGTTTGTATACTATTCACCACTGTCATGGTCTAAAAGGTCCCCGCCTATGCCCCAGGCCATATGAGGAAGCTCCCTCTATCTGCACTCAGTATCCTTGTTCCAAGCACAGTTCGCCCTCATCCTTTCCCTTGTTGCTGATGGGCACAATGCTGCAGAAACAGATGCAGGGGAAGTGTTTGTCACTCATTTGGTGACAGGGTTGAACATGGAAGAATCCCGTACTTTTGCACCAAAAGGGCTAAAGAACTACTCTCGACCTCTTCCTTCTCCTCTTTCAGCAAAAGCAGCAGCTGAGGAAGGTTGAGAAGGGCCATAAAGATGAAGAATTACTGAGAATTTGTGTATGTCTGTGCCTTGATGCACACCTGTTTCCTGGAGATGTGGCCATGAGCTTTGGATCTTTCCTGCTTTAGCACTGGTGCACTTTTTTTTGACCTCCCCTCTAAGGCTCCATTCATAAATCGCTTATGGAGTGTGAATAAGCCATGGGGATACTTTAATAGATGGTTCCTCAAATAAAGTTTTATTCCCCAATAATAATTAGATTATTAGTAAATCCCTAATGGCATTACTAAGGAGGTCATTATCATTATCCCTGGTTTATGTCTGCAGAAACTAAATCAGAGAAAGGGAAAGTCACCCACTAAGTGAGATTTGTGGATGCAAACTCCTGAGTCAAGGCAAATGCTTTATTCAGTAGGTCACCAGACTAATGGGTTCTTGAAATAAGTGGTTAATCAAGTAGTGTAAACAGAATGTAATATGATAGTGATATCTTCATGGAAAATGTTTAAAACCATCTGGAATAGTTGCTTGTGTCTGTGATTGGTTGTCAACTTTTAATAGCAATAACTGTTCACAGAGGCCGTCTTAATATACACATAGCAAATTGCTGTAGCGTTCATCTTTAGGAGTCTGCATGGTTTGTATACCACCAAAATTTGTGCCATCATCTCCTGAATTGATAAAAGGAAACCGGCATGCAGTTTATCACATTTTTTACTCAAAGAGGTCCTTTTTATTCAGCTTATTCCTGGTCATTTTGAAAATCAGGCTAGTACAGTTGATTGTTTTCTTTAACAGTCCATTACCGGCCATAGAAGAATCTGCTGCTGTTTCAATACATAGGAAAACAAAATGCAAAGTGGAGTTAAATCAAAATAGATGTCATGAAGGCCACTGCAAAGATTGTATTGTACAAGGCAGTATGCAATTAATTTGAAAGACTCACATGCCTTTTTCTGACAGCAGCTAGGGTGGATTTCCAATATATAAGGAACTCCCTTGAAATGAAAAACTATACCACACTCAGCTATATACAGGGGACATAAATACTCCTTAAGCTGGAGAGAGAAGTTTGGACAGTCAGTGCTTCATGTCAGCATCGTATGATGATGCTGACACTGCAGCTCCTCCAAGTTGGCTCAGGCTCTGGGAATTTACAGTGTTTAAAATTCAGTACAGTAAAATTAGTGTAAATTCAGTACATTACTGAGCAACTCCTCATTTCCTTGTGTAGTGAATGATGGGGAAAACAGATGGTTAATTATGTGATTTATGATATCTTAATGTCCTGAGCATTGCCAACCAAGAGGAAGAAAGAAATGTGTAAAACTGTCATCTGGGCTTATCCGCCCTGAGACTCAGAGTCTGAAACCTCTCTTAAACTAAGGCTGTATCTTTGAAGACTTAGAATACTTCTGCCTCCATTTGGCATACTGCTGGAATGGTGAAAGCACACACTCAGGAGGTGGGATTTGAAGGTTTGCATTCCCTCTCCACCTGGGGAACTCTGAGTCTGTGACTTGTGCACTCCATGCAAAAGCTTTGAACATCAAGGTGTAATAGAGTCTAAGAGAGCAGTGGGGTGAGCAAAGGTGCCCTCTCCTCATCACCAAGTCGCAGAGTAGCCCGGGATTCATTGCTGCAATGGAAAGACAAGTGCAGAGATGGCAACTTCAGTAGCAGCCTGTGCCAAAGCTCCTGCCTAGTTCCTGGAGCTCCGCTTGCTGCTCCTAGATTTTTTCCCTGGTTTCTGTTTTTATTTTTTCAATCCAGGCTCTCTAATGAGGAATGTGTAAAGAGTTGTGGGAGTAGTGTAGATTCCTCAGACTGTCCCTTGCCAGCTGAATATGCAGAAAAGCTCACACACCATCCGTGTTGCTCAGGGGAGCTGGTTAAGGTAGGATTGTGTGCATGAAATGGGCATAGTTAATGCCTGTGGAGTAGTTTAAAACATCTAAGGACAACTCAGACTCAAAGCCTCCTGCTCCAAAGTGCTGCAGAAACCTGTAAGATCCTCTAGGGGAATTTTTACCCACCTTGGTCCAAAGTCTGCCTGTAAATTGATCCCTGCTGTTGGGGTTTTGCAATAGCTGACCACCCCCTGCAACACTGAACAAAGAAGTGCAAGGCAAATACCAGCACTCCAAGAGTTTGATGTGCTGATAAGGAAGCCACACATCCCCGTAATTACTTAAAATTCCATGCCTGGCAACGAAGTGCAGGGGGTTAATTAGGCTCATAAGCTGGGGGAGCAGGGAGACCTTTGGGAAAATCTTGTAGACAAGCAGCAAAGCATATGACCTCATTTGCATTTTCCTATTAAGTTTTCTGCAGAAATCTCAAAAGCATCCTCCGATCATCACCTGAAACTTTGTTTAGGCTTCATGTTTGCAAACACAAAGCATCTCCATCAGATTCTGAAGCTGTTGCACATGCTTTAAATCATCAAACTGACATGATTATGACAAGCAAATAGATCCCCTCCCCCGCCGCCTTTTGTTAGTCAGGACTAACGACTGTCCTGACTCCTGTAGAAAACAATCTCCCATTCCTCCTCTAGAGCCTTATGGTGCTGCTGGTTGGAGCTGAAATGGTTGAGACTGGCACTGCCGGACACCAGACTGTTCTTGTGTGAGGCTTTCTAGTCTCCAAAAAGGCTGTGATAGGAGCCTGACATGTGTCTCTGCAGTCTGCACCCCCTTTGGCTACAGTGGGCTTTTGCACAAGTGTTTGGTGATTCCCCCATTCATAACTCGGTGTATTGCTCTCCTTCCCCACCAGTCTTCTTCCCAAGTCACAGCTATGGCGCCAGTATACTGCATTTCAGTCCTCCAGCCTTTTTTGATCAGGTAGGGGAGATTTCTCCAGACTACACCAAGACTGAAGGACAGATAGTCTGTGCCTATCAGCCTGCACAAAGCTTTGCTGGAGAAGGAAAGGGAAGAGATAAGAAGGGGCCATAACCTGAAAGCCAGCACCAATCCATCTCCTGACCTCCCTCAGTCCTTCCTCCAGCTGATGCAAATGCACTGCTGCTCGTGGGGGTCTTTCCACTGGCTGTAACAATGACTGGTTTCACATCATCATTAGCTCTGGGGGACTGCAGGAGAGAGGGAAGGGGGATTACTCATTGCTGTGTGCAGCTGCAGCATGTCGCAAAAGAAGCATAAGGGGAGGCTCATTTGAATGCCCCAATGCCACCTGCCCCAGACATATGGTCAGCTACTGCACACTGAAGAAATTCTTGCTTTCAAAGGGAGCAGATCCCTAGTGTCAAGACAGGAGCAAGTAATAACCTTTACATCCGTCCAGGCAGAAATCATGCTTGGAATAACTCATTCTGAGGGTTACAATGAGTTTCATTATTACCATGGTACCTTTTTCTTGTGACAACAACATCAAGAAATTCACCTTCTGCCTTTTGGGCACTTGCTGTGATCCTAAGTAGCAACCTTCACCATGGATTGCATACAGCCCCCATGGAGCAGAAACGTCATGCTCACCGCACGCTGCTGTATTTCCATTATATGTGTGTAAGTGAAATCAAACCTGGGGGATTTCTTCCTAGCACTCCAGACACGCAACCGCATCGCAGAATACAAATGTGAGAGCTGGGCTGACGCACGCGCGAGGAGTTCAGCTCTCAGCCCCAGGGACTAGCAACAGGCAGGCAAACCTTGAAGGGCACGATAGCTCATTAAAGCAGTGCTTTAAATAGTAGCAGTGGTGGGGGTGCTGGTGATGTGTGTCCATGTAGTGTGTATTTGTATGTGTGTGTGGTTTGACAACAGGCGTGAAACAGCGCTTGCTACTTTGCTCCTCAGGCAGCAGCCCTGTGGAAAGCATCAGGGAAGGCATAGGAAAGAGGTTATTCATTTTTTTCTTGTCCTTGGAGATGTTGGACTGATTAAAAACCTATTTTTGCTAGGAAAGCAACAAGGAAAAAAAAACAACCCCAAAACCAGCCACATGTGGCAGGGATAAAAGCATGCTTGACTCTTCCGATAAGTACAATAGCATTTAATATGTTTGCTGCTTGGCCCAACATTGTATCAGAGACATCACCAGTGTTGTGCTTCACAGCATGCCCTAGCATTCCTTCAAACAAGCATTGGATACAGCAGAAAGTCCAAGAAAAGGCTTACTCCCTTGGAGGATCAAGAAGAAAGCAACAGTAAAGAAAGGTACAGTAGCTATTAATATTAATATTAAAGGGAACGGGGGGAAAAAGGACATAGAAGCAGTGAAAAGATGACTGCTTATGGCTTTGATGTGTTCATTTCCACAGGACCAATAGCAGCATGGAGAATACAGAAAGCAGATAAAGAGGAAAATTAGGAGGTGGAGGTGAGCAGAAGGCAGCTCAGAAAATTGCACAAGCTGTGGGGAGTTTTTTCGTCTAGAGACTTGCACGCAACAAAGGGAGTGACTGCCATCTGCATCTGCTCCAAAAAAAAAAGGAAGGGAGAAAAGGGACAGAGCTGAGACCAAAAAAGAAATCCACCTGCGTGCCTCTCCTTTTGGCTGTGGAATGGCTGATCCATGCTGAATGCCTGCTGTGGGAGGGGAGAGAAAGCTAATGGAGGTATTGCTGTGTCTAAGGAGGCACAACATCAGGGAGCGTGTGAATCCTCATGCATGGCTCTGTCCTACTGACACAGTGGGAAGAGGAGGGAGGGAACTATTTTAGTCCTGTTGAGGCTGCTAAAGAGTAAAAATGGAAGTAATTAAAGGCCTATTCCAGTCTCACTTAAATCTCTGAGTCTTCAGGCCAAGAGTTATTTTTGTTACATTGCTTTAATGGTGTTGCATTGATGTTTAGTCTGGGTTGTATTTTATTATTTTTTTTTAACCTACATTTAGGAAATGAGCCAGCACTTTCTGTGGCAATGCATTCACTTTGATGAAATTTTTTTGCCTGCAGAAGGTTGTTTAGGTCCCAGCAGAAATTTTGCTAAATCCCAAGCAGCCCCAGCACAGCAAGTGTTTGGGCAGCTGGGTTGCTGCCTCATGCTGTGGAAAGGGCAGGCTTGAGTCCCAGCATTAGCTGGTCCAAAGCCAGACTGGAAATAAAACCCACTCCTGTACCTTAGGTAAAGTGATTGCTTGGTAAATAATGACCGTAAAGCCTTATTGTCCCCTATATTTTCACTGAAAAAAACCCCAACAAACATAACTTCAGTGGTTAAGAACAAGAACAAAATCCAGAGCAAGAGCAGGAAATGTTTGCTGTAACAGCACCACTGTTTGCTGCCCATCTCTTCCTTGGTGAAGGCTGCTGTGGCTGTAAGCAGTGACAGGAACTGCCTTCTCTTGCTGCCACGTTCATCCCCAATGAAACTCATCTCATCTCACCATCACTTCTAATCTTTCTGCTCTCAGATCCCCCTGTGCAGTTTATGTGGTGTCATGGGAGGTCTGATCGCAAGTCCCCTGAGCTTCTGAATGTGTCTGCATCTCCTTGGTTGGCACCTGTCCAGTGTGTGGGACTTAGCCCACATCTGCATCCTCACATGGCCTCCTGACAGTGCAGGGTGTCATCAGGAAGAGATTGGGCTCTTCTCCAGCACAGATATCTATCCTGTGCAGGCTGCCTGGATCTCAACACAGATCCTGCAGAGGAGTCAATATAAAGAGCAAAGAACCTGATTCCTGGTTTTCCAGAAAAAGCAGAATCAAAGGTCCCTTGCCTCCCTTGCAAGTGGGGGTGAGCATCACGTCCCTGCAGAAACTGGCAGCCTACCAAAAACTTCTCAATCCCTCACTCTGGAATAGCCGTTGAGGATCATTCCCCTGCAGACCAGTTACCCCAAGGAGGGAAAAGATGCATTTAACCAGTCCTACTGCTCCTGTTCTTGCAAGGGACACTGAAAATGCCCGTGGCAGCTGTGTCTTGGTAAGGGTACCATATGGTCATTTAGCAATGGGGAAAAAGCATCTCTCTGTCTTCCCAGAAACAAGCAATAAAGATTGGAAAAGACTGAGCCATTGGAGCAGTGGCTCAGATCAACAGAGAAAGAAATGTTTGGACACAGTGAGGCATGAGAGGGAGGATAATTTTCTGGTGTGTAGGGGAGGAAATCCGGTTAGGTACTTTGAACCCCAACTTACACATTTTCATCTGTAAGTGGTATTAACTGGTTATATTCATGTGCAGTGACTGAGTGCTACAGATGTATTTTAGACCTTAGATCATCATCATTATTCCACCCTCAATTTTCTTACAGTTTCTGTCTCAATTCCTGAAAGCTGTTTTTCCAACTGGATGTGGAAAACTGTTGAACTCCTCTGGCTCTGAGCAGAGCAAGAGAATTACAGACAATGTGTCTTATGGGCAATTCACCTCTTGATTCATCCTGATGGGAGGGTGGATTATGTTACATCTCAACATCCCTTCTGAGCCTATTTTCTACAGTTTATACGGTTCCTGTAACCCCTCCAGGGATACCAATCACTATCACGTAAACTCATCAGAGTTAGTTTCTTGCTATTGCCACTCTGCGTGTCTCATGCTTCCATAGGCATGTCAGAAATAAATGGCCTTGCTCTTTTGCTACAGCTGTAGTCTACAAACCCCATTCTAATTCATCTTCATAAGCACCTGGCTTGCAAACAATACCACCAAATTCCCATGGCTGGCCATGTTCAGGTTCTCTTTTCTGCCTGTGCATTGTTCAAGAGCACAGATGTGGCACGGCGTGGCAAGCATGTGCGGAGGTGGGAGCATTGCTGGGCCATGGATGCCCCCAGGCTCCCAGTGGCAGCAGAAAGGCAAGTGGGGCTGCTTGCCATCTCTCAGCAGTTGCTCATTCCAGTGGATTAAGGCTGATTATTCCCTGTTTTGGCTTGTGGAGTTACTTGTCTGTCCTCCCAAGCATGGGTATTTACAACAAGCCAAGTATGAGTTTGA
The DNA here is from genome assembly GCF_015220075.1 of Falco rusticolus. Lineage (NCBI taxonomy): Eukaryota > Metazoa > Chordata > Aves > Falconiformes > Falconidae > Falco > Falco rusticolus. The sequence goes on along the minus strand of NC_051189.1, from coordinate 16,270,935 downwards.
AGAAAGAGGACAGCAGGGGCACTTCTCCTAGTGCAGGGAACTGCCTGAGTCAGTTTATTACTAATCAGCAGTTAGTGTCAGTTACCCACTGATGAGGGCACGTGAAGTACCCCCTGTGGACTTGCTGCTTGCAACAGCTTGCCCTTTCCATAGGATGAGACTCAGCAAGATGTTTGACCTAAGGCAGGTGAGTAATCATGTGTGTCTGTAGGCTGGGATGAATGATGAAAGCACGTGCTGGAATGGTTTTCTGAATCAGAGCTATGGCTACATTTGAGACCCTCTTTAAAATTCACCTCTGTCTGTGTTCAGCTGCACGGCTGATACAAAGTGGTCTGTTTTTCAGTACATTCATTAAAACCAATGCTTCTGTCCTGCCACTAGAAAAGTAAGACACAATACACACTCATCTCTTCTTTTTTTTTTTTTTTTTTTTTTAAAGCCACTTTAGATCCCTGAATGTGCAAACACCAGCACCTCGTTGCCATCAAAACCCGATTAACATAACTGATGAGTGACGGGAAATCAAAATAAAGTCAGATCTAACAGCCCCAGCGTCAGGAATGTAAATTATACAGTTGAATATTTTTCTGTAAGATGACTCGGTTTGTTCTCTTTCCATTGTAATCAAAAGTGAATTACGATCTTGAAAGGTTCTATCTCTCCCAGATAACTGAAAAAGCTAATTAAAAACAAAAGGCACAGATGTAATCATTGCTTAATGCTGTAAGCATAACATGACCTAATGCTATTATGAGTTCTGAACAAATTTCAATTAGAACTCCAGCTGGTAAACAGATAAATGTGATAAGAGCATTTCAGTATTACATAATCACTTGTTAGTAAAAGTAATTTTTATTGCAGCCATTCATAAGTATCGAAAATGGTTTTAAGATTTAGGTATGTTTTTCAGTACAATTAGATGACAATAAGCATTTAAATTGCTTACATTTGAGAAGATCGTAGAATCACAGAATCATTTAAGTTAGAAAAGACTTTTGAGATCATCAAACCCAACCATTAACCCAGGACTGCCAAGTCCATCACTAAACCGTGTCCCTAAGCACTGCATCTACGTGTTTTTTTAAATACCTCCAGGGATGGTGACTCTACTACCTCCCTGAGCAGCCTGTTCCAGTGCTTCAACATCCTTTCAGAGAAAAAAGTTTTTTCCTAATATCCAATCTAAACCTCCCCTGGAGCAACTTGTGGCTGTTTCCTCTTGTCCTGTCGCTTGTTATCTGGGAGAAGAGACCGACCCCCACCAGCCTACAGGCCCCTGTCAGGGAGCTGTAGAAAGCGATAAGGTCCCCCCTGAGTCTCCTCCAGGCTAAGCAGTTCCAGTTCCCTCAACTCCTCATCAGACTCCAGTACCTCGACTTCCCTCTTGCAGTGAGGGACCCAAAACTGAACCCAGCAATCAAGGTGCAGCCTCACCAGTGCCAAGACTGCTCACTGCCCTGGTCCTGCTGACCACCCTGTTTCAGATACAAGCCAGGATGCTACTGGCCTTCTTGCCCACCTGGGCACACAGCTGGCTCATGTTCAGCCAGCTGCTGACCAACACCTTCAGGTACTTTTCCCCCAGGCAGGTTCCCAGCCACTCTGCCCCCAGCCTGTAGCGCTGTGTGGGGTTGTTGTGACCCAAGTGCAGGACCTGGCAGTTCTGCTTGTTGAACCTCACACAATTGGCCTTGGCCCATCAGTCCAGCTTGTCCAGATCCCTCTGTGGAGCCTTCCTGTCCTCCAGCAGACCAACACTCGCCAGCAACTTGTTGTTGTCTGCAAACTTCCTGAGGGTGTGCTCAATCCCCTCGCCCAGGTCATTGATAAAGATATTAAACAGGACTAGCCCCCCCTGGGGAACACCACTTGTGATCGGTCACCCACCTGATGTAACTCCATTCACCATCACCCTTTGGACTCAGACATTCAGCCAAAGATCCTCCTCAGGGGTGTGTTTTATTTTTTTAAGTTAACAAATTTATTTTGTTTTACATTCACCATCACTTTGTAGCTTGCTAGTGATTCACACCATTACCAGATTAAAAAATTAATTCAAACATGTACTTCATACTCTGCACTGGGAGGAATCACTTCTAGGTTACACTGGTCTTTTGTTACTCAAAGTACTTTGTTATTTCTTGCCTCATTGAGCTTTAGGGAATGTGGAAAGTCATGGCCCATGACGGAGACTCAAGGGTATTTCAGAACATGTAGAAAAGCTGGGGGTACAAAACCACAAGCTCTTTGCAACAGGGTATGTATCGGTGTGGTTCTGAGAAGACGATAACCACGAGTCTGACGGGGTCCTTGTGGTAAGTAAGGGTGGTCCATAGCCAGGATGCTAGCTTGGCTTTGGAAAGCCAGGACCAGTTCTCTGCTCTGCCAAATTCACAGTGAGAAGTGAATAAAAACCTCCACTTATTTATGCCTCAGTTTCCCTGGGGAAAAAAAAGTACCAGGATAGTGACTTGAGGTGTCTCTCCTGGCAATCAGGAGTGCAGAGGGAAACCACAGCCAAACTCCTGCCTTTTTCTTGAGAATAAAAGGTGGAAAGCAGTGGCTCTGCAAGGATGCTCTCTCCTGCCAGGCCGGCATCACACTTCTCTGCTGCAACCAGTGCTCAGACCCAGCATTTCATTTTAAGACAGGTGTGGAGTAGCTGCCTGCTAGGATGGTGACAATTTATACACCTAATCAGCATACAATTCCTCTCTCTCTTGATTTAAAACACAGATAAAATTAATTCCATCACTGGAGGAGCATACTGGCCTGAGAACATTGAGGGAGGAAATCCCCTCTAAAATTAAGACAGTGAGGGAAGGTGCAATGCAAGGTTCTCCACGTTGTGCCATTAACCAGCCTTAACCTTCTCCTCACGGGACCACCTCTAACAGGGGGAGGACTCAGCATCCGCTGCTTGGCCTCTGTGCTGAGAGGACCAATCTGCCACTCTGATGAAGATGATGCGTGTGATATGGACACCTATATTTCATTTGACTTCATTTGCATGCAGCAGCCCTCTTGAGTTCAGAGTTTTTTGATGGCAGAGACAACAGAAGCTGTCAGTACTCTGAAATAAAATTCTTGCTATTTGTCCATGACAAGATTTTTTGCCTTCTTCCTTCAATTATCCATTTTAAATATTTATTACATACCCTGTAGGGTTACATTTACTCCGGAGAGAGCAAGGGTTAAGCTTCTGCTTTTTAAACAAGAGAAAACATGTTGAAATAAATCCTTTTTTCTTCAGCAGCAACAACAATAACACACAAAAAAGAAAAAAATCCAATATGAAAACTTAACTATTCTTAGTTAAAAGGGCAATCACTCTTGGGACTGAAAGCTCTCCTGGCTAGTTGTCGTGGCTTCTCTGTTATTTATTCATATCACAGTAGCAACTAGAGGTTTGAAACAAAATACAAGATTGCACGTGCTAAGCCCTGTAAGACACAGTAGGAGCTTGCTGTCTGTGTAAGCGAAAGAACATCCCGGGAAGTGGGATGTCATTCTGTCCATGTGAGAGGCAGAGGTGTAGAGAGACAAAGTGACTTGGTCACAGAGGAGGTATCAAATGAAGTCTGTGGTGAGGTCAGGACTGAAATGATGCTCTCGGGCCATTTGTATAGCTGTAAGTTCCTCCTTCCTCCTGGAAGTTTATGTAAACTTCCCAAGACCTGGGTTATCACTCTAAGCCCCGTGTGTCACCTTGATCCCCCTTATTATGGGCCATATGGTGTGGACCCAACAGTGGGATGCTGTTTTTTAACTTGAGATTCCTAAAATATAAATGTTTACCTTTGAGCCATATATCTGGGCTTCAACTGTGTTTATGGAGAACCAGTCAATACTGTTCATAACATCTAGGGCATGATTCATCTGGCCTAAATGTGAATGTCTAGTTTAGAATAAACAGATTGATGCCTTATGGCTGTATTGACCAGATCTCCAGCGACTGTAACAGGAACCCGGCCAACAGAGACAACCTAATTTAAAGAGATGAATAACACCCCATTCCAGCCTGTGCACAGCAATGCCTTTGCAAAAGCTGTCCTGTCTTGACAAACACTGGTGTGTGTGCCTGGTACAATTTAGGAAGTTGGGCAACCATGGTGCTGAGATCCTAAGCGGCTGCAGGATCTGAACGGACTGTAATAAAGTTAGTTAATGGGAGACAGTTACATTTATTTTGCCAGACAACATGCAAGTTGGCAAACCAGCAAAACATCCTTTAGGATGCTGCACTCTGAGTCACAGAAATCTTCTTCTGTGTAGTATAGGTGTATTTTTTATTGTCTGCTTATGAAAACGGGCTTGACTGTCTTCGAGCATGCCCAGCAAAGCAGGCTGTCCAGACAACCAGAAGCAATTCAACACAGCTTGAGGGTGAATGGCAAATGGAGGATATTCATAATTTTAACCATCTGGCCTGCCTGTGCTGAACTTGCCTGGCTTCAGGTAAAACAAGGTCCATCTCTGCTGAACGTCCACATGACTCCAGTGTTTTGAAAGCCTGAAGGAAACACTTGCAATGAGTCACGATACAGCGCAGTCTGATGTCCCGTCAGACAAAGAGAAACAGCCCAGTGGCCTCAGCCTGAGAGCTGGATCTGGTCTTTGGTGCTGCAGAGCACAGGACTGCCAAGTGTCACTCATGGAGGTCTTTGGAGAGCAAGGTAGCTCCAGCCCAGCTGTCCCAGCAGTATTTTAAATAGGTTCCCACGGCGGTTTCCTATTTCAGCTCTGAGTTTAATTCTTCTCTTGCTGATCCTCATTTTACTTTTCCGGTGAAGTCTACTGAGGTTCATTCACGTGAATTATCTCATGCATTCCTGGAGGCAGGTAATTTCTTAAGCCCTCTTCTCCACTTTGCTCTCCACATAAGATTTCACTGATACTTTTCCAAACCAGATATCACATATCAGATAAAATGTAAGTAGCAGCTCCTTCCTTCAGTACCTCTCACTTTAGCACCTACTGCTTTGTTTATTGTCACCACCCCAATCTATTGCTTGTTTTCCTTTTATCTTGTTCTCATGCCTTCCTTCATGACCCTTCTCCTCTCAGTGACACCTTTATTTTTGTAAAATATATCATTTAGTTTCCATTTATCAAAAAACATTGCTTTCAACCCTACACATGTTAAACGCTGTGCTTACAGTCAACCTTTGGAGGTCCCAAATCTTTCCTAACCCCTTCCTCCAGCTCCGCTGGTACTGCCCTAACCAAAGTGACTAGTGATCTTTTCCCAGCCAGCACCCCACCCTCAGCTGTCTTTGATGCCATCAGTCATATCTTCTATGACCCAATGATTTCATATTTTTCTCCCCATCTGTAACTCTTTCTTCTCCATATTTCTCAGTTGTTCCTCAAAGTGGTAATTATGTTCTAGAAATGAAATATTTGTGTCTATCTTCATGCTCTATTAATTTATGATAAAGGTATAGCAACAAATCTATTTTGCTAGATTAGAATATATAGAATATATGTAAGAATATAGAATGTACTATTGTGTAGAGTATATAACTCAGCTGCAGCAGCTGTATTTGACCTCACAAACATTGCTGTGCCTTGAATATAATCTAGAATTTTTATTTTATGTGCTTCTTCAAATATTTTTGATGCTTCATAACCCCCCCAAGTACCTGCTTAACCACTCAGTGACCATAAATCACTGACAGAAAAACTCAACACACTCCCTCATTCATTGAAGCCATCTTACAACAGATTAGCTTCCTTTGTTCAATATTTATTAGGGGGTTTTTGCCTATCTTCACATTTGTTTCTGCAAATCCTGATTGACTGGATCTCCTTAAACACTGTTTCTTTGCCAGGGTATTCAGACAGCCCTAAAAACACCATATTAACTGATATTGTTGAAAAGCTGGCTTTTCAATAGTCAGCAATCCTTCCAATTCGTCCTTCCAATCTTTCCACGAGACTGTTTTTATACTCTAGCAAATGTAATAGATGTATTAGTATTCCTGTTGTTAAATTGCTCTTACATCAACTGATTCACACATCAAATGTGGAGGTAGGCAATTATTACCATCCCCGTCTTTATCAAGGAGGAAAGAAAGGGCAGTATTCACAGAGCACCGGTATCTCCCTTAAGTTAGTCTCCCCAAGCTCTCTGTACAGAGACAAGCTCTTCCAAAGGGCAACATTAAAAGAGCCTGCTGAGATGAACCTACTAAGATGAGTCAGATAATTCAGCCAGCTAAATTAGACTCTTCAAATGAGTCAGTGCTAACACTGCTAATGGCTTCAGAGGATGTATATTCCTGCAATTAGCCACAATGTGTAACTGTAGTTCTATATAATTAACTATACAAATTGCAGCAATATACAATACGTTGCTATGACTTAAATAAGCAATGAATGAGTACAGTGTGACTGGAGCTCAAGGTTATTCTTGTCTGCGTTTACCTCACTACAAGAAACCCGCAGGGCTTTGATTTCCAAAGGGAGATTGTTTATCTTCGTTAAGCCTATTATAACCAAATGATGGTTCCGTGGGTCTGGGTTAATATTCAACTTAGGCATCTCTTTTCTGTCTGCTTTATATATTCCTTGATGCTTGAATCTCATTTTGTACCGTGACATTTCTGGTTTTCTCCCTATACCTCATTTCTATTCTTTTCTAAAATTGTACAAAGATATAATTCAAAGGGACTCCTAGAACACCAAAGCAGGGTGGCATCAGTGTCAGATCAGGTCCCTCAGGGACCTTCTGTTGTCTTGTTTTGAATGTCTCCAAGGATGGAGACTGCACAGCCTCTCTGAGTCTCTGTTGTGATGTTTGACCACCCTCCCTTACAGCTAATTGGCGTTTCTAATTTCTGTGTGCTGTGCCTTGTGTTTGTGAGCTCTTAGTTTGGCTTTCTCTTTCTTAAACTCTCTTGAGGTAGTTGAAGATATTGACCTGATAGCCCTTAGCCTTCTTTTCCTGCAGCTAAACAAGCTCAGCTTCTGGATCCTCATCTTGTACATCACATACTTTGGTCCCTAACCATCTCAGTGGGTCTCTGATGAACTTGCTTTAGATGGTTGGCAACCTTCTTATACTGGGAAATCCAAAACTAAACAGAGTAGTCCAGACATGTACTCTTCACAAGTGGGAAACAGAGGGGGAAATCAGCTTCTTCAAACTGTCAGCTGTGCCCTGGCTGATGCAGCGCACTGTGCAAGTTGGCATTTATCATCGTAAGGCTGGTTGGCAGGCTCATGTTCAGCTCTGTCTGTCAGCACCCCAGGTCCCTTTCTGCAGGGGTGATTCCTAGTCAGCCAGACCTCAGCCTGTACTTTTGCCTGAAATTGTTCCAATCCACATGCAGGACTTTGCTTTTGTCTCCAGGAACACTTTCTAAACCTTGATCTCAAGGTATATCTGAAATATGCAGATTCTGAGCCTGCAGGTCAGATCCATTAGTAATAGCTCTTGACAGGGTTCTGCTGAAGCAAATGGAATTAGCAACATTTTTATAGCAAAAGTTCTTGATCTTGCTTTCTTTTTAATACCGACTTTTTTCTCTGAATATACTCCTTAATGGTATAAACATCCAATCTTCATTTCTATTCTAACTGTGCTTTTAGCTTCGGTATTAACTTGTGGTAATGATTTAGTTTTGCCTCTTTTTTAATCTAAGTGAGAGGCTTGATTCATCTTCCTTCATTCTTTAACAGGATCTTTATTTCCCTCTACATGCTGTAAATATGCTGATAAATGTGTTAGTTGAAATGACTGTCAGATGTACTGAAAATGAGTCATTTCAGGAGTCCTACCTTGAAAGTGTATTCATAGTGAAGTCTAAAGCCTGAAGCTTTACAGGTTAGACTGTTTTTCACACTATGAAGAAACAGCAATGAATAATTTGCAACAAAGCCCACAAACACACATGCAGTTCTAGGTAGATTCAATAGTGGACAGAGTGGGCATTTTTGTCAGTCAGCTGAGCTCTAATCAATCTGTCTGATGTCTTTCACAATATCATTTCATTAGAGGCTCAGAATAATCATTCATTCAACTGCTCTTCAGCTGCTGGGTTTGATTTGTGTCTTTTATTGTGCGAACTAATGTGTATCCCACAAGATCTGGTCTTTTGAATTTTTCCTGTTTATTGCTTATGTGATAAGAATGCGTATTGGCTTCATTTTATAGACTAAATTAGAGGGTGAAATCCAGTGGGGGATTTCTACGGAGTAGGTATGTAAAATAGTTAAGTTCTCGTAGGGTTGAAATGGTTAGAATATTCACTGAATTATCTTTCCTTCATGAACCAGGTGAACTGACATCCTGCAGAAGCCATTAGGCATTTTTTATTCAACTCTTCAGGCTGTATTCCACCTTTATTTAGGCCTCAGTTTTCAGTGAGCTTAGAGGTAATTTGAATGAAGAAGTGACTAGCACAAAAATCTGCCTTCCACTTTCAATGGTCTGTGTCCATGCAGATAGAACAGGGTAGAATGGGAGGGCATATGGAAGCAGAGGTGGGGAAAGTTCCCTCTGATTCAGGGGAAAGCATAAAAAATGTAGAACAATGGAAAAAAGCGGCCCCCAGTAAGAAACAAGGAAATCCTTGGGCCAATGTGTACAATATTCCTATTATCACATGTTGGTTCCTCTTCTTTAATAAATTACCTTTCTTTTCTCCTAATACTTCTGAAATGTCATTCTAGAATCTTGTCTGGCTCAGTAATGATGTTTACATTTCCCTCTTACATGCTACATTTATTCACATCCAGTTTCTATTTATTTGTTTTCATGTCATTAGCTGGCCTTATCCAGACAAAACACTACAGCTGCCTTGCTGAGACATGACGGTACCTCCATAAATGATGTGGGTGTTTCGCATCACTGAGTGACTAAAGCTCCCTCTAAACATGGGCCTGTTCAGGATCCTCCACACCCTGGTTCACTGTGCCTCAGAGCAGGGCAGCTGTCTGAGGAGCCATAGCTCAGGCTTTTTGAGGATCAGTGGAACAAAATGACCTTTCTCCATTTGCATCAGGTCAGAAACTGGACCACGAAGCCTGTGTTGTCTGAGGGAACATGCCTGATGCAGAAGGAAGAGGAGGAAGCATCTGCAGCTGCCTTTTCCCTATTGCCTGCTAGCTAGAACCCACGTGGGAAGGAAGAAGGTCTAAGATCAAGACCTTCATCAGCCTGAGAGAGGTGCTGGAACTCTTATTTTCTAGGGATGCTTTTCTACCAACTGTCATTTATACCCTTGATGGGACTATACTCCTCTCTAGTGAAGATGGGCCACTGTACAAAACCCAGACATATGATCTGTGAAGCCAGAAGGATCCTGATTCTGTAGTCCATTTAATGGGGCTTTGGGAGAACAGTGGTGGGTTCTGGGACCTATTTCCAGTGCTTGCGTATTTCATGTAATTAATTTTTGAGTAAAAACCACGCGCTGTTTCTGAAGCAGACACTATTGCTGATGCAAGGTGATTGCTCGTTAGCTAAAGCAAGGAATGTTCCCCATCTGTGGAATTATCACAAGGTGGTTTCCTCACTCCTGGAAGACATAAAAGCACCATTTACACCGTCTTTGGTGGAAAAATGCCTAGGATTCGTGTTTCTACCTCATCGGTCAGTTGCATGACCCCAGACTCTACTGCAGGAGACGCATCCCTGCTGTGCTCTCAGCTCTACTCAGTGCAATTTGAGCTCTGTTAGTGGATTAGTCTTTCAGAGGCTTTTGGTGGCTCTCTGTCCACCTCTGGATTGCACCTGAGCAACTTAGTTCTCCACGGTGAAATGCCACTTAACTACTGACAGGGACTGGTAGCAGTCCCAGTGTTCGGCCTTAACAGAGGCCTCAGACTGTCTCTTAGGTACTTTTTATTCCTTGGTGGTATTTACTGTCTGGCAGGCTTAGTAGGGACAGCAATACCCTTTCCAGTATTTTTTTCTCTTCTAGTAAGTCAGGTTCCCTTGGTAACATTAAGACTCCTGCTCTGTGCCCATCCCAGGTTGTATTCAGCATTCCTGAACATGGTTAGCTAGACTTACATGCTGCATCCCACACAAATTTCAGCAAAGTCCCACATTAATACTTCACTATCTCTCCTGATAGAACCAGTCGTCTACTACAGCCACTCCTGTCACTTTAAAACTCAGGAGAAAAATGTGCTTGTACGAAGAGGTGACCCAAGTAGTTTTAGGTTATACAGCTAGGTGGTAGCCAGCACATCATAAAGGGTTTCACTAACCTTGGTGATGCTGAGCACCTCGAGTTATTTGTCTGATATGTTACTCACACAAATACTTGAAACTGAGTTTCAGACTTTTGTTATTTACAAGACGTTTTTTTGCCTCAGCCATTTTCCTGGGATTGTGAGGGAATTGTCTGACTTCCATCCCTTTCTAGCTTCTTTGCAGTGGTGATACAAGTTGTCATTTTGTTTTGTACCTACAGAACTTTCTTGTTTTATAGGGGCCCTTGATGATGCTCAGCCACAGATGTCCGAGGCATTACTCAATCACTTGTATCCTTGGTGTGAGGAAATAAAACATTAGGTTGTCCTCTACCCCATTTCAAGGTCACCTGCTGATTTTAAGATGTGTAGATGTAAAACAATGGTACATACAACAGAAATTATTAAAATTCTGAACCAAATTAATTTTTATTACCCTAAGTATAACCTAAGACTCTTATATTCACACTCACAAATGTAATAAATTTGGGTCATGGCATCCTGGGGCAAGAGGGGTAGCAACAAACCTGGTTATCGAACTTGTGTCATGTGTACTTTTGGTTATCAATCTGATACCAGATCATTAGTGGTTCTTTGAACTTTATTCTTCAGTCCAAGCTCCTCTTATCTTTTGGTCAGTCTGCTCGATTGCATACAACAATGAAAACACAGAGTAGCACTTGAGTATTTATCAAATGATTTAGAATAGCTTGCAGCCAAACCAACTGGTAGGACTTAATTTCATCTGTGGAAGCAAAGCAGGGATATAAGCCCTGCAAGGTAATGTGGTTGCAACAAGCAATAATAGCCTTTAAGATTCCTGTTTCAAGCAAAGTCAATACTTGAGTTTTTGTCTAAGATGAAATTTTAAAGTCAATGCAACTACATATATGTTAAGCTGGAAACTAACAATTTATTTTTTTCACTTATTCAAATGTTGATAGAAAATTTCCAGTCAATGTTTTTTCTTAGTAGTACTATTTTGGTGCAGCTCCAAGCAAACTGAAACAGAAAAGGTAACAAGGGAAGTCACCATGTTAGGTCTTTTTCTTTCTTTTCTTTCTTCCTTTCTTTCCTTCTTTCTTTCTTTCTTTCTTTCTTTCTTTCTTTCTTTCTTTCTTTCTTTCTTTCTTTCTTTCTTTCTTTCTTTCTTTCTTTTTCTCTCTTTCTCTCTTTCTTTCTTCCTTTCTTTCCTTCTTTCTTTCTTCCTTTCTTTCTTTCTTTCTCTCTTTCTCTCTTTCTTTCTCTCTCTTTCTTTCTTTCTTTCTTTTTTTCTCTCTGTTTCTCTTTCTTTCTTAGTTTCAGAAAGTAATATTTCTTCTTTAGTAGGTAAATATGGCTGCATTTGTCAGAGCACCCAGCTCTTGCTACTGAGTCCAGAGGCTCCAAATAAATCAGCACGTGGACTTTTAAATTCTACCTAAAAGGATTATAGTGAGAGCTATTAAAGCGTTGGGCACTTTTGAACATCTGAGCCCTGCACAGAGGCTTAAAAGACAGTTGAGCTCTTCTGAAAAATTTGTTCATACCTGAAGACTCCTGGGGGTCTGGCTTCTCCACTTTTCAGTGGATTCTTGTTCTTTATCCAAAGACAAGATCCTGTTACTGAGGCTGAGACCTGAAGACTCCTGCAAATCGATGTGAGAGGTTAAAACATGTTAAGAGATTGCTTGCCAGAAGGCTAACTGCAGGAATGATTTATAAAATGCAATTCTTGTACAAAATCTATGATGCTGCTGAATTCCCTTGCTGGAGGAATAGCAAGGGTTACGTAGAACAGATTGAAATCTGGCAGGAAAGGAGGGGATTATGGCATGCAGCGAACGACAGCAGGGAGACAGCCATGTCAAAAGTTCACATGCAATATGTGGTATCAATAATTTACAAGGCACTTCCATTCCGTTTTCTTTATCAACAAAGCTGTCTACAAGCCGTTTGGAGGGTTTGCTTAGTTCACTGGGTTTGCTTCATCGCAAAGCGATGAAATATCCTTACATATAACATGATGTTATTTCATGTACATGTGTCTTTACCATGTCTCCAATGCAATGCAGCAGGATATACTAGCTGTATTCAGCTGTGCCAGGTATCATCCCCTGGCATCAACACACCTCTCTGTCATCATTGCTGTCGTCTCTTAACACTGTCTTTTTCTCATCTGCCCATCCTTATGCATCAATCGATAGGCGAGTAAACCCCTTTGAATACGTGTGTTTGTGTGTGTCTGTGTCAGAGATTGCTGTGAGGGATCCTTAGGAATGTAAAGAAGTTGCATTAATCGCCTAAGGCACTGGAGAAGCAGGCCCAGTTTGATAAGTCTCCTAGAGACTGTTTTCAGCGAAAGGGCCTGGAATGCAGGTTTGCACTGCTTGATTCCCTATGGCACAGCGGTATGAGGAAGAATAGATTATATTTCCTACCTTTCCTTCTGAGTACAGTGCTTGCATGGTGCGCAAGATGAGATATTGATGGTCTAAGGGCAAGGCTGTCCCAAGACTGTCTTTTTGAAAATCTTGTCAGTGCTTTTTCCTGGTTGAATAACCGAAGAGCAGAAATTAGCATCTAGATATGAACTGGGAGGATAAAATGGTAAATTGCCAACTTGACCAATTATGACATGTTTAGATACATTCGTTTTGAAATAGAAACACGTCCGATCCATTCTGATCTGTATAGACCGCCACAACCTTGACTATTATAGGCAGTTTTAATTAGAAGGAGAAACTGGGTCTAGGGAACTTGAATGCAGTTCTGTGTATTTACAAAAATGTACTAAGCCTGTTATCCCTGAGCATGGAAGTAATCAGAGACAGTTTCCAGTGCCAGCTCAGCACTCCCAGCCCAGTATCTCTGTTCTGGGACCCTCTGCCCTCTTCCCATCCTAGTCAGCTTATTCTAGCTGACTTACTTAGCTTATTCAGTCTTCCTTATTATATTCCTGCACTATGCTCTCCTACATGCACTCGCACACTGAGATGCACACCCACACACCTTTCCCATAATAATAATCACTGAAACCTGTCTGCTCAGAGCACTGAAACTTTGTGTTGGGTGGATATGTGTGCTTTACTCTCCTGCCTTCAAATCTGAAAAGAAGGAAAGCCATAATATCTGTTAGGCTTTAAAAAGTTTAATTGAACCCAAAGCGATTTAACCTGCAAACCTTAACAAGAAGCAAGTAGATGGGGAGGAAAATCTCCTTCTGGACCCTCCTTCCTTCCCCTGCTTTGCAGCTACCTTGCACATGAGGCAGCCGTCCCTTCTTTAATGAATTATTTTACTACTGCAATTACAGCCTGAGGGACTAGCCCTTGCGTGGTCCCAGGGAAGGAGCCACCTCTATGAGAAGCTGACAAATGGGACAAATCATGCACTTGTTCAAGTATTAGAGAACTTGGGACTAGTTCCCAGAACTGTCCCAAACCTTTCTTGTTCCTCTCTATAGACAGGTCTGGTGTGGCTCTCCAAGGGCTCTTCAAAGGTAGAGGTAGTTGCTTGTGTGCCTCCGAGGCTCTGGACGTCTTTCCACTTCTCAGTGGATTAAAAGGGGGTGATAGTGGTTTTTTCCCAGAGCTGTTGCAAGATAAGATGTTGTGAGTAAAAGCAGAGAGACATGAAAAGACTGTAAGGAGAAGATCTCTGTATTTGGTGGGAGTGGGCAGAGTAGATGATCAGGGTTGAATAGCAAACACCATTTTCCCTGGAAAATAATATTTTGCCTTCATGTACAGCCATATTATGGCATCTCTGGTCCTGCCTTTTTCTATCACACATACCATACATTATCTGATCACTTGTTCCCTATCAAAAGATGACCTTGGAAGAGTAAAAAGAAAGAGGAAACTAACATAAAGAAAAATCAGGGAGGTTTCCTGGCCAGCAGGATAAAAAATTACACATATAATAATCCTCTCCAGTCCTGGAGATGCAATCTGTGAAGTGATTTAGTCTGGCACTGCTCTGCTTGCTGCCATGGAGCTACTGTAGCTGAGACCACACGGGGCCTGGCCTTTTGCTCCCAGCATCTGCTGGTGTGACACAGAATGACAGGGAGGACAAAAAGAGCATTCAGCAAACGCTCAACACCTTGCTCCGTTCTCACTGGCACAGAGGTCCTGGAGAATTCATGAGGAGTTTTAGGAAAGTTGGGAGGAGTGGGGTCCCTGGTGTCCACACACCTGTTTAAGACACTGAGCCTTGATTTCTGATTAAGTTGATTTAATAGTAAGTCCAGGGTATAACTGAGACCTGGCCTTCCGGATGTCTGTCTCTGAAACCATCCAGCACCATTTCTGCAGCAGTTTGTTATTTGTCAGGGGTCACAGGAACAAGAGGATGAGCAGAGCATGTCAGCCCCGGGTGAACGCAGTCCATGCATCTGTCTCCAGCAGTGGCCCAGAGCAGATGCATAGGGAGAAATGTAAGACAAAGCAAATAATGTTTTTTTCTTCCCCTTGACAGCCTCACAACTTCCATATGACTCGAAGTATAAATACCAGTTTGGGTTTCATTATCCTGTTTGCTTACCTCACCAGAAAATTTTCACTGAAGAGCATCTTTTTTGACAGTCAAGAGGTTAAGCTTACAAATGAGGCAGACCTGGCAGGCATGTCCTCTCTGCTTACTGACCTAAAACTCCCTGTGGCATTTACCACTTTACCATCATTGCTTTTTAACTTTTTTTTTCTTATGCAGCATTAATTATTGTTTCACCAAACAAAAGCAGTCCCAGAGATTTCTGTCTGGGTGGCTACATTTCACACTGAAGAAACTGACTCACATGGTGGCAAAGTAAGGATGAATTTCTCTGCTAGTGACTAATTATGTTACGTAGTGCATATTACAAGCCAACCCTGTTAGACTAAACTTTGAACTATTCATGGTCATGCCCTCTAATGGGGTTCCTAGCTATTGCAGGCCTCCTGACCCAAGGAGGTCTTTAATTAATGTCTACATTTCTGCATGTGTATAAATATGCATAAAATATAGTCATTCTGAAATGAAAATCCAGTGTCTTTCATCAGTATATATTTGCACTTACTTAATGCTAGATAGAAAGATATACAGCTCAGAGACCTTTTAACATATAGGTATATTGCAGATTAGGTTTAATCCTTTACAGTTTGTCTAGGATTGAATATTTTCCCCCATGTACTTGACTCGTTAATAGTTTTGTTACATATAATTGTAGGCATTGCTGATGCAAGTGTTTTGAGTACAGGAAGCCCATGTTGTTTTATGAAAACTAGTTTGCTGGAAACAACAGATACTATTCTTCAGCTTGGACTATCAGCAATAATTATCTCCTGGCTCCTATGCAAATATCTCTTGTCCTAATTTCCACACTTGTTCATTTAACGCATAAGCTCATTACAGTTTAGGTGTTTATTTAAAGGCACCGCGAATATCTGACAGCAAGTTGCTCAAAAGCTTTATAAATGAGACGTTTGCTTCACTAGCAAATTCCACTTTTTGCTGCCGACATGGTCTGCAGTCCACAGTTATTTTTTCCTTAGTCTGTTCGGAAAGGACTCTACAGCCAGGCATCAGGCCAGATTTTGATCCCAGTCTCTTTATTGTTTTCAACTGAATAACTTCAGATTTCAACTGGTTCTCTGGCAAACTGAGCCTGTCCCTTCACTCAAGTTTCAGCCCAGTGCTCAGCTGCTGAGGGGAACAGCGTGAGGCAATAGCCCTTGTTTGCATTTGACACCTGACTTGTTACCTCGCTTCGCCAAGAAAATGAAAATCACGAAGAATGGCACATATCCCCTCTCTATTTCCAGTCACCGCTGAGCACAAAGGCTTACTCAGTCGTACTCAGACCTCGCACGATGTCTGCATTTTTAGAGGCTTGTGAACTATACCACTCACAGATTTCTTGCAGGTTCAGAGCACACACAGAGGGTTGTGTAAGGATTGCAATGCCTTGGTGCAAAACCCAAGGGCTGACCCCAGTCAGTCACAAGAAGCTAGCAGTGGTCGGTTTTGCAGATCACCTTTCTGACCAAGCCCTGCCTTCATTTACAGTCATACAGCCTTAATGAGGTTTCACACATGTGACCAAAGCCAAAACTTGGGCTGCAGCAATAGCGCCTGTGCCACAGTTTTGAGCAAATCGTTACTGGTTTTTGAGGAAAGCTGATCATAATGCTCCAGCTGGATCTTCTCAGTGTTTGCAACAGGACCTTGCTGTCCATGCAATGGGATTTGCAAAGCTGTTTGGCATAAAGTGTTGCACAGCTGCCAGCTTTTCTAACAAAGACTCCGTAAGAAGAAAAAAAAAAAAAAAGAAAAAAGCGGTTCACACATTCTTATGTCTTTTCTCCCTCACATCCCCTCCTCTTCCTCCTGGAAATACCTAAACACAAGAGTCATGATGAGGGCAGCATCCCCTTTGCTCGGCAAGGCTGTGCACTCAAGTGTATCTGACCATTTGTCTGAGATGCTGAAACCATAACAGGGACAGGAATGTTGGGGGAGGAAACTAGCCTGTAGGCTCCTCCAAAAACCCTCCTCCAGTCACTGCTGACAGGCAAACCTGCTTTTTTGCTTATCCTGCACTCCCTTTCCGGATCAAACAGTGAAGAAATGTTAACTGGAGGCCCCAGAACAAACTCATTTGCTGGCTCCTTCCCAGTTCTTTGAGGAATGGCAAAAATCTTGCACAGAGATGTGCTGTGTCAGTCTAAGCCTAGAGTTTTGGGACACAGCCTGGGTCCTCATGAGAAACCCACTGTAGGTGCTGCTCTGGCTACTGCAGCCAAAGCAAGGACAGCCTGTTATTTCCCAGGAATGATGTGCTTTTAGATTTCCAAAATCAAGGTGGCAGATAAATGAGAACTAACTTGTGCTTTCAAGGGTTTGGGACAATCACAAACCATAATAATCCACAGATTCTTGACTGTTTCTCTGCTTTCCTAACCAGCTTGAAGAATTCAGCCATGATTGTCACTACTTGCCCCACTGCAGTCAGGCTTGTAGGGCTGGAGCATCAGGCAGGGGCTGCCACTGGCAATGCCCTTCCTGGACACCTCCACACTCTAGAGATGCCAGCTTTAGATATGTCTGTCTTCAATCCAGATTCATACAGGTGCAGAAGGAACTGAAAGCTGCTTTCCGCCAGTGCTAGGAACTGGTTTGGGGCGCAGCCCTTTAGTAAGCTAGGCAGTACCACAGCTGCCTCAAGCTTATTCAGCACTTGTGGGCTCTAAATCTAAATTCAGAGGTTGTTGCCATTCAGTTTCCACAGCTCAGCATGAAGCAGAACCACCTCTTGGTGCCTTTGGCAACTCTAGGTGTAGGATCGTGCCCCACAGATTATCTGCTATCTTGCCTAAATGTTAAGCATGGCAGAGATACTGGCAGCCCAGGGCAAGTGATAACCCATTATCAGCGATGCCAGAAGATGCTGAAGGGAACATACAATGCAGCATCATTTGGTTTACAACGGCTCTTCTGGAAGCACAATGATCTATTGCAGAGTAACTATCTCTGCTCTTGAGTGGATCAGCACAAAGAAAGGTTAAGGCAGCACAGTTAGGTAATTGCCTGATGTCACATAAATTGAAGTTTAGAAAGCTAGGAGAAGCAAAGCAAAACCAGACCAGAACACACAGCAAATAAACTCCTCTAAAGAATGCATGGAATAAATACTTACCCTTCTTGAGACTGTAGCAAACCTAATCAAGATTAATTACTATGTCTTACTTTAAAAATTTTCCCTGCCAAATGTCCATTTTTTTCTGGCAGATTCCCTCCTGATATTCCTATAGAGCTGAGGCAGCCAGGTTTCAAAGCCAAAAGGCTTTTTCTAATGCAGAAATTCCCAACATAAACCAAAAAGAAAAGATCCTGTATTTTAGCCCCAAACAGCTCTTTCCTGATTGATTTTGAGCCCCACTAAACACATTAATGTGAAGGAAAACAAATACCAGTCTGTGTTTGTTTAATCCATGGCAGCAAACCAGCTGAACTGGTTCTCACTGCTGTCTCTGGACACCAAACTGGGCCTTTCCCAGGAGCATCTTCCAGCACGTAGGAGTTGTCAGTGTGATCAGTTTAACAGTAAACTCACAGATCGAAAAAATGACAGGGGTTTGATTCCTCCCCTGGAAGGCAGACTTCCTACACCAGTAAATCCAGCTGGTAAATGGGTTTCAGAGGAAAAAGGTATCTGCACCCACCAGTGCCCAGTGGTCCTGTCCTTGCTCGGTGCTGACAGAAGAGTACATGCCTGTGCATGTAGAATTAATGCAGATTGAGCAAAACAGAGAGGCAAATGAATGATTGATAAAGAGCCTTTCCTGGGCAATTGATATTAGAGGAGCTTTAAGGAACTCCTAAATTCCTTATATACAGTGCTGTGATTAACCCACTCCCCTATGTATGCAACAGCTGTCTCCAATCCGGGGAAGTCAAGCTGACATTAATATTAAAGAAAACGTTGTGGGAAGTGAAGCCCTTTAATTGGTATAACAAATATATTCAGAAAAAATGACGCAAGGAGATTTTTTTTCTCAGACAATGCACAATTAGCCTGAGGAACTCATTACCATAACATATAAACTTTAAAGAGTGTCATGAAATTCAGAAACAGATTGTTTGTTCAGAAGACAGTAATATCCAGAATTAATGGCAGTTGCTTTAGAAGGGCTCAAACCTAATTTTCATGCTAGTTGTACATTTTCCCCACAAATTTTGAACCTTCCTTCTGGATAAATCTCTTGCCCCTTCCCTCTGAAACTGATTGTGCTGGCTGCAGCTTTTGCTAGGATGCTCGGTTAAGTGGACTGCTGGGATAGGATTGCTCTCATCTAATTTTATCCTTGTAGGAACTGGTATCCAGTCTAAGCTGACATTCTGGGTGTCCTCTTGAGGCAGTGCACAGGCACAGGTACCTCCAGACAGTGACTGACCCAATTTCTCCTAGAGAGCAGGTTGGGATGAACCAGCCCTTGATGCCCCCATGTCTTTCCTGATAAAAAAGGGAAACTGGCGGTGGGGCATGACTCCAGATCACCACATCTACAGGTGAGTGTCTCCACATGCATCTGTTGTTGGAGCTCCCACTGAAGTTAAAGGAGATCTAGTCATCGATTTGCATCCCCAAGCAGAAAGGACCATGCTGGTAGTGACAAGGTTGCCTTCCTCTTCGTCTTGGGCCACCCATCAGTTTTGTAGGCATGCCAGGTGTAACTGAAAGGACATCTCTAGGCAGAGTAGACAAGCTCTTCACAAGGGCTGGTCTCATTTCAAGGAGGTTGCCAAACAGCTCTCAGATGTTAGCCAAAACGTGACTCACAGCTGGTGAGGCTGGGTTGTAGAGGTTGGGTGGAAGTGGCTGCTTCGGAGCAACTGCAGAGCAGCCCTTCCTCGGTGCCCGTTTCAGCAGCAGCTCACCACCGGCGAACAGAGCAGTCTAACAACCAGCAACAGCCCTGAGAGTTGAAAATCTGCATGGAAGGGCTTGCTCTCAGTTCTGGTTTTGATAAACATTTTCCTCCTAACCTAGATATAAAGTCAAACTAGGGAAAACTTGAAAGGATAACATCTATCAGAACTAATAAGCGCTAATCTAGCATGGAAGAGATAGCAACCAATTGAGTTGACAGGCAGAGAGAGGAACAAAGTCTGGCTCCAGCACATTGAGAATCTATACAATTATAAATCACAAATTGTAAAACAGCTCACTGTGGAATAAGGACACAGCCACAGTAACAATTCTAATAAATACTAGAAACGATGCCTTGATTTGGTTAGTGTTATAAAATCTGACTATAAATCAACTCCTTATACCTTCCCCCCTACACTCCCCCCCCCAAAAAAAAAAAAAAAAAAATCCTTACCTGAATCTTCTGTGACTAATCAGAAAAGCTTCCTTCTACACAATCAGTTTATTTAAGGAATTGGCAGACGGTTGGCTGCGTGCATGTGTCACAATTTTGAAACTGTCAGAGCTGCACTTATTCTTATTCACTAATCATACCCATGTACCTACAAGCTACATTTTTAAATGGTATGGATGAATAAACTCTTTGCTCTTGTGGAGGGTTTTTTATGGCTCTTCTAAGCTGTGCATCTATTTTCACTTGACTTTAAAGCAATCAATATGCTGGCACAAAGGCTTTGGGATAATTCATAGCAACAATCTGTAGCAACTTACAGGCTGATTTGGTTCCTTTAAATTGTTCTGATGAAAAAATTACTAGAAGATTCCAAATGCCTCAAGTTACCAAAGGAAGAAGAAGAAACTAAAAAAAAAGGGCAAGAAAATATTATGTATGTTATAAAATGCCCAGGAGAGAAATTCTGTTCTCCTTAATAAGGATGTAAGCCAAGTATGACCCCTTAGTTTTCATGGAGGCCTTCCAAATTTGCTCCAGGGTGGCAAGATGAGAATTTAACCCCAGAAGTAAACCCTGCTCAATGGCACAGATTTCCAAGATGCAGGGAAATGAATACCAGCTCTTCAGTCAGCTGCTCTGCTCACAAAAAGAAAAAAAAAAAAAAAAAAAAAGGGCAAAGAGGGTCACAAACTCCTGCATTCAGGTTTTATTGGTGTTTCTTTGTACCGACCCTTTTGGGAGCTGCCTTGGCAAAGACAAGCAGCTCCTGTTGGTGATGACTCTGACTGTGGAGGCTCTGAACAAACACTGGAAAGGGAGTCACGGCAGAGCACTGCCCAGCCTGCTGCTGGTGGGACACCTGGCACCTGACATTTCTATATAGGGGAGATTATTGCACTAAACCCACTGGCATCTGCCTTATGGGCAAGGATTTAACAAGACACGTTGCTTTTGCTATTACCTCACCCATTGCAAGGCGTAAATTGGTGGGGTTTGTGGACTAACGTGAGCTGTAAAGAAGCAAGACATTGCATCTGTGTTGGCTGGGTGACAACCGCTCTTTGCAGAAAGGCTCTGTTCCTGCCAAGATCTCCAGCAGTCATGACACAGACATTTTGAGGAGTGCACCAGGAGGAGGTGGCAGGCGTGCTTCCAGGCTCTCTGAAGTTTTATCACGGTAAGCAAATACTGGGCAGCACAGTGGTCTCCCTTACACCGAGTGCTGTGAGGGATTCAAATCAATCCCCCTAAGGACACGGGCAACTGGTGTGAAGGCAAGGCTCTGTTACATCTATAGTTCATCAGACCTTTCTTAACTGAGCTGTCAGAGCATGGGCAGAGATTGCAAGAGGTCCAAGGAGTGAGGAGAACTGATTTTCCTTCTTCTGTATATGCACAGAGATCTCCACAGCTGCCTGATTCCTTCCCCTTCTGCAGCCTCTCTGCTTGTCCTGGAGAAGAGGTGGAGATGAGAAGGGAGGATCTGGGTCAGAGATTTGGCATTTACACATGCCATCCCTCACCTTGAGCACCACTGGTGTTGTGCATCAAAGGCAATTCCAGCCCTCTGGAGGTACGTGGTGAACAGTTTCCCTACAAACGTGAATGCAAGAGGGGTTTTTATAAACACTGAGGAAGCTGAGGATATCAGTGCAGCTGGATTCCAGCAAATTCTTCATTGAATCATATGTTCAAGAGCACTGGCTGCCCTATGATCGCAGAGGAAAATTGTGCTTCCAAAATGTGCCATTCATCGTGTGCATGGTCCACACGACTTATCAGACACCACAACAGTAGTTAATAGCAGGGAGTACAGATTTGCTTTTGCTTACTTGTGATTTTTGTCATATATTTTTGATATTGGCACATCTGTGATAAAGCTCAGCTAGGCTGTACTCTGGAGGAAGAAGCCTGGCATTTGCTATGGGGGTGGTAGAAAGGTGAAATAATGAGCAAAACAGAGGTGGTCTGTGCCTGCTAGAGCTAATGAGCTGAGTGAAGATGAGTTGGTGATTTGCTGCCTTCAGTGGGGGCACTTTGGGACTGAAATAAGGTGCTGGTAGGTCCCAGGTTGATGTTTAAAACCGTATTGGATATTAGTCTTAAGAAACAAGGAAATATGAATTGGAAGACATAAAGTTTTGGAAGGGGGAGCCAGCAAACATTTCACTGAGAGTGAGACAGATGACAGCTGCAGAGTCCCTCTTGCAACATCTGCAGGTGAATCATCTGTGGGGCTGAATGTTGGCTTAGCAAGAGACCTAGCTAAGGAAGACCACAGTAAGCAAGAAAGCAAGGACAGATAAAGGTGCAGATGAAACCACGACCACCCCAGCGGCATGGAATGAGGATAGCAAGGAAGTGTTGTCCCACCTGTCTGGGAAACAGAGTAGTTACTGAACAGTGAGAAACTTTATGTTGTATCGTCAGGCAGTGAGAACAGCTGGTGTGGGACATTTCACATCCATCCTGCTGATGTCTTGGCCTCCAAGTCTCTGAAACTGCGTGGCTCCTTGTACAAAACCTACCAGGAATGGTCCCTGGTTGCTGCTAATGGCTGAGCTGCATTGGTTTGGGAATGGTTTGGGAAGGTGTTTGTTGCCCCAGATCTGAACCAGGCCAGGAGCTACTGTAATCATTTAACAGCACAGACAACTCCATTCCAGGCTGGGGATATTGCCTGTATTGTTTATTTGTTGAATGAAGTAATGATTCCTGAGGCTATCCTTGGTTTGATAGAACCAGCCTCAAAGAGGACCCTTACTCCTGTACACTCTTGCTCTTATGTTGTTGCTGCTGCTCTTCGAAAAACCCTGGACCCAACAACTAAAACTGGTAAAACAGCCCCCTGTTTGATCATTCTAGTTAATAAAGCTGTGAAAGCAATTTATTCCTAAGAACATGCATAAGAAATATCCTTGTTTTGATTGATCAGCTGTCCACTAACTGGTCATGACTTCTAGAAAAATCAGTCTGTTAGTCAGAGGCATCTGACAAATGGTTTGCATACAATAAAGTTTAGCGTGGGGGATTTGTCAGCTGGTTTGCACACGTGGTTCATTATTCACTGTATCGTGTGACTAGCCATTTCTAACATGTGATACAATTCCTTCTCTTTATTTACACAGAGAAACTAAAACCAGGAGAAAACCAAATGGCTACAGATCTATGTACATCTATATATGTTAGTAACAATGCTGAATAACTATAATTCTACAACCGTTCATTTTTGCGAATCCCCAGGTATCTTTGAAAAGACATCTGAATAATTAACAGTGATGACTCACAGCACATGGTCATGAGCATGGCCTTCTATTTATAGCAATATTTCTAAATTCATCTTCTTAATAACAGCAGTAGCAGCTGAAAAAAAAAATCACCACATTAGGCATCCCTTTGGATAAACTCATCCATGTAGTAGCACTTTTCTCCTTTGTTTCTGCTCTCAGTCCATGAGAAACTCATGGGAAGAAAATCGTAGTATCAAGACTCCAAATTTTTGAGAGTCAACAAAGGTAGTTAGCCACTAAGATGCTCATTGAAATTGATGAGTTGTGTGGCTAAATTCCCTAGTAAGATTTGAGACTAATCAAACAAGATGTTTTTAATCTGTATAAGACGGCATGACTAATTCTGATAGACTGGCTGAGATTCTCAACACAGAGATTTTTGTTCCATATTCCCTCCTGTTCCTTCCACTTATCTAACCTTTCCATGCTCTGCCTCGGCATTCAGTTCATGTGCTAAGTAATGTGTTTTCTTATATCAGATACTGCAGTCTTGTATCACTTTATCTCAATTTTAGGGGCAATCAATTGAAGTTATAGAGAGATATAAGGCCTTTGCATCACCCCGCTATCAGATCCACTTTGCTGTTTATCAATTAAAGGTCAGACACAGGTTAGTGAGAAAAAACTCTCTGAAATGCTGGTCTGATAGCATTATTACAGCTTGTGCTTTGGCATGAGGTTAGCAATATGTCAGCTGTGTAGCAAGCGTATAGAAATGGAAGAGAAACAGTGGGCTTCGATGCTAAGAAGTAAACTCTGGAGCTAAAATAGGCATAGATAAATATGCATTTCCAATGTTTTGGGACAAATTTTTGTTTAAAAAAGCAAATTCTGATACCACTGCTTCCACTGCGTTTGCTAAAAGGGACAGACAAAAATTTGTGTGGGAGTACAGAGATATTTGGCTTTGCTGGTGTTGTCAGGGCTGTGCTAGATGAAAGCAGCTGGAACAGCCCCCACTGTTGAAAAATTTGCCATGGGGCTCATTTGCAAATCTCACTCGATCTACACAGAGGCCAGGGCCATCTGTACAAAGCACAGATGCTTCTGCTGCAGAGTATCAGCAGCTCTGGCCTCATCCCTGGCAGGAATGCTACCACCATGTTGTCCTGGCCAAAACTCCCTCAGAGGAGGGAACCCAGCCCATGAGCAAGAAAATGAGAGGTGGTGTCACTTTTTCCTCTCAGACTCCATTACATTGGACATGGTGAACGCTGGACTCGAGCCCCCACCATTGTCCTATGCCTCGAGCGCAGCCTTCAGGGCCAGTCCTGGTGGTCACCCTTCACCACGGTGCTGCAGCTGCCAATGGCGCCAAGGACCAGCGTTGTGACAGCCCTTTAAAGCATCCCTGCCAGGACTGATCATGATGAGCTCCCATCCCCCTTCTTCACATGCTGCTTCCTCAGCCTTCTCAAAACACCCTAAGAGGCGAGGGAGGCATGATTTACCCTCACAAGCCCTGCGTTAGGATGTCCCTGTCACATTAAACACATCTCAGTGCTTTACAGCTTTGCCTTCAGAGATGTTAGCAGCTATTTCTCCTGGTACTGTCACAGCTGTAACAACGAGCCTGGCACACAGTTGGACACTGCAGTTTCAAGGTGTAGTAGCTGCTGTTAGTGATCTGCTGTGTACTGAAGTGTTGCAGCTTTGGTACTCTAGGCTTTCGTTCATCCCTGATCTTCAGATAAATAAACCATACAGTTCTCGTGGTTTATTGCAGACTCGCCTTTGTTGTAATGGATATGATTGCAGCTCGGTATGAGAGAGGGCTCCTGTTTGTGCTCAGTGGCGTCAGGGCCCCGCTAGAAGCTGAGGAGCAGCGCCGGGACTGTGGGCAACAGAAGAGCAAAGTTTTCATGCTGTCTCTCGGTCCATCCTGTTACCAGGTCAGATGCATGGAAACCCTGCCCTGCGACTCACTCCCTGTTAACTGCACCGTAGTAGACACAAGCAGAATTCGAGTGGATTTCTTTACCAGAGGGATCAGGCTGAGGAAATAAAGACCTTAGGAACAACAGACAACAGAAGCATCTCAGGTCAAGAGTCATGTTGGGGAAGGCCAGCATCAGAAAATACTCTCTCTGTCTCTCCCTTGTGCCTGACTCAGGGGCTGTGCTGTAACTGGCTTACTGAACTGGCTGGTGCAAGAAAAAACATTTCTCCCCAAAGTTGTGCTGACTGGGAACTCACTAAACCGGCATTGCTGCTGAATTCTCCTCCTTATTGTGAAATGGTCGTCTCAGATTGCCCGGTCTTTGCAGCAACACACTGCAGAGATATTTCCAGCAGCGATAACAGAGGTGGCATTCACAGGCCCTCTGCTGTCTGCCGTGGGTGCTGGGGTGTGTGTGTTTGCTGGTGATACCTGTCTGGTTATGTGCACTTAGTCGCTAAACCTGAGCTCCACTGTGCATGACTATGCATGGTGTCAAATGTTCAGATGGGCACTGTGTGACAGATGTGTTACCGTGTAGGTACCATGCTTAGCTTTTTGGAAGTAAGGAAGAGGATCTGGGATTTTTCTGTCATCAATGGATCTGAGCAGAGACTTTGCCGACCCAAATCATCACAGTCTTTCCCTAAACAGGCTGCAGGAGGGTTACAAAGCTAGTAAGAAAACCTGTGAGGGCCCAGTTATAGCAAGGTATTGGCAAACAATAAAATTGCTCTAAAGAAATTCCTCTTTCCCTGATGTAGTTTAGAATGAACATTTGGATTTGTGGGACTTAGTATCAGGCAAACACTCATAAAGGAGAGGAAAGAGAAAAAGAAGGGTGCTCAGGGAAGAAGCATCTGACAAGTAGGCTGGGGAGTGTTAGTGTGGGTAGTTTGCTGTGTTAAATGATGCCAGCTGTGTAAATCAGGATTTAGTCCTACCAATCCCAGCAAAGATGATGTCTCATTGGTAGTTTGTTTTACATTTTTTATAGCAGCAAATCAGTAAACATGGCATATGCACGGGGAAATCTTTTTATTACAGATGAAAAAAGTCACAATGTACACAGCTGTACCTCAGCCCTGTCTGGTTCTTGATGCCTTTTATGTAAAGGATTGCTATCGCTTTGAAAATAACCACCTACATTCCTAGAGTAATCCACTTTGAAAAGAATAGAACAGTATAATGGAGAGCTATCAAAATTACTCAAAAAAAGTCTAAAGTACTAAATGGAAAAACATTATCCTTTCTTCAGGACTTTTGAACCACCTCTACAGATCTGCAGCAAGGAGATAATTTTCTATTAGATATTACAGATAAGGCTGTTAAGTACCACCACGTTAACGTAACAGCATCTTACAGTGAATTATTCTGAACCTTTCTCAAAATTATTCTTGAGGCAAAGGTTTGTGACAAGAGAAGGACCTAACATTTTATTTCTCCTCTTCTGAAACCCTTTTTTTGTCTGCTTCCTTTAGTAGTTAATCGCCTAAAAGCCTTTGCTAGAAACATGTCTTATGCTGCACCAGGTCTGTTGATAGCACTTGGGATGGTTTTCAGAGCTGTTGATGGAGTGACTAGCACGGCATGGTCCTGCTTTGCCTTTCATATAGGCACAAATAAGGATTAAGTCTGTTGCGCTGAATGACTTTGGTACAGCTGTTTAAAACCAGGACCTGTATCCTGGTTTGGAATGTCGTTGAGTCATCTCTACACTGATTCCCTAGCAGATGCTATTATTGATGAGTGTCTGTTCATTCACTGTTGCCCTTACTGCACTGATAAGCATAGATAGCCACGTATTGTATAGAACTAAATCTTGTTATTTATCAGCAAAATCGCTGGTCTCGTGGTGAGGGGCTAACAGAGCATGTTAACATTTTTAAAGACAATTTCAAATATTTACAACAGAGAATATGGACATATTAGTACAGGATGCTGAAAAAATCTTCTCTATATGGGATCAGTTATGACAACACCACTTCAGAGGTGTCCAGAATAAAATTCCTTCTTCCAACAGAGGAGGAGTAGATCTACCCCTGGAAAAACAAAACAAAACAAAAACCTCCCAGTGATCTCAGCGGAACAAAAGATCAGAGATGGAAAAGATTTATCAGGTCATCTAGCCCATCTTCCTGATAATAGAGCATTGTTTTTCTAAAGTGTATTTTTTCTAGTGCTTTGACTACTTTTAGAAGACCTAAGTGATGGATGGTGTTTTTATCATTAACCTTGGGAAACGATTCAAGAGCCTAACAAATCTCAGTGTCAGGCTTCTCCACATTAGTGCCTCTGCTTTGTCAGTAATTTCTTAGGTTTATACTGGTTGCTTTTTCCCCAAAGTGTAGGCTCCTGCTGAGTTTAAGAACAGGATTAGATATGGATAGATCTTGACTATCCATCCTCATGCAGGTGGATTGCTTCGCCTCTCCTGCAAAGCAGTTTCTTGGAAACCTGAAAGCATTTCTTCTCTAAAGAGAGCGAGGGGAAATTCTAGTCTGGCCCTGAACTGAAAACTATTGATGTGTCAGCCGAGTTGCAGAAAATGACCTTGTCCATGATCCCAGTGTGTTATAATGGGAAATAAAACTCGGGATAAAGCTTAAGTTCTACAGCTACAGAGGTGCACCAACTTAGCATTGCAAGGGACAGGGACATACCTGCTGCCAGAGCTCAGCTCTCAGCTGCCAAAGTGGGAACATTTTACAACACAGCAATCATCACATCCGACTGTCCTTTGCCTTTCTTTCCACTGATTTAAGCATTTGCTTATCTTTTAGGAGCACTCTTCATTCCAAGGGATTTGGACACTATGATAGAAGAGCCAGTCACCCATGGTCAAAAAAGGTGAATGCAGCCTGGGAAGGGTCAGAAAAGGTCTGCGGACATAGAGAGCTCAGTGTGCTCTGTAGGCACCATGAAGGCTGACAGGATACAGTTTCTGTCCATACATGCAGCATGAAGGCAAACATCAGGAGGAGGACAGATGCTGTTTCGCCTTCATGACAACCCTGTCTTGAAAACAACAGGCAAAGGCTGGTTGTGAATAAATTAATGTTGGAAAATAGAAGTGTTCTATGCATATAGGAAGAGGACAGAACAATGGTTTTAAGAGGCAATTCAGCTACTCTCTGAAAGGGATTGTCTGATCTGTGAGAAATGGGAAGGAGTGCCCTGTTTAGCTAGTTAAGTTAGTCAAAGGACCAACATTTCTAAGTTAGTTTCTGTTAGCATAACCCAAGTGAAACAAAACTCACACTTCCCTCTTTCACTCTTTCACAGATCAACTCACATTAGTAAACACATACTTCCATTTAATTAAATCCATTTGATGCAAAATTGTTTCCCTGTTGCTCAGAGGCCAATACAACCCTTTTCACAGTACACAGTCTTCATTTAACATATAATTTGAAGTGAGGTTTTATTTTCGTAAAGTAGAGCAGACTTTCAGGTGGATTGTCATAATTAAAAAGAAAGGCGACGCTCCTGCTGTGCTTACAATGTGTGCAGGAGATATCAATGAAAATTTTAACTCCTGAAGAAAATCAGAAGAAATATTTTGGACCCAACAGCTCACTTTATATTAGCAATTTGCTCTGTGGTCTTTGAGTTTCCCATTTACCTTTGCATTTGTAGCTTGTAAATAAGGTAATCCAGAAGCAAAGGGAGGCACTCCCCATAGTTTCTTTTATTATAACATTATTTATATGTAAGACTTGAGCTTGAGATGCCTGTTGAGAATGATGCATCTGCACAGGGAAAGGCCAAGCAGGATCTTAGTTCTCCCTGAGCTAGGCACTAGACTCCCACTGCCCTAGGAACCATGTCGCTTTGCTTTATGGTGCAAAAGGGAGTGACGTGCATGGGTATGCTGCAGTGGACTAGCTATACTCTTCCGCCGGGGGAGAAAGAAGTTTATCTTTGGCCTGCATCTATTGATAGTAGCAATGTTGCAAGGAGAGAGGTGTGACTGAATTGTCTTCTCTTCACTTCAGATGAAAAGCTAAAGCTAAATGATTTTTGCCTAGAGTGAATTTAACAAACGGAAAGGTGAGAGGGGGCAATACTGTGCTCAGTTAAGATGACTTAGCTGACTAAACATAAGCATCTGTGCTATTTGGCATGCCTTTTGGTATTGAACACATCCTCCCACGGGTGACCAGTATAATACAGGATATACAAGACACCTGTGTTTTTCAGAAGCCTGAGTTGGAAGCTGAAAGGAACACCCTAGGCCAGGGGTCCTCAAACTTTTTAACCAGCGGGCTGGTGCGTGGATGCAGTGGCAGGCAGCCATCTGCGGCTGCTTGGTTTCCCCCCCCAACCCCCAGCGGGGGGGTCCGTAAATACCGGGGGCCGGATTGAGGACCCTGGGGGACCGTATCCAGCCCACGGGCCGTAGTTTGAGGACCCCTGCCCTAGGGCAACCAAATCCCACCAACATCATCCTAGTATGCATCAAAGCACGAGTACAATAGCAAATGTGAGATGGGAGAGGTACAGTACCCCCAAAAACCAAAGGGAAATGTACCTGTGTCTTATGTTACAGAAACCCCAAATATATATGGTCCAATTAATCTGACTCCAGTTCTCATATATAATACAGTTCAATATCCAGTGTTTCCATCTTTAGAGCTATGTAAAACTTGGCCGGACAAGCCCCTGAATAAGCTGATCAAATGTTGGCAGTAGTAGTAGTCCTGCTTTGAGCAGGGTCTGTGGCCTCCTGAAGTCCCTTCCAGCCTAAGTTATTCTGTGATACTCCTCCAAAGACAGGAAGGAGATGGGGAGGAGGATGGCATTGAGGAAGGCGAGGATCTTTATCTTAGGATAATGCTCACATGCTATCTGCCAGACCGTCTGATATTTGGATAGTAACCTCTGAGAGCTAATGCTGGATTTGCCTTTACTTAAAAGTAATATTATGTAGAAATTAGGGATGAAAATCAACTCTTCTAGCTGACATAATCTGTAAAAATGCTCATATAGACACAAGAATTTCATCATAATTCTCTGAAAAAGGATTAGGTAAAAGATAGGAAACACAAGATGGGAATAAATGATCATTTGTCATAGTAGAGGGACATGACGAGTGGAGATCTACAAGATGTGCTATCACCCATTCTGCTCAATGTGTTTATCAGCGATCTGGGAAAGAAAGGCCAACAAAGTTAAGATAACAGAAACAAAGTCAAACTCTGAAAAACTGGAAAAGGGATTGCTCTGGCAATAAAATGGCAAATGAAATTCAGTGTGAAAAAATAATACATGGGTAAAAAATGGTCCTGAGCTTTCTGTATTAAATTATGAGCTGGTATGACTCTATCGCTCAGCAACAAGATCTCAGGGTATAATAGATAATATCCTCGTAAAAATTATCTCAGTGTTCAACACACTTGGATAAACTAAAACCAGGAGTTTTTAGGAAAGGGATAATGAACAGAGTAGATGACTATGTGTCGTGGTTTAACCCCAGCCAGCAACTGCCCTATGCAGCCGCTTGCTCACTCGTCCCGTGGTGGGATGGCGGAGACAGTCAGAAGAGCCAAAGTGAGAAACTTGTAGGCTGAGATACAGACAGTTTAATAGGCAAAGCAAAAGCCATGCCACAAGCAAAGAAAACAAGGAATTCATTCACTGCTTCCCATGGGCAGGCAGGTGCTCAGCCACCCCCGGGAAAGCAGGGCTCCATCGCATGTAACGGTTACTTGGGCAGGCAAGCGCCATCGCTCTGAACATGCCACCTTCCTTCTTCCCCCAGCTTCATATGCTGAACATGACGTCCTATGGTATGGAATATCCCTTTGGCCAGCTGGGGTCAGCTGTCCCGGCTGTGTCCCCTCCCATCTCCTTGAGCCCCCCCAGCTGCTCTCTGGTGGGGTGGGGTGAGAAGCAGAAAAGCCCTTGGTGCTGTGTAAGCGCTGCTCAGCAGTAGCGAAAACATCCCTGTGTTATCAACACTGTTTCCAGCACAAATCCAAACCACAGCCTATACCAGCTGCTATGGAGAAAATTAACTTTATCCCAGCCAAAATTAGCACAGTATGTCCCTACATAAATACCACATCTTGGTGTACAGTTCTGCTCCTTGTGTCTCAAAGGGGATATAATAAGACTGAGCAAGAATCAGAGAAAGGTAAAAGAATGATAAAGGTATAGAACAACTTATCTGCAAGGAACAATTAAGCAGATTAGGAGACTTTAGGGACTATTAAGGAGATATATGATAGGGGTCTATAAACCCATGAGTGACCAGAAGTGGGTACATAGGTAATTATTATTCCCTGTCTCTTCCAAGAAAAGGATTAGTGGGCATTGAATGAAGCGAGCAGATGACAAGTTTGAAGTGTGCAGAAAGAGATGGCTCTTCAGGTGTTGATGGTTGAGCCACAGGTTGTTGTGGGTGTTTTGTGGATTCAAGAGCTGACTAGCAGCTCTTATCTAAGAGCTGATTAGCGGCATCTAATGATGCGGATTCAGAAGGAAACAGGAGGAGTTTATGGAAGAAAAATCCATTGAGGGCTGCTGAACATAGAGGTGAGACTGCTGCCTCACAAAAGTTTTGTCCTGCTAACTGTTGGCAGATAGTAAAATGTTCGGGGACATAGCACTGTATGTTCATCCTCCACGTTTAAAACTTTTTCCTCAGAACCCTCTTGGCCACTTGCAAAGGCAGGAAACTGCTAGAAGTGATCTGACTCAGTACAGTGACTCTTATTTTCACATACTCTGGTATTCCTGAGGTCCTACAATCAAAATGCTTAGCAAAATGTTCTGTAAAGATGTCCACAGTAAAGGTGCCTGTCCATAATACAGGTAATACAGTTTGTGTCTTCTTACCCACCACAATTGCTTGAAGAGCAAACCACACATCGTTTGGGAAGTCACTAGCAGAACTTCCATATTAAACTCATCGATAACCAGTTACTAAGCAGGCTAGAGTTAAACTTGCCATCCAGCCCGGTACAGGAGAGAGCACAGCTGCACGCCCCTGGGGTAGGGCAAGAACCAGACCGTCAATTAAACCTGGCAATCAGAATAGAGCACAGCATGTTTGCTGGAGTCGTTTGTTGTCCCTTATTACTTCAATAAAATAGAAGGGCACTTTGTATAATAAAAGAGTAGTTAATTATAGGGCAGCTCTGTTTTCTGACACACATAATCATTACTAATTTTTCAAATTAGAAAACACAGACTATCCTATGCAAGTTAGCTTAAAATCTGCCCTTGTAACCACTGCATGCCTTTTTTTGTTTAGGATAGGTTGTGACAGGTATCAGATAGCTGACACCTATATACAGCAAAGTTTCCTTCGGCTTCTGAAAGTGGGTGTGCTTCCCTGTCACTGACCTAATCTGTCCTGCCCCTCCCCACGGGACCCCACAGGCTTCCTCCAGGGATGAAAACTGGCTTTGAATGTTACTGTGCTTTTTGAGGTTTACAGACAAGAGACATTCCTCTCTAGATAGAAAGTCCTTTTCTTAGTATGGTGTCCTCAGCTGTAAAGATCTGCAAGCCTTGTGGCCAAGTATGCCTACCAGTGAAGCTAGATCATCAGCTGATGAATGCTTAGTAAGGCTACTCTGAACCCAGAGTAGAGACAACAAAAGTCAGGCATGGGGATGGAAGAGATTTGGTGAAGGTACGTCACGTACTAAGTTTCCTTTTGGTGTATTGTAGTTTGACCTTGAGCTTTTGAGCTTCTCCATGGAAGAAGAGCTTTTTTTCTGCCTAAGAAAATCCCAGGACACTCTTACTGGAGGCTTTAAACAATGGTTAAGACAATCCTGTGAGCTTCTTCAATCCTGCTCTGGGACATGACCACCAGACTACATGAGTCTTTGAGGTCTCCTCGAGGCGTATTTTGTGCAATTTGAGGATTTTCCAGATCAACCTATTCCATGTATATTCTAAAATTGTATTTGACACAAATCTGTTTCTATGTCTCTTCAACACTGACTATGCACTCATGGATTCTTTCTTTCAAATAATTTCAGTTTTATGTGCTTCCAATTAAAATGTTATAAAACATTTATAGCTTCTTGCTGCAAAGCACAGAGGACGTTTACATTATAAAAGACACTATCCACACTGAGTTTGTGGTGCTCGCTGCTGTATTGCTTGCAGTCTTGCCTGCAGTTCTGTATATTTGCCAGCTGTTTGCAACACAGTCCTTGGATTTCATTGAATGTTCCATATGGATGCTTTTTGGAGCTGAACCCTCTGAGTTTGAGCTGTTTGTTAACGAGGCAATGTAGAGATTAGAGATGATCTTTATTCCTAAATATGACGAGGTGATGAACAGTTTGGTGACAAAGGATTTTGAACAAAGGCATGGGGCACAGTCCAGTGCTTGTTTTGCCACAGCATTTCCAAATGGCCATAAGAATTTGCATCTTAGCTCCCAATGGTGCAATTCAAGTTCTCCTCCTCAGAGGGGTTTCATGGGGTTGGGCATGTCAGGACCAGGGGGCTGTCTCTGGTGAAACAGGGATCAGATGAGGACTGTGGGTAGCTGTGCCAGCTGATCAGAGCACGAGTAAAGAGTAATGCAAAACACTGGACACCATGATATGCGTTGTATTCCCTGTCTCTCTATATTACTTTCCTATGTCCTTTTTCAAATCACTTAGGTCCAGATCCTCTGAAATATTTAGACATTGAGTTGGCACAGTGGGAATTTAGACAAGCTAAATTTTAGATGCCAGTTTTGAAACCTCAGCACCTAAACACCCTCTGGTCTGACCTTTCATTGGAGATAAATAATAACAGAGATCCTTTCCCATAGAAAACCAAATCTATGACCATTCTGGGATCCCACTCAACTCTTCCCTGAAACACACTCACCACGAGCTTCAGCCAAGAGGCCTCTGTAAAGTTCCATTTGCACATAACAAGGTTCTGTGAAGCTGCAGCTACAAACACTGGTTCTCTTGAAAGTGCTTTTGTTACCCCTAGCTGTCATTTTCCTGCCAAACCCACACCCTGAACTATCACATCTAATTATACTCACTGGCCATCTTTCCCCTTTTTATTGGCAATATTTTTCTTGTTAATTGTGCATGCTTGGTTTTAAAGAATGGTGTCTGCCTTTCCTTATGTGGTTTTGCAAAGAATATTTCTGCATCTGGGTAGTTTCTCTGACATGTTTATGCCTTGCTGGTTACTGTAAAAAATGCAAGACATATTATGTACTGCGGAAAACCAGGCTGGCACTTTGCAGTTATAACATTGTGCCTTATTGTATAGTTAAAATAAATGTACCTGATATCACCTTTATTACTCCTATTAGACAGTCTAATGGCTTGATGTGCAGGAGTTGTTCCAGCAAGATGTTAAAGGGAAAGCACCGACTGCTCAGCTCATCCCCTATACTCAGTAGCACCCAGGGAGCAATCAGGGACTCTGCAGAGCAGCGCATGATGCTCAGCTGGGGCTGTGTTAGGGCTCTGAAGTCAATCTCTTGCCTCCCGATACTACATTTAACATGTGATAGAGTGTCCAAAAGAAGTTACCACAACAGCAAAAAGAGAGAAGTTCCACAGATGCTGTGTGTGGTCACTGTCCATTTCTATTTTTCATTAAAAATGTTACATCTTGGATGCTGTAAAGGCTCCCCTCTGAGTGATGCTATAGCGGTCACACAGGACAGGCTTATTCAACACTGCTGAAACTTTGTTCAGTAAATATGCCCGTGTGGTTTGAAACATGCTACAATCATTCCTGACTGACAGCTGTATAAAGGAATGAGTACAGCAGTCTAAAGCTCAGTACAGTCCGGGGTCTCAAGAGTTTCTGTCACTCATGTATCCTGACAGTGCCTGGATGGGGGTATCTACAGCTGAGCAAGCCACCCTGCAGTTGCTTCACAGACTGAGTGGTGTTTAGAATACAGTTCACCTCTGTGCATGCCTACATTCTATGTTTGGTTAGGTGAATCCCATCAAAGTATCTGTTGACTGTACTGGCTAAATGTCCATTGACCACCCATGGACCAAATGCTACCAGAGATACAGACACTTGTATCAGAGACACTGAATGTTAGGCCAGATAAGCCCCGCGCAAGACTTGGGCTTTGACTTATGTATATTCACTAAAGATTCACTTTGGTCTAGTTGTCTTTGACTCTGACTCTAATTTTAATTGAAGTGAATACGCTGGAAACACCTCTCTTTGGTTAATTGAACCCTGCTCTGTGTGTTTCTTCCATGGAAAGTAAGTGGTATGAAGACTTGTTATCAATGCTGAGGAAGATACTGAGGGAAGGTGAGAGACAGTTTTCACTGTTTAGGCCAAGAAGATCTCAAATGGGTTGCAATCAGAGCAGGCTGCTATGTATGCACCTCAGAACTTCTCTGAAGCAGATATAGTGGCTTACGACTACTTCTTAACAGAGATGCTGAAGTTCTGAGGAAAATGCTCAGGGCCACATGACAGCATAAAGCACACTGGGGATTAAATAGTCATTTTTAGCTGCTGCATTTTTTTATGGTCATGCTGGACCTAGAGGTGAGAGGGAAGCTCCTGTTGGCTATGTGAAAAGCCCCATGAATGCTCGTCCACATTAGCACATCCGCACTCCCAAGTCTGGGATACTTCCTACGGCAGAATGAAAGAGAGAGCTGGCATGATGTTACTCCAGGGCAAGGTCTGATGGTTAAGCAGTAGTTTACCTTTCTCACTAAGATCTCTGGAGGTGCCCAGCAAAGAGGCCCCAGTATTGAAAAGATTAGCTTTGCCCATACAGAGCACTGTTTCTGAGCCTAGGTTCTGCGAAG
This sequence comes from Falco rusticolus, assembly GCF_015220075.1. NCBI lineage: Eukaryota > Metazoa > Chordata > Aves > Falconiformes > Falconidae > Falco > Falco rusticolus. Next base: position 16,234,865 of record NC_051189.1, on the reverse strand, counting down.
TGTCGTTGTAAAGAGCTCATTTTGTTAATACTACCACCATACCCAGGTTTTAATCAGACCCTGTGCTCAGCTGAGCTGGTTTAGCCACTGTAACTCACTGGCCCAGGAGAGCCCAGCTCACACGCTACATTTGATCTGCAGTGAAATTGCTCTTTTTGCTCAGTTTCCAAGCTGGGTTGCCTCTGGCACAAAGGGTCAAGCGATTTCACGTAATTGTCCTTGGCTCCTTCAGGATCAAAGCACAGCTTTGCCTGGTTCCACTTCTTCCCTCCACCCACACTGTTAAGGGATCACTGAACCTTTGGTATCCAGTTCCCGATAAGCGCAATAGGCAGTGATAACTGAAAGCAGCAAAATACACCCCAAGAGATTTCCTTTGGTCAGATACCAGCGGATCAGTTGAGGGCCAAGAGGAAATTAGAGGTAGAGAAGGGGTGCTTCAGTCTACCCAAGCCGAAGAAGCAAGGACAAGCAGCAGATGCAACATGTGCTTCCTGGATGGGCATGCTACTGGAGGACAGTCCGTGATGCCAGGTGCAGAGGTGGAGGCAAGGATGTGCTGATTGGTGCTAGGCACGTAAGGACCTCTAAGCTCTCTGCTTTGGTTAACACTGTTAAAAGCTTGTGCTCTTGAATGATACTAAGCAGAGGAATATGTGTCTTATCCCAGCTTGTCTTCTTGTGTAATTCCAGGTAAAACATTGTCCTGTCATTAGCAGAAAAGCCAAGAGAATATCTTTGTGTCTCTGAGGTAATCGTTGTCAGTAAGGCATTATGGGATGGTCAGGAGAGGATTCATTGCAGGTATTACCCCTGTTTATTTTATTAGGCTGGGTAGTACAAGCACTGGGAGAAGTTTATGTTCTGAACATTGCAGTGGTCACATTATGCCTAGAGAAGGGTCAACTCTAGAACACTGAGAGGACAGAGTATCTGCAGGAAGAGGGTCAAACACCTGTTATCTTCTAAGTACAGCTAGTGCTTTTATTTGAACTTAATGTCAAAACTCTAGAAAGACTGGCAGTTTTCAGAATATTAGGAAAAGAAAATTTAGATAGAGGTATGGCTAGTCTCGTTTCTGCTGTATTCTACTTACAGGTTATATTTTCTGTCTAAGCTGAGGGACTGAGAGACAATTGAGCCGTTTTGCAGCATCCAGCTTCTAGAACCCTTGATAGACCTGAATCAGGCATCTATTGCTATTTTCAAAGTGATACTTCCTCTCCAACCATACCAATAACCCACTTGCTTTAGTTGCCATGGATTTGGGGGAAATGCAGATCTAAGCTTTGTCCTTTGCTTTCTCAGCTGAAAACAATAACCACAGGCTATAGGGATGCTTCTAGTACTTTTTCTGGATATTCAGGTAATTTATGCAAAAAACAGTTTCAACAGGGAAAAGCTCCTCAAAATGCTGTATTGGCTAGGTTCAGCATCTGTCTGGACTTCCGTAAGGCCTTTGACACGGTCCCCCATGACATCCTTCTCTCTAAATTGGAGAGGTATGGTTTTGGTGGATGGACTATTTGGTGGGTGGGGAACTGGTTGGATGGTTGCATCCAGAGGGTAGTGGTCAACAGCTCAATGTTCAAGTGGAGATCAGTGACCAGTGGTGTCTCTCAGGGAGCAGTACTGGGACCAGTAATGTTCAGTATCTTCATCAATGACATGGATAGTGGGATCAAGTGCACCCTCAGCAAGCCTGCAGACAGCACCAAGCTGAGTGGTGTGGTTGACACACCTGATGGATGGGAGGCCATCTAGAGGTGGACCTGGATAAGCTCAAGAAGCGGGCCCATGTGAGCCTCATGAGGTTCAACAAGGCCAAGTGCAATGTCCTGCACCTGGGTTGGGGCAACCTCCAGTATGAACATAGGCCAAGGGATGAAGAGATTAAGAGCAACCCTGTGGAGAAGAGCTTGGAGGTATTGGTGAATGAAAAGCTGGACATGAGCCAGACAACGTGCACCTGCAGCCCAGAAAGCCAACGTGTCCTGGCCTGCATCAAAGGAAGCGTGGCCAGCTGGTTGAGGGAGGTGGTTTTGCCCCTCTACTCCAGTCTCATGAGATGCCACCTGGAGTACTGCATCCAGCTATAGGGCCTCTACCTTAATAAAGACCTGAACCTGTTGGAGTGAGTCCAGAGGAGGGGCACAAAGATGAGTAGAGGGCTGGGTCACCTCTCCTATAAGGAAAGCCTGAGAGAGTTTGGGTTGCTCAGCCTGGAGAGAAAGAGAATGCTCTGGGGACACCTTAGTCTTAAGCCTTTAAGAACTTAAAAGGGGGCTTGTAAGAAAGATGGGAACAGACTTTTTAGCAGGGCCTGTTCCAGTAGAAGGAGAGCTAATGGTTTTAAAGTAAAAGCGGGTATATTTAGACTAGCTCTAAGGAAGAGATTTTTTACAGTGAGGGTGGTGAAATACCAGAACAAGTTACCCAGGGAGGTTATAGATGGCCCATCCCTGGAAACACTCAAGGTCAGGTTGGACGGGGCTCTGAGCAGCCTGGTCGAGTTGAAGATGTCCCTGCTCACTGCAGTGGGTTGGACTGGATGACCTTTAAATGTCCCTTCCAACCCAAACCATTCTGTGATTCTATAATGTTAAGATTTTGATTCAATAAGTGATCCAAAGCAAACAGAGAAGATCCCAGATCTCAGTAAGAGCTCTAACTCATAAAGCTCCAGCTGCAGGGCAGAAAGTCCTGCATGTCAGCCTTCCAGACAGGCCTGATTCACTAAGTGTTTTCTGAAAACACTAATGGGGCTGGCCCCAAAGTCAGGACAGTCAGAGGAAGCAGACACCCATCTCCTTTGTATTGTGAGGACTTGGGTGGATCCACAAATGTTCAGCAGCAAAAAAAAGGCGGATGTCTGGGGAGTTCTGTTCTTCCTGCGTGAGCAGCAGCTGCATGGGCACTTCAAGTGTCTAATAAGTATTTGAAATAGGTGGATGTGGATTAATATATTCTCCAATTCCAAAGATTTTAAGAAGGCATGCTGAGACTTGCCTACACCAAAAGAGGGTTGTGATAGCAAGCACACTACATCAGCAAAACACAGAAGGATTTTCCAGTCAGAAGGTAAAACGTTATTAGTGACCTGCCTGAACTGTCAGAGCCTGTGTGCATTTGGTCTAGAAAATATCCATGAATACAATATTTCATGGCATTTCTTTTATTTCCTCTATGTAGTCACTCCCTTTGCAGAAAGAACCTTCTTTCTGTGGTGGTGTGTATTTCTTGGTCCTTGACAAAACAAAAGCAGAAAGACCCACAACAATGCAAGGAAAAAGATAATTAAAATAGTTTTGTCTCTAAAAGTTCAGGGTGAGCTTACAGTAAAAGTTTGTGAGTGGGAAATGACGCATTTCTCATTAAGTCCAAACCAGTTCTCCTGTCCCTGTTGATGATCTGCCCTTGTTTCAAACCAATTAAACTGGAGCTAATCTCTCTGTTGGTTTGAGACATGCTGTCTTTGTTACATACAGCTCCTTTTGTGCACAATGTCGTAATGGATTTTTTTGTAACCTACATCTATATTGGAGAATAATCATCTTTGTACAAACACAGAAGATCTGGTTCCTGAACCAGACAACTTTGAACTTGATTTGGGGCCAAACGAGGGAAAACTGAAAGGCTCCCATTGACTTCACTGGGTATTAGATCAGGCTGTCACCATCTGCATTCAGTCAAGGACATACAGTAGCTAATTTAAGGCCTATATTGTGAATGGGCTGAAAAGCACAATGACAATGCAGTACACATTCTTTTTAGCACCTGCCTTTGGTGAAGAATGGCTGAAAAACTTTATGGAGGAAGGCTTTTCAGAAGAAATTCGACAGAATGAGCATTAAACATTGCCTGACTCTAAAGGAGTTCTCAGAAACTTTTTTTTCCTGCGAAGTGGGTAGAGTACCAAAGGTTTATTTAAAAAAAACACAACAAACACACACAACAGGTTGGGAGATGAATCAGATGGACAAATAAATTGAATTCTCTGTGTGTAACTCCAAATACTTCTGCATTTGGATATACCTGCTGAGAGATACATCTGTTGTTAGAAAAACTGTAGGATATTTTTGACTGGAAAGCCACACAACCCCATAAGCAAAGCAGCTAAGCAGCCAGTATAAATTCTGAGGTAAAGTGCGCTTAGAAGGCTCACTCTACAAGCATCCTTGTAAATGTGTTGTGCTGTAAATTTCCAGGTCCTTTAACCAAGTACTGGGTTCCTGGGAGTCAGTCCTGAACGTCGAACTCATGGTGATACATCACCACCATGTGGTCATTGCCCGGAAAATAAGCTGCCAGTGAATAGTTGGGAGCAACTTGCGCTGACGTGTCAAAACTTGGGAGATGAGCAGTTATTGTGGTAACAGAAGAATTTACAGCACTTGGCCGCCAACACTGCTGCAATGTGAGCACATAACAGACATGTCTGTGAACACTGACACAGGAAATCTGTGATTTGTCCAAGCTCTTGTTCCAGGTCCAAATTCTTGTTCCAGGTCTGAAGTAAAGCCAGGCACCGGAGGAGGCACTCATGCACCATCAGATGAAGCAGTATTTCAGTATTTTAACCTGTCTGGATGTACCTGTTGTAGATTCTGGTATGGCTGAGACATGACACATACTGAGAGTAGTGTAACAAGGATGTCCCGGGAATAGCATGGGGCATTTTTCTCAAGACAGAAATTGTCTTCTTCAGAAAATATTTTTTACATAGATGCTTTAGAGGAAAGTGCTGCAGAGTGTAGCAAAGGGTGACATTTGTTCTGGCTTTCCTGTAGAGTTTCTACTTCATTTTGAGGAGTTTTTGCGTAGAAGAGATGTTCCAGCGAGGTACCTAGGAGAGGTTGAAGATGTTGCCCCTTTCATTTAGGACTGGATGGGAAGCAGGACCTTAAACATCCTTTTCTGAAACAGCACTGGGGTCACTGTGCACAAGGCTGTGCCCTGTTTCTTTTCATTTGCATAACGGGAGGAATCTCATTCCTTATTCTGCTTTTGCCATATGATTGGTTTCACCCCTACTCAGATCTGTAGGACTTTCCAGAAGGGAAAGTCTTTACAGTAACTTCTGCAATATTCACTTCTGCCAGTTGTCTCTCATGATTAGTAACTGCAGAGGTACCAAACTCCTCTTGATTTTGAGGGACTGCTCTGGGCCTTAACTGTCTGTGCAAAATGAAGGCTGTTGGATCCTTGTCTTATTCTTCCCCTTCTTCTCACAAACCCAACCCCTTCTTTATTGGGAGTTACAATGAACCCTGAATGTGAAGCTTGGTAAAATACTTTGGTAAGGCACTTATACATGACGGATCCAGACGTAGCTGCGAAGCAGGGTAAGGCAGCTGTTGCTATATTTCAGACTACGTGGTGTATAAGAGTCTCTAAGCAGAGACGCACTCTGACATGCAGCAGAGCCATGCAGGGACTTTTGCCTCCTGAAACACTAACCACTTCTGCAGGTGTATAACAGCAAAGAGGAGATAAGTAACCATGCTCCAGGAATATATTCAACCACACCAAGAAATGCCTCTGTTTAAATTATTAATCTGGTCGTTTAATGGTTCATTGCTCCAGAATGTATTTTCCTCTCATCTTTATCAGTCTAATCCTGGAAGGTGCTGAAGCACTTGGTTTTCACATGCCTAAGGGTGTGGAGACATAATGAAGCTTTTCTTTGCTCTAGTAGCTTAAGATCTCTTTCTCTCTGCAGCAGTGGTACAATGCAATAAAAGTGCTCAGACATGAACAGAAAACTCTTTGAAGGGCAATACCACCTCAGCTGTGTTTTCCTCTAAGTGACTCTCTGAGGAGGATGCTCCTTCAGGACACCAAGAACTTCACTGTGGCTCTCTGAATTGTAATTTGTGGTGCCTGCAGATACCAGGCATTAATTTTGGATGTAAATTACATGGGACAGGAACTAAAGCACTGTTTTTGTGTATAGTCCCTCCATAGCAGGGGTCCTCAAACTTTTTAACCAGGGGGCCGGCGCACAGATGAAGTGGCAGGCAGTCATCTGCGGCTGCTTGGTTTCCCCCCCCAACCCCTGGCAGGGGGAGGGGGGGGGCGGGGGGGGTCTGTAAATACTGGGGGCCGGATTGAGGACCCTGGGGGGCCGTATCTGGCCTGCGGGCCCTAGTTTGAGGACCCCTGCTCCATAGCCTTCAGCTGGGTCAGAGGTTAAGTGTAAATCCCATGGAAGTATACCAAGACTCAGACTATCCAAAATCAATTTATTTTTTGGGATACTTTCCAACCTGTATATTGAATTTTTGGGAAGTTATGGACCTGGTGAAGCTACTGTGCACTAACTGACTTTCACAGAGTTGTGAGCAGGGTGTTTGGGTCAGAGTTAACAAACAGGGACCACATTCTCCACAACAGGCACTCTGAGGAAAAAAATGGGGAAGAAGGAGGGGGTATTGGGCAAGAAAACAGGCATGAAGTCCTGGTGTAATAGTCTAGTATAAAAATAACTAGTGTAGGAGTAGAAGCATTTTGCCTCTGGCACCTTTCGTAATGCTACAGGGATCCTGCATTCATTTCAGTTATCAGGGTTTTAAAAAGAGTGTTAAGTGAGACAAGGTAGTAAGGAACCATAAAGGCTATTCAAAAGATGAAGAATGATACTTGGTAGATTTGAAGAGCTCTGTTTCTTTAGTTTATCCAAAATGAGACTGAGAGTCCTGACAGAGCATCCTTCTAAAGGGCTCAGTCAGGGAAACACATTAACTGATGAAGAGGCAAGAGGGTGGAAGCCACGCTGCACTTCACAGAGCTTTCTGTCCATGGCTCTGCACATAGCACCACAGCAAGAGACATGGCTGGAGCATGTGATCAACTCCAAAGTGAGAAAAACCTCAGGTTTAGAAGTGTCTTTTATAGAAAAAGGCATAGAAAAAATGGTAGAATGGTTTGGGTTGGAAGGGACCTTAAAGATCATCTAGTTCCACCCCCTTGCCATGGGCAGGGACACCTCCCACCAGACCAGGTTGCTCAGAGCCCCATCCAGCCTGGCCTTGAACACTGCCAGGGATAGGACATCCACAGCTGCTCTGGATAACCTGTTCCCCTGTGTCACCACTGGACAGAGGTCACTCCCTCACATGCTGTTTTTCTCATATTCAGCAGTACTAAGGCAGACGGTGTTGCAATATCTGCAGAGCTGTATGTCTCTAAATCAAATACCTGGCTACCTTTCCTTTTCCTTGCTGCCATGAACAACTCCTCTCTTTGTCCTCCTGGCTTCTAGCTGTGGGTGATAGGAAATCCCTGAACTCAAGGTCTATAAATTCCATAAATCGTGATGGATCCATCCTTCAGGCATAGGTCCAGCTCATCTTTAACCCAAAATATCCTGCAGCAATTAATTTCATCATTTAATGGGGGGTGTAGGAGTGTGAGAAAAAGGATGACTTTCTAGTTTTAAACCTGTGGCTTAAAAGAATTTTGTGCCCCTATTTCTTGTGCTGTGAAAACCAGCAGACAGTCCCTCTCAACTATTCTCTCCCCATCTTCCATGATTCTGTGCATCTTTGACTGTTTAATTGTTTCTTGTATGGAAACAATTCTGTGCTGTTGACAGGGTAGCAGTGTCCTCACAGCCTCACAGCGTGCTTAAAGCTTAGTAGGCTCTCAATTATACAAATTCCTGAGATGCTTCAGCCTCTACAAAACCCAGGTGATAAACGGAGATACAAATTAGCCAGTGGGAGAGGGGTCCTATCAGTCAAGCGAGAGAACTAAACTAATGCTTGAAAATGGGACTATGCCAGTTGAACTGAGCTTGCTAGTAAGGACAGTGACCGTTTGGGGGTTGAAGTGTGTTTGTAACACATTTTGGTAACGATTTTAGTAACAAGCATCCTTGCCATTAGAGGGCACCAAATCACTTTACAAGCTACCTTTTCTCCCAGGAGTCCAGGATTTGTACCCAGCCTGCACACAGCCTGAGCCCTGAACTGTCTAGCCACAACTCAAATGATTTTGCAGTCAAACTTGTGTCTCAGTGTCCTCCACTACACTGCTACCGTTTTGGCCCCAAATCCCACCAGTGTATCTGGCAAGTTTTCATAACTGTCAGATTTCAGAATGGAAGATGTGCAGCCGCCTGCTAGGGGGAACACAAAGAAAATCTTATTTACATACATTTCCTCCCCTGTCAGGCATATAGCCTTTGGGGATGGAAGCTACACTGTGCAAACAGCAATAAACTTGTGAGGTTTGAAGGGCATGACAGGGAATGTCACCTATTAAAAGATAAATAGGCTGAAAAATAAACGGAGCACAGCTGTTAGGACACTGCCTCACTGCTGTTAGCCTTACAGTTACCCTTCTCAGCTACTACTCACATTTGCTGCTATTTGTCTGTGTTTTACTTTGGTCACCTTACTCTTGGGTGCATTTTTCTGTTTCTGTTGTTTTGCTCACCGTATACTTTTTAGTTCCTTCCTGAATAAAAACCAGCTTAATTAAGTTGGCGTGGGGCTGCAGGGGGCTGCCAAAGGAAGAAGTAGGCTGCACAGAGAAGTCTCCCATGAAAACCTTTCCACCTGGCCATGGCTGAGGATCTTGGGCTAAGATTCAGTCAAAGCCTTGAGTCAGGATTATGGTTAGGGCAGAGACAAAGCCTAGAGCCTGCAGTTGGGGTTAGGCTGCAGAGGAGATGCTGAAGGATGCTCAGTTTGTTAAGCATCTTCTGACAAGTGATACATAGGCTCCTGTTAATATTTGATAGGAAAAAAAATGGATGCTTCTGTCTTTAGGGAAAGCAGAACAAGGCCAAGCAATTAGTTAGACTGCTGGGAACCTGGAGTAGCTCTGCTAAAATTAAATGAGTTGCTGTGGCTGTGATTTACTCTATTTCACAGACTTTTAATTCTGTTGGGTTTGGCAGGGTTATCCCAAATCTATACCAGGGTGAAAGGTCCTTTGGCTCCGCAATGAGGGAAGAATCTGGTGCAGCTAAGCGAAAGGAGAGCAGTGTGTTTTATTATGGAACTGAGTTGTACAACCTCTAAATTATGTCACCTGCCGTGCATCTTCTCTGTATGTTCTTAAATATTTGAATAAAGAGATATTTCTGAAACATTTCTGGCTGGCTGTGAGGATCAAAGTGTGATGTTGACACTGGTATTCTTTGAAGAGGGGAACTCATCGCAGTGTTTGGGAGCTTTTTCCCTTGCTTTCCTTCTTGTGGGTATGCGAGATAAAGCAGTGCCAACTTCTTTAAAAAAGGAAAAGAAGAAAAAGAACCAGCATTGCATGAGCATCTCTGAGAAACTCTGAAGAACTTATGTTAATCCCAGCTGAATTTTTAGTGCTGAAACATACCTCTTTGGGGAAGGACTGTCTTTCCTCATAAAGCTGCAACTAACAATGTGTAGAGGAGGCAAGAGGGAAGTGTGGGATGCAATGGTGTTGGGACTCAGTTAAGTGTACCCGAGTGCAAGGAATGATGGAAATTTACATTTCAGCTATTTCTAACAAGAATCCAAATGACAAGCTTTACCCTTGAGTATAACAAAAGATTTATCTAGAAAGTGTCCTTTCTTTGGTGTTTTGATGAAAGTGAGTACCTAAGGTAGGATTTATATCTGCTAATTTTAGGTGTCGACAAGGTATATGGGGGAAGTCTCCAAGCTCCTCTGAAATTCGGTGGAGATCTAGTCAGTAAAGTCAATTGTATCTGAGATGTGATTCACTGGATCAGATGTAAGAGTGTATTTTACTATGAAAACATACTCCAAATTACATCAAGTAACTCACTAGTGACTAAAAACTGCTTAGTCAATGAATAGAAACTTAGATGTTTACACTGTTAAGTCACATCTATTTTGATGAAGCCTGCTTTTAGTATCTATGAAGCTGCTTGTTTGGAAGAAAGGCTAAACCATCAATGCTAGAAAATGTTTTCAGTATTTCTTACACATCAGTTTCACAGTACAGTTTAAATAATAGTGTCAAAAACATTACAGAGGAAGATCATTACTAAGGATACTGTGGCTGGAGGTTAGATGTTTCAAAAATGTAGTCTAAATTCGGGTGCTTAGACAGCACTCAAATCAAAGACAGACCTCAAAGGACAGGATCCCACTTGCATGAGTCTGGTAAGCTCCGAAATCTGAGCCATAACTATATCTATAATGATCTTTGTAACTGAAAAAGATTTTTTAAAAAGAGACCTCTTGAACAGAGAGCTTGAATTGTTAGGTCTTGGCTTTGATTCTGACATCCTCATTCTCTTCCCTACATACTATCAAAAAATTATGTCTTCAGTGGATCTACACTGCTGAAATCCAGGTTAATTCAACCGCCCAAACATCTTTCAAAGCCCAGAGCAGCCATCTACCCATTTCCACGTAGTATGCAAAATACCTTTCAAGACTAAGAATTGGGAATTGAAGGGTTGGCATACATGAAAGTCATACAATGTGTGAGAAGTCGAGCACCGTGACCTCAGACCCTTACTCCTCTAAGTTACAATGTCATACCTAGCAAAAAAAAAGCAGGATGCTGGTTCACTCCCAGTACCATTGCAAGATGGAAAGGCAACCTGGACGCTTGACCCTTGTGCTCACCAAAATGGTTCATTTCTAGGTAGAGCCTGTCTTTTCTCAAGGGTAGACAAAGTTCTACAAGCGGTCACTTGCCCAGCTTGTCCAGCAGGCTAAGTTGTCTGTTTTGCTGCGTTTTTAACCTTCTGACTTTTCCAATACTTTTCTCTACCCACACAGATGCTGGTAATGGACATGACAGTTGATTGCAGACAGGAAGATGATATCTATCAGTTCGTATCTTGAAGCATTCCTTCCGAAGAAAATAAGACTAACTCTTTTCCTGGTATCTCAGGCTTGCTTATTCCTGGGAGGATATTGGCTGCACTTTTTCTGATTGTGTGGATTCCACTTGGAGAAAAAAAAACATGCTGAACATAAACGAATAGAACAGGACAGTCTTGTAATATCCTGTAGGCTAGGTAAGGGTGTCTGTTGTCTTGCCTATGTGCAGATGCAGATAAAATTTCCATTGACCAACTGACGTCAATGGATTGGCTCATTTTAGAACTAGAAATCTCAGAACATGGCCTCTGGACTTTATTTCTACATAAACAACTTTGGTGATAAGATAGAACAAGAGTTAAGATGTTAAGATGTTGATGGCAGAAAATGGACCCAGTTCAAGAAGCTGCTAAAAATGTAGGCTCAAAACCAGCTTCTAAAATTTGAGAAAATATGACGAGGCATATTGGGACCTATTTTCGAGAAATCCTGAGTACCTGCAACTTCTATTGGCACTCTAGAAATTAGCATCTTGAGCCATGTAGCCAAAATCAGGCACTGTGTAAACAAAAATTACTGAAAATCTTCTCACCAACCCACCATCCTAAAACCTCCATGCCACTCCCTGCTTCAGGATGGTATGTTGTGGCTTCATGAATCAGTGATTTTGAATTGGGATGATACTGCGGTAGAAAGGCAAATCATACAAACTAGTGACTCCCAACCCAAGCCCCATTTAGATGAGGAAGAGCAAGACAAACTCAGTCTTCAGACACGCTTCCTAAAATCTTGGTGCATGCTAGAAAGCCCCCCAGAGTTAACACTGTCTTGGAAAGGGGCTTCTTCTTCTGACCCCCATGATACGTGCTCTTTCCTGACTCACACTATATAAATGCTCTTGGTTATTCTTTTGATTCTGTAGAGAACATGCAAAGAGCTGAGGCATTTATGGTCCTCCTGCTTATAGAGTCAATACAGACCTGGCAGAGGACTACCTTCTTGTTATGCAGCATCCCTGAAGTCACACTGAGTTCAACATAAGGAAAAGTGAAAGACAAATAAATGTATTTCTTTACCACATCCAACATAGGAAGCATAATTTCAGAAGTAATAAAGAAATGACAGCAATATTAAAAAAAGAAAAACAACAACAACAACAACAAAAAACCAAACAAAAAACCAAACCAGTCCTCACTTCTAGTCTCCAGATATTAAAACATAAAAGGCTTCCTGCATTTTGTCTCTTTTTATCCGTCTGTCTCATTGTGATTTTCCTGACAGAGGGTAAGGAGAAATGTAAAGCTGTTAAAACTGATTCTTTAGGGCAATGCCCTTCTGCACTGTGGGTAGGTACATTTGTTCAGATCACCTCCGACAGGCCATTAGTTTGTGCTGAGACCCAGTGGGAGGCTAAACTGATGGGCGCTGGAAGTGGCCAGACCCTCCAGAACATCCTGCAGGCAGGCTCCCCGGGAAAAACACTCCATTCTCCTGGCTTGCCCAGTGCCTGCATATGCATGCATATTCATGACTGGCTAATCTTTTGGGCAAAAGAGAAAATTTCTTTAGAAAATTACAGCAACAGAACAGGGCTGTGCTTTCAAGTATTTTGTCTTTCCCAAAAGAAAATAGCTGATGCCATGAAAAGTTTTGTGCAACCGTAAATGTGCTCAACTGTGTTATAATGTTTCATGGAGGGGAAATTTTCTTTCCCAACCCAGCTGCTGAACAGTTTGTGCCTCCAGGCTCCATGAGGAATTGAGAAATAGGACCAGGCATCATACTAATTTTTATCATTTTTCACCCCATTTGCAATAATCTGGGACACAGAAATTTCCCAGTGCAACAGAACGTTCCCCCCTTCCTCCAGTCTGAAATCACGTGTGCAGACACATGTACACACAAACACACACTTAACTCATCTCTCCATCAAGACATCTTTATGAAGAAGTATTTTGGAGGAAGATCTCCACACCTATCTTCACACAACAGTCTGATCGATTGTTTTTAAAGGGCATTGCTGGCAGCTTGGGGCTAGTGCTGACTATAAGGTAACATATAAATGAACATGCATCTGTTTAAGTTTCCACTTTGTGCTTATACATACATTTAATGTGGCTTTTTGTTTTCAGCAGCAAAACGCTTCACTCAGTAAAAAGGGACCAGCTAATACAGAAGGTGGGAGATCTGGTATTTTCTTCTTTTGACCAAGACATCCCAGGAGATGAGGGGAACATTTCCAAACTTAGATTTGCCCTCAGATGTTTAGGTTGTCTAGTCTGAAGTTCAGCCATTGCCAATAGAAAACAAAACTTTCCTGTGTTAGAAGTAAGTGTAAAACTTTTGTAATAGGCAATTAATTAGGCACTTACATGCAAATAAGTACAGATAATTTTTCTAAATTCAGCTGAACTGTATTCCTTGGCCTTGAAAATAAAAGTAGCTAAGTTTCCAAGAGTCAGTTCAACAATGTTTACTACAAAACCTTGATTATTGTAATCTTTTTCTGTAGGGATGATGTTCTACTTCAAGACCAAGACTAATCCTCCCTCCTATCCCTTGCTTTTTGTCATAGCTGTACCTGGTGACTCTGAGTTGCTTATGGTCTTTGAATGCAGGGGGACAGACAAATTAATAAAAAACATTTTTAGGGTTATTCTTTGAGTTTCCATGTTCCTCTCATTCATAGGTGACAAGGTTGAGTGAATCAAAATTATTATTTTTACCCTTTTTCTGTATTTTTTCTCATTTGTTGTGTTTATATCGCTGTCCCTTAGAGACTGTAGGAAGGTGCTGTACCACAAAGCCCGGGAACTGCATCTGCTTCCTCCCCTTCTGTCATTACCCAATGCATCCTTACCACTGGAAAGGGCCACAAAAGTTTCTCCTTTCTTTTTGGCTGTTTTGTGGAAAACACTGGTTTGCACAGATACCAGTTTTGAAATGGCAGCTGATGTGGGTGATTTCTTATCTGGCCCTTTGTGTTTTGCCCCAGGAGCTGACCTCTGCATGCACTCTAAGAACACAGCTCACAGCTTCACAAGGGCTCCAACAGTCGGCTGCTCATTCCTTCACAAGTCACTTGTGCGGTCTGAGAGAGCTGCTTTGCAGGCTTTTGCTTTAGACCATCAAGATCTCCTTTTTCCATCATTAGAATGACCTTGGATATCAAAGACACATTCCAGGGAAGGCTCCTGATGCTGAGGAACTTGTCTCTAATGAGAGGAAGGAATCTGTCATTGCCCAACTAGAGTCTCCTTTGCAAGTTGAAACTTATTGCTCTGGGATGGTATGGTCTATGCCTGGCACATTCCCCTACTGATTTTCACACCTAAGAACAAGACAGAAGCAACTGTCTATTGCCCCCAAGATTTCCATCTAGAGTAGGAGGGTGATTGTATATGGGAAGGCTTTAAAATGACCAGAGAGACTTGCCAGATTATGTCTTGATCTTGACCCCCTGCATGAAACTGAGTTAAATTTTTTTCCATATGCTCTAGCAGTGATCAAGGCAGTTGTATTATAGCGCCAAGCTTTATGGGATAGGTCTAAGGAAGGAAACAGATAGGGCTGAGAAGTGTGTTCTTTAACTGATTTGTAACATCTTGAACTTACATATTTGTAATGGCATCAGCTATTAGTGTAACTTACCAGGGAACAAACGTACTAAAGTATTCCATAATATGAATGGGTCCCTCCTAAGTCTACATCTGTTTCTCACTGTCATTGGTACTATCCCTTTGACCTGAGGTGCATGTGTCATTAAGGCAGCAACACAACACGAGGCCAGTGGCTCTGTTGCCTACAGCTCCCTTTACACTGAGCCCTTGTAGGAAAGATCCCAGTCCACTCCTCTGCTCTGTATTGAACATGTGATGCTGATTGCAAAGGCTGATGTGAGGTAGGAATGAAGGACTCAGCTAGGATGGCCATGGCTGTACCCCAGCTGTGCCCAGGGTGCATTGCCACAGCTGGCTGCAGGCTGATGGAGTGTGAGAGCTTCTGCTTTCCTCCTCTGGTTACTCTGTTTGAGCAGGCTTCTTTTGAAACAGCATGTATGTGAGGTGAATATGAACTCAGATAGTGCTATGAACAGGCTTACATGACAGCATCTTCATACCTTCAGTGCTGGCGCTTCATTAACTGTCAGCACAAAAGCTTTCCTGAAGCAAGGTTTGTCTGTGAATACTCAGTGTGCAAAGCATTTCTAGGGTGTATCTGCTGGAGGAATATAAATGCTTCCCTGAACAAATAGAAATGACAAACTTGGGTTTCAAAAAAGAAAAATAAAAAAAAAAAAAAAAGGGAAAGCCATTTTCAAGTATAGAAGTTTATTTGGTGGCTGAAAAAAACACAACCACTTTTGTGCTGTTGCAAGGTGCCAGGGCAACCAGCTGCACCAGGGCTTCTTCAAGTGTCTGGAAGATGCTAAAAGATAGGTTCAAATAGACAGGGAAAAGAAAACTGAATACCTGCAAGGATGGATTTTGGCTGGATCATAAATACATATATACATATATACACAAACTATAAACGTTGAAGCTGAAAATGAACAAATCCCTTATCTTTCAGTTCTTGGGGAGCAGCCCCCTGAAAAGGCTGTGATCTACAGCTAGTGAGATTAGCAGGAGCTTTGGTCAGGTCCTTGCAAGCCTTGCTTTGCACCAAATGTTACTGCAAAGAAGAGCACAGACATCTGTGCTGGTGGTCCTCTGAGGACAAGGGTTATCCATGGACCAGAAGCAGTGCACTTCAGTGGAACTTTTGATAAGTACAAGCATATATTGTAGAGTGTCATAGAGCAAAAAGCATGCAAATGTCAAATATTTTCATTATTCTGTTTTTCCACAGAATACTGTTACCATCTAATTCCCTAGCTCAAAAGCTTTAGGCTGTTTTGGGTTTGGGTGTGGGTTTTGTGGGTTTTGTTGGGTTTTGTTTTTTTGTTTTTTGTTTTAAGATTGCAATTAGAAAAATAAATAAAATAATCTTTGTATGACACTTCTTGTTTAGGAAGGCCATCATGCTACAGGACGTGCATATTCTATCACTAGCGTAAAAAAACCTGTCAGCTTGGTGGCAAGTGGATAAAGAAGGGAATTGCATATCTATCTAGTTCAGACCACTGTAAAGCTGCCGAATGTTCTGAAGACTACAGTACCAAAACTGCCTGATCCAGACTTTGGTCTAAACAGCAGAATTGTTATTGGACTCTGTTGGACACAATCCATAATTTGTCTTTCTTAATTTCTGCATTACTCCTTTTTCCCATTTCCACTTTGTCCCAGAGGGAGAACTGCTGAAAAAGCTACAACAAAAATTACTTTTCTATTATTTTAAGTACTTGTGGGCAGGTATTTTCAGTAATTTGATGATTTCTTCCATGTAGTCCCAAACCACTCACCAAAAATGGCCCTTCACTAGTTTTCTCAAAGCCAAAAGTTTTGAATAGGTTGGATGAACTTCAGTTATGCACCAGGTTCACAGGACTAAGGAATAACCCCAAGGCCCTGTGATGAGCTCCTAAGCAGTCCTGTCCTAGAGTGGCGTGTCTATATACACTGCATGATCAACTGCTATAACAGGAGGAAATCATATGTAGATCCTTTACAAGAGCACACTACCTGTTTTTTAGCATTACAATCTTTTTTATGGCTTTGCCATTTTTTCAGCACCTAAAGAATACTTAAAGCAATTTTAGGTCCATGCTAACCAAAAGTTGCCATCTTTGGATTCTTCTCTCTTTGCTGCCTTGTGTGCTGTTCCTTAGAACTCTTCTAATGTTAAGAGACAGCAAAGTATGAAAAATACTCATCCTCCTCTTATCATAGCAATTTTCAGGATAACTTTGACTTTCATATCCATAATCCATTCTCCCACTACCTAATGCTTTTCACTGTTTTTTCTTTTCTTCTTTTCATTTCCTTCTTCTTTTTTTTTCTTTTTTCTGTCTTCCCCCCCCCCCCCCCCTTTACGAAGAGGCTTTTTCATTTAATTAACTGGTGCATTTATATGGCTCTGTGGGTACCAGCAAGGTTTGTGGACCGGTAGGAGTGAATCTGCATAATGAAACAGTACTAAGGACCTAATGTTCATACTGTTCTGCTCTGAACTAGCTCTAGTCTGGTCTTGCAGAGCCCTTTGTGGTGCAGTGCAATGAGGTATGCTCCTAAAGCATACTTTCCACTTCAGTTTCATCTGACATGTATCTGGCTCATGGTCTCCAAGAGAGATTCATGGTACAAACCAAAGCACAGTGAATGGGGATAAATGGAGATTTGCTTCAAAAGTGTACTCTTGATCCAAACTAAAGCCCTGGTGTAGATACATCCTGAATGATCTACTGGAAGGATTTGGAAGGGGTGAATGAGGTGTCAGGCCATAGACAGCTAATGCCTAGGATGAAACACTGTCTCAAACAGCTTGCATTACTGGAGGGAACAGACATAAGTTCTATGCTCAATGATGCCCTCTGAAAAGCTACAAGGCATCCTACGTACTCACAGCAATGAAGTCCCCAGTGAACCAAAGATGTTCACCTATTTCCTTCCCCATTGAAGATGCCGCCCATGTTAGTTTTCTTTTCTCAAAAGTTCTACTAGCAAACTGTGGAAAATGCACGGTTACAAAAAGAAGCTCTGCTGGAAGATGCATGTGTTGCATTTTCAACTACGTAGGCAAATGTCTTACAAGGTAGGGGTCTAATAGATGGTGGGGTAATGTGATTTAATAAGAATCAAAAAGTTCACAGAGGGAGATCATTCTGAAATAGTAACTGACAATGTACAGCAGCTGCACTCTGCTTTTCAGTCATTTTTTTTCCACCATTTTAATGAATGTTTTATGTTATCTTTTCTTGCTGCCCGATTGTTGCAGCTCCTGTTACTGAACACAAGGACCGCTTTTCACAACCTGTGTCACTCCAGACTGACATAATATACTTATAATTCTGGAAATTCCAAGGCATATATACGCTTCACGGTAACTCCTAGGCAACTAAGCCCTCTTGGAGTTAGTAATTTTACTGTATTTCATTCCACAAAGGAAACTCTACCCCCAAAGGAAGCACTAAGCTTTGGCCACCCCTATAGCTGATAACAATCCAAGACTTTCATCACATTTTTTTGACCCATTCTTGGCTTTCAGGAATAACAACAGCTGCTGAAAGCAATACAATTTTTAGTTGTGCTTCTTTACCTTCCCCCTAGCAAGCATCCTTATGAGAGGCTGAGAGATTAAATAGCCTTGGGGTAAATCAATCTCCAACAGCTGTTGCCTCCAGCATTCTTGACTGTCAGTGACTTCATTGAAAACATATGAGTGATCTTTCAACATGTTCACAAGTGGAGAAACGTGTCAACTGGGAAATCTCCTGCCCCCCAACCCCATCTTCACGAATGTACATGGATGGTTGAACAGTTTCTCAAAAATCCCAGTGGTTCTATGACATTTCTTTCTTTATCTCCTTGGTTTTGTTTGTTAATCTTTTCTTTAATGCAAAGATAGCTCAAAAAAGGATGAGCATGAGTTATGTTTTGTCAGCCTGAATTTCCCCTTCGAGGGCCATTTGTTTGGATATGTAAATCAGTTTTCATAATGCAAGAGGCTGGGGCAGAACTGACTTGATGAGGACTGAAGTCAGGAATGTGAACTGAAAACCAAATACAGAACTGGAGACCACCACAGGCAGCCCCCGTTTCTCATTAGTGTAGGCAGCTTTTGCTTTGATAGTTGCTCTGTAACACCACTGTTCCTGAGCACTTAAGACACATGCCCTCTCTTTCCCTAAACATGACCTTCCAGCGCTGCTAGCTGGCACTATGTCTACTCAACACCATGTTCAAGACTAAGGTCCATGGCTGTGGGAATACATGGCTCAACCCTGCTTCCCTCGTGCTGAGGCAGCATCGGTACAGCTGGTCTACCTTGGCAATGGGGACAGGAGGGGTCATGGAGGCAAAGCACCAAATGGATGATGGAATGAGGCTGTTTCTTAGCAAGGATGGAAAGTTTACATGTGTTTGACTCCATAATCCACTCTGAAATAGTGATGCCTGGGGAGTCTAATAATTTTTTTTTTTTTGCTGCTCCAATGGCTCTAGCACCTACGCTAACAACTGCATACTTTGTGTGTACCTGAAGCTGCCCCTGATCCAATTTATACCTTGCTCAAACTCCATCTTAAGTTTATTCCCATTTTTCATACTTAGGAAGTTGCTAAACAAACTTACTCCTTTGACAGCAGAAACTTGCTTCTGCTTTCTAACTAAATATATCTAGGCACAATTTGCATGCATTTGTTGTTATGATGAATATTATCTTTTAGCTTAAGTGGATTTTGTCCATCCCTGATTTTTGGTGCTGGCTTTTGTGCATCCTTGATTTTTTGGTGCATCAAAGACTACTCTTGCTTTTTCTTGTCACCCCATGTCAGCCCAATTTCAATAGGGCTGCTACAGTAAGTTAGATCTGCAGGCTGGGACTGAATAGAACACTTTATGGGGGTGAATCTCTGGCTCAAGAATGTGTTCCTTTGAACTTGAACTGCAACCACAAACTTCAATCTAAATTGACAATCTGAGAATTCATTCCTATTATAAAATTGCTGGCTTCCTCTGTGTGGGAAATAGTGAAAACACTCTTAGAGCAGCACAGGCTGAACATGTTTCATTTCCTGAAGATTTTGAATTGACAGAACTATTCTTACTCGGGTATGGTTTTGCTTCTTCCCTTCCACTGTAAGGTAAAAGTCACCCTGTTCGAAATGCTCACTTAGGCATTTCCTTTTACTAAAATGCAACGTTGGATGCATATTCCCTTGTGAATTCAAAAGAAAGTGAAGGATCTTTGGCTGTGCCTCACTTACCCAGCCACATTACTTGCCATTGATATCTTGTGCCTGAAATCCTGGTCTTACATCCATCCGCAGTGAAATGCTGATTAGCTTCAATACAGTGAATATTTCATACTGCAGGTTTAACAGATGTGAACACTGCATGGTAATTATGTCTCTCATAAAAATGACCAGTCCCTTTCACTAGAATCGTAACTCAATTAAGGATTTGGAGGATGGTTATCTCTTCTAATGCACTTTTTATGTCTATGTCTTTAAGTAGCTTGAAAAACAGACTGGAGAATAATTTCTTCCATTTTGGAATCAGGGAACTACTGTGGCCAGTTTGGGGGAGACTGTGTCAACCAGTCCTTCAGTAACACTTGACCAAACTAAATTTCCAGTTGTGCAAAGTTTTTGCCACCTTGGAAGTGCTTGGTATGATTCTGTGGGAATTACTGGTTTATTGTACCACACAGAAATCCAGTGCACACTTTATAAAGTGCACTGAAGCACAAATCTGTGCTCTCTTGGCTGAAGTTCACCAGGCTTTCACGTTTATCATGCTGCACACTCACAGAAGTGCGACTTGCATGCTGGACAGGATTGAGATTTGTGAGCTGGGGAATTTCTTTTGAAATTATCTTTATTTTCTACTACAGTGTGATGCTGAGGTGAAAATTGACAAGCTGATCAATGAGAGAGACCTGCACTGTACTGGCTACCCTTTATCAGAAGACTGAGGTTTTCTGAAGTATTAATAAGGAAGGGTCAGATGTGCTAATTTATACTTCCAGTTCAAAAAAACGTTCACAAAAAAGCATCTCCTATACAGTGCTTCAAAAGTATCCTGAAGGCTGAATACAAATTGCTCAGGAGCTATTTTGACCTCTTAAGTACAAAAAAACCCACCAGAAGTATAAACTTTCATGAATAGATACCTTATGCCATGGGGCAGAAGAATTATACTAACTAAATGATGGAGCAGAAGGAAAGGACAATTTTTTTGCATTGATATAATATGACTGCAGTGAAATTTTGCAGCAAACAGTATTTATTATGCACAGGACTCTACCTGATTCCCCTGCAGCCAGACTGTCATCCTTGACCATAAGATACCTATTGCATGGTTTTACAATTACTGAGTAGAGTGAAGTAGAGAGCTGAATTGCCTGGCTTGAGGTCATGCTGCTGATCAGTGGATGTCGGAGTTATTTATAAGAAGCACAAAGAACTGCTCATTATGTTCCCACTAGCACAAGGAGCTCCAAAGGGACTTACAGCTTGTAAGTTTTACTCTCTTCATATTGTTAGCCAAGGGCCTGAAAATTTTGTCCTTGGGATATCCACTTACTTTTCATTATTATAGTGGGAAAAGGAAGAGACATTTACAAACTTCAGAAAATATGTGGAAGGGCTTCTCACACTGGAGATTTTAATTTTCATATTTGACACCAATTAAAAAGCAAAGGTGAAGTCTTTGTGGAAAAGAGATATCGTACCTCCATGGTCCAAATGAACTGTCCGCAGTACATCAGCAAACAGTGCTCTTCCCAAGTACTTTCATGAATGTCAAGGTGACAATGTCTTTTACCCAATTAATCCCACAACTCCCGTTTGACTGTGCTCCCACTCAAAAGACCATAGACCATCCGGCCAGATTTCTTCTAGTAATTAGCCTTTAACCCTCCCAGTCTTTGCTTTTCCAGTTGCCACTGACTCTGTGTCAGGCAGGAGTTTTATGCTTCTCTTAAAGCCCATTTCACAACAGCTCTGGCTTGACCTTTAGAGTATGTGCATTTATAAAGAAATTGTTTGAGAGAGACATTTTAACCACTATTTAAAAAAGTAAGTGCTGGGACTCCCCTAGAAAGCTACCATAATGCTAGCCTGTATCTGCAGATACAATTTTACCCTCCTGACAACTTTTTATTTTATGTTCTTTATGAAGTGTAGAAAACTCTGGATCTGCTAACAATTGTTATAATCAGTCTGTATATATTAGAAGCAAATAGTGGTCATTTTGCAACTTCAGAGATAGCATATGCCGTTCTCTAAGTTCAACACCAAGTAGTCACTACTGTGCCCACATCGTAAATTAACTTGCATGTATGAAGGACATATCTTCTGCATTGGACAGAATCAGAACAATTCAGCTCTGTATCCCACACACTCCATCAATAACGGTTTCCTGCAGTTATCAATGGACAGCATCAGAAGTGGACCTGTGGAAACGCATCGCCTTTCCAAAGGCTGCAGTCAGCAGCATAATGAAGTCCCAGATGACCACCACTTTCAGTGTTGGATAAAAATCTTCACTCAGAAACTGCAGTGGCATTTAGGTCTGGATCCAGCAGCAGCCTTTCAGGAAGAGAATTAGTCTGGCATTTCAATGCCAAAGAAATCCAGTTTGAGGTAATTCCAGAATGATAAGGTAGCTTTCAGATTTTTATTTCATTTGGCAGGGTCTTTTTCAGCTCTAGATGCAGTTCTGAAGGTGGCTGACTGAAGTTACTGAATCTAGAGGTAGATCCAGATTCCCAGAAAGATGATGGAGATCCTTGGGTACCTGGTTGAACTGGACTTATTTGAATGTGGGGAGCTGATGACAAAGCTGATGTGATGTTCTTCCACAGTGCCCTGATGTTTTTTGTTCATCACACTCAGGTGGTTTCTGGGACTCACACTTACCTGTATTTTCTCTCTATTTCCCCAAATGAGCCAGATAAAACTAAAAATAAATACAAGCATCTAGAAGCAGAGGGAGCTCATGGAGCTTATATGGAAAGCTCAAACAGAATTTTTAAAATTTTGTGAAATCTGAATTCAGCCTCCACAGAAATCCCCACAAGTGATATGGGAGCTCTTGTAGGAAGGACCTTGGACTTCCTGGTCTGTTGCCAGATGTTGGTAGGATACCTAAAGGTAACTATGCCAAGCAGGAAGAGCAGGACCCAGGCAAACACTGAGTGTACACTCACGTGTCCTAGTGTTTTGGTGTACACTTTGCTGCAGAGCTGATCCTGAAATCACTACAGCAAGGAACCAGTGTGGTTTGAGGTCACTGATAAACTACACTGGGGATGTAACTCCTGCTTAAATGAAGCTATAGTAGCCTCCATTGTGCAGAGATGGATAGATATCTAGTGCTAAACTTCACAGCCAGCTACACTTCTGTCCTTGAAGTACTCCCCTAGAGCAGGGAGGATAATCTTGGGGGGGAAAGAGAGAAAGACCAAGAAGTGTGATGCTAAATTGAGCTACAGGCTGAGTCTTCTCAGATAGAAGGTACTTAGGAGCACCAATTCATAGGGTCATAGGATCACAGGAAAATTCAGGCTGTATGAGTCTTCTGCAGGTCGTCTAGACTAATCTCCTGCTTAAAGCAGGAGCAGCTACAATGTCTGGTAGAGTTGCTCAGGGCTTTATCTGTCCTGTTCTTGAAAACCGCTAGGAGGAAGCTGCACAACCTTGCTGGGCAACCTGTTCGCCTGCTTTACTGTCCTTATCATGGAAGAGGTTTCCTATCCCTTATCTGCACTTCTCTCATTTCAACCTCTCCCTGTTGTCTCTTGTGCTTCCACCATGAATGACTGTTTTATCCCTAACCTTCCTGCAAGCACTGCAAAGCTGCTATTAGATCCTCCCGATGCCTCTTTTTCCCCAGGCTGAGCAAGCCTCTTTTCACAGGTCAATTACTCCAGTTTGTGGTCATCTTGATCCATCCAAAAGGTCCTGGGTTCTTCTTATGGTGGTGTCCTAGCTGCAGATCTACTCTATGAGAAGTCATCTGTTTTCTCCAACCCAGCAGATTTGTACTAGTAGATGTAGGTGACTTCACAAAGGATTTTTTCCCCTCAGACAATCCATAACCACAAGTAGATATTAATTGCATTCTGACATGACAGAGATTCTGATCCTCAAAAATCAGAGTTCATCTCCAAAGGGGAGACATAACCAAAGAAAAAGTCATGTACAAAGCAGCTGTTGCATCCGTGCATTTGTCCATGAAGTCTTTAGGCTGCAGTCAAACATTAATCATTAGTCATTAAGAAAATTGGTCGGCTCTTAGTTATTTTGTTCTGAATGACAGGTATGATTACCTTAACAATATAATAATAATAATAATAATAATAATAATAATAATAATAATAATAATAATAATAATAAACAAAAGTTCTTTCTAACTACTATTATCACTCACAAAAAGACTCAGAATGATCTGCGCAGTTCTGGAAATTAACTCACTCCCTGAAGCATTTTAAATGGAGCTGGGCAAAATCTATACTGTGTTTTGTGAAGGAACTGCTGAAATTAAACTACTGAAAAATGGTGGTAAGCAAGAAGTAAATTAAGCCTTATAACTGCAGATAAGTCTTTATCTTTAGCATAAGTCTTTTTGATAACTTCAAAGACCACTCATTTTCTTAGCTAGTGTGCTTGCTTTTAATGACTCATGTTTCAAAGTAACAATAAAATCATATATTCCAGCATTTTTAATGATTTTTTCTTTTAAGTCCAGAGAAAAATATGCATAAGTAGCATTTCATTTGCTTAGAAGTACATTTGTTGTCCTTGAGTTTCATTGTTCTTCATTAATACCATTTCAAACTTCTGCAGAGTATCATTGGGTGCATTTTTTTCCCCAATAGGCAAGTTCTTCTGAGTTTGGCATTTTATATCTGATAAAATGCATGAAATGCACTTGTCCTAGATAAATCTATTTCTGCACAACTTAATTTCTTAAAATACTCTGACTTTCTAATGCATTTTCTTGCATATATAGAGTGAAGATGAAGCTATCATTTTTGGAAAGCTTGGGGTTTTTTTTTGTCTGAGTGATGTATTTCTCCTCCTACTGTGGGCCAGGAGAAGGAAGGAGAATAAATGAGGCAGCATCTCAAATCTAAAAGCTCTCCTGTAAATACGTTTATTCTTTGTTTCAACAGTAATGATGAAATTATTTACAAGGTGCCTAGTTCACCTCAATATAACCACAGACATTACTTAGACAGCGGCATAATTGTGAATAGCATTTTCAGAGAAGTAAAGGTCACTGTCTCTAGCAAAGAGCTCCTCACCTAAATTAAGATGTGAAAAGGGAAGTTATCAGCCTTCAGCCATTCCGTAAGTGACTAGAAAAGTGAAGCCATATGTACAGACACTCTCAGGTCCTGCCTCTGGTTTTAAAGGGAAAACTGTGAGAAGGAAATGCATTTTGAAGAAGGAACAATGCATGGCAAGTTGAAGTAACTGGGGGGTGGAGATGCTAAGGCACAGGTATGGCGTGGTGAGGCAAAAGCAATGTAGCATGCTGACGACTGGTAGATTCCGTGTGACTGCAGTGTAGGTAAGCCTGAACTGTGAGCCCTGCTGCCAACTTAGGGCAAGCCAGCTTTCCCGCTTCTGAGCTGGCTGCTAGAAGCCCATGCTAAAGCCCAGTTTGCCACTGGTCCACTGCTGCGGATAAGCAAGGTGGTCTGCTTGCCCAGAGCCTCTTACGAACAGCAGTTCAGAAAGCACTGCATGCCAGACAGTTTCTCTTTAACTGGCACATCTTTCCAAAGATGAATCAGATCAACGACATCACTTCCAGGAAGTTTATTTTCTTTCCCGAGTAATTGTTAATGCCTAGAATGGCATAATGGTCCTTTATAGTTATTAGCTTATGAATCAATACAATCAGAATTTCAAGGCCAAAATCTTCCCCTATTCAGAAACAACACAATGTCATTAAAACTGATGAATTTCCATGGGGAATCTATAAGGAGCAGTTTTGGCTTTGGATTCTCATATTAAGTGAAAAGCAGTGCCTAGAGCAATGCCTCTTGGCAGAGTTCAGCATTCCATCAAAGAGACAGACAATTACCAAATGATTAGTATTCACGAACCACAAGAAGAAGCCAAAAATTCTTTTATAATAGGATACAATGACCTTATTGGGGTGGATTTTTGCTGGACTGACAGTTCCAGTGGTCAGGCTGGTTGTGCTGGAGGACATCTCCTGTTGACTTGTCAGAGACAAATCCTTCAGAGGAGGGTGACTGTGCCTTTACTGATGGCAGCAAGGGACACCAAAGGGCTGGTGCTGTGACAGCAGGCATGGGAAGTTGCCCAGGTCCCAGATACTTTTCTATCATGTAGCCTATAGGGTGGGTCTTTCTTTTGTGACTGGATGGCTCTGTTTATCCATTAATTTAAAGGCTCCTTATATAATACCAAGTGCAGACTAGACCCTAGAGGGGACTTGGGCATTGCAATGCCTGGCAAAGTGGTTAGTGCATATACCTAGGTGGTGACTTCTGAACTACAGAGCTTGCTCCATGTGTTTGTCTATGCATTTTACACTGAGTACTCCACTGGCAAAAAAAGCATGAATAATCCCTAAAAGAAAAGACTGGAACTCAGGACTTCTCTGCCAAGTAAGTGATCTCACAAGGCTGTGGAGCCAGGCTTATTTCTGCTTCCTTTACTTCACCTAAGAGTCTTGAATTCTCCTCCATACAGTGGTCCAGCTTCAACAGGAAGCAGGAATAATATGTCAGCTCCAAAATAACTTCTAGCCTGAAGACTACAGGGATCTGTTGTCCTCAGAAAAACTGTGCCATAAAAGCTAGGGTGAGGAGCACTTTTTCCCTGGTGGGACTTAATCTTGAAGCAGAGGCCAAGCTGCACAGCTCCAACACACCCAAGGTCCTTCTGGACTCCAGGGCTCCATCAACATGAGTCCATGAAGGAAAGCTAAGTCATGTACCCAGGCAATGGGACTTGAGTCTCCACACTGGTGCTAGGTAAAGTTTAGATGCAGCTACTCTGTTCTGGAGCTTTTGAGAGTTGGCACAAGGCCTCTTATGTGCCAATTGGCCTCAACAATACAGAAACCCCCGAATATTTAATTATATGTACATCTAATTTTGGTGCTGAAGATGTATAGGCTGACTAAACCACCAAAAGCTTTCTGTTGGCTGTCAAAAGAACCTAATGGGTTAGCTGAGAACAGAGAGCTAAGTTTTAGGTGGATAAAGTCAGATGAGATATGCTCCCATTGATTATCAGGGAGGCTCATTTGGTATCATGAGGTGACTGGTGGGCAGCAGCCACAGTCCCTCAGCAGCCTCAGTGCTGTCAGTTTTGTGTTCAGTCACCGATTAAAACTCTGGCAAGAACTGATAGCGTGCCATGAAGCACTTTAATTTTCTCTAAAGGAGCTCCCAAGAGGCACACTTCGTGCAGTTTGCCAGCAGAAGCACTTGGCCACTCCAGTGCGACACAACAGTGCAGCAATGCACAAGCAACAATCAGAAAGCAGTCAGAGATGGGCAGCCAGGAGGAGGATGTCCAGGATGTAAACAGCTGATAAAGAAACATGAATAATACCATGCAAATTGGGACTAACACAAACACATAGCAGTGAAAGTCAGAACACACAGCTCCTCCCTGATATCACTTGAGCTTCCCCAGGAAGTCAAAGCAAAGAAGTTACTCTTTTTGGTAGCTCAATTGCTTTGAAAAGGCATCATGGCTGAATCCCATTTCTTTAAAGTCCCATGGATAAACCAGAAGACAGAGGCACTTCAAGGATGCTGCAAGCACATGCCCAGAGACTTTTAACTTGAAGAAAGCAACCTTGGCTTACTGGTGTACTGCCTTCTCTCCCCGGGCTGGTAGCTGAAAGCCAAGCTGGCAGAAAGCAACAGCATGAAAGAGAGCAGAAAATACTACAGCAAATATTACTTCCTCACCTGGAAGTCTCCATCCAGCAGTAGCTAGACATGGCAAAAGATGGATATGGGAGAGGCAGAGGTAAGTTTAAAAAATTATCAAAGGCATAGAAAATAATCCACACGGGAATGGAGGTACAGATTCACAAAGGATGTCATCCAGCATCTTTCTATAGGCTCTGAAAGGAGCGTGTGCAGACCCTTGGAGAGAAAGGAGGACATCAGAATAACAGATATGCAAAAAGTATGTGGAATAAAATGCAAATGGGTGCTCCTTGCCACTATTATTAGTCAACAGCATACAGACTTTCACTGGCATGGAATGACAGTTTACAGCTGAGAAAATAACATTTTCCTAAGTTATATTGAATGTTACAGGGAGAGTGGCAGCATCATGTGACATCCCTGACTCTGCCAAGATTGAAATCAGTACATACACAAATAGACTCATTTTAATCCTGTGTGCTTGAAATTATGCACTTGAATTTATGCTCAGGCGTTTGCATTAACTAGAATTTTTAACATCTGTCCAAGAATACTGGTCTAAAAGCAATTTGATAGGATATGATCGTCAATTCTGCTAAAGAAGAAGAGTCATCATTGAGATATCAAACCAGCATGTTCTGGGTTAAGGAGGAGTTTATTTAGGAACAGAATTGGCTACATGTGCAGCCATATTCCCTAACATCTATAGCACAGCCTGTTGTCACTGTGCTCTGTTACTAGCTTGCTACTAGTTCGTTACCTCTTACTCAGTGCTCCATTACCAGCACGGCCTTGCTGCCTTGCTAGCTGGCTGTGGCATGCGGAGTCACACACCAGCTGTCTGAGCCTCAGTGTATTCAAGTATTAAGCACAGAATGGGAAGCACTTGAAGATTACTGATAAGAAGCACTGTATAAATGCAAGGTGTTAGCAAAAAGATGGAGACTTGTCAAAACGTTGACAGTTCAGCTGTTACTGGGCTGTGCAAGTACTGTCCCTCTGAGTGTTTCAAGAAGCAAGGGGAATGTAACAGACTTGAAGATAAGCTTCCCTTTGCTACTCAGTGACCTTACCTAGCAATTACAGGGATCCTGAAACATCTATTCTATTCTTTATACAAAGTATTCATATCCTTCCTAATTACGGATCTATTCCCACAAGCATCTTAACTTCCTTCTCTTAATAACCTTCTAGATCATTTCTTATTACAGCAAATAGACACTGAAACAATGACTGCTGTCACTTTGTGCTAGGTGCAATGTGAAAACAGACTCGGAGGCAAGCCCTTCTTGGAAGACATCAAGATGTAAACAGACTAAAATAAATTATGGAAGAGGAAACACTGGGGAGGAGGGTGAAGTGACTTGCCTAATTACAAAATCAGTCAGTGACAGAGAAAGCAAAAGGATGTGCAGATTCCTACCCTTGGTTGTTAAGTATAGTTTATTGTTAAACTTGCTTTTATTTAATTTACTCATCTGATGAACACGTTTTCCCTTCTTTCCCCAGAACAAGTGCACCTACCCAACGTGCCAACAATTCCACAACATTTTCTGCCTGAGTGGAAAAGACTGACTCTTCCTCCTTCCCCCTCAGGTTGTGCTGTGCAGCTGTGATACCAGATCTTTAATCATAGTGACAAGCAGAGAGGCTCTATGCAAATGTAAACAAATAGCGTCTGACATTTATATGAAGATGATAAAGACAAACATTGGGGGCTGTTTTGAGGGCGGAGAATGTTTACACTATTAGTACAAAAGAACATGGAAATTTAACTAAGCAATACTCCCGTGTTTGAGCTGACATGAGTTCAAAGATGGAGTGACCTTGCCGGCTAAGTGGATGCTCCACAGGCTGTTAAATACATTAAAACCGAAAAGCAGCATCTGGCTTACTAGCAGTCTTTGCAGGATACACCTGCCTTTGTCCTCCTTCTTCCACCATCTTTTCTAATGTCTCTCACATCATGTAAACCCTTGTATTGGTATTTTTGTTTGTCAGTTCCCCCCATGTGAATTTAAAGAGAGAGACAGAAAGGAATTATGAATAGCTACTGCTTGGAAACTTTAACACATCTGTGGTTTGATCTAAATTCTATCAAAGCATCTTTCTGTTGATTTCAGCAGAGACTACCTTATCCTATATATACATCATCTAACACAGCTGTAGACAAATCTCAGAGGAAATATGTGGGCACTCCTGTAATACAATAGCAACAATAAAATAACAATAGCCTCTCTGAATTAAATATATTTAACAGTACTAGCTACATGGGCACAGGTTGTCCAGCTGCTCTTTTCCTGTGGATGCTGCTGGTTATTGCCTTTCTATTTCTAACCTGAAACTGAGGCAGAGAAGCTGAATACTAAAATAATGTTTGCACAAGTCTTTTTGATGCACCATGATTAAATGTCCCTCTATCACCAGATTAAACCCCTTTCTGCTTCAATCTTTCTTCAGAGGCAGTTGCAATGGATACCCCTGCATTTGTAACACTGTCCTCCAACTGGTGAACAGGCCTGAGGATAAAGCTTACAACAAGGTCCTCTTAGTTTTTTGAAGCCTGCAGGGCACTCTGGGTCTTGTATGTACAAAAATAAGTCTAAGATAACTCAGTTCAGTGAAGTGACTTTATTACGGTTTGTATTGATTGACTGGAATTTGTCTAGATTATTTATTTCTGTTACCACAATTGAGAGAAGAGTTCAGTCATGAATCCTGTGTCATCTTCTTTACGTCTAGAGATTCACCTGTTCTTCTCCAGATTACTTTATTAAAGTCTCTTTCTCAGCAGTTTATGTATCATTTCCTGCAGAGAGGGATGCATTATCAGGGAAACAGTAGGATGCTGTCAGTTATTGGATATTTAGATTCCAGTTTTGTTGCAGGGTCCTTTATCCGAAAGCATTTGATTTTTCTTGTGAGATTGATAGAACAACGAAGTGGCTGGAAAAGTTTTGTCCCCTTTTGGCAAAGCCAATGAAACAAGCTATGACTGGATATTCATCTAAGGATAGTATCATTCTCTGTGGTTTATGTAACGAGTGAGGCTTTATCATCATAGAGTCATAAGGTGTGAACTATCCTTGCTGATCTGTAGGAAACATTTGTGCTGTTTCTAACCATTTATCATGCAGCTTTCCCTTCCTGTCACTCTTTTATACCCCCTTTCTGAGTCCCCTACACTATTCAGGATGAAAAATAACTGTTGTGGAAATGATCATGGTATAACATATGTAATGAACCTTATTTATTTTTTAAAAGTCCCTCTATTCCCTTAAGGTGGACTTTTCAAAGGCCTTATTACTCATTGCCTGGGGGCACATGTCAGCACAACTAATGGGTGGGCATTCTCTTGCACTGAACTGTCTCATCTCCTCCTTATTGCTCTGATGCCCACTGATCAATAAATGCAGGTGTGCTCCTGAACGCACACCATGTTGTTGCTTTAACAAATCCATGTGTTATGCACCTATGGGAATTTGCCACCAGCTACAAGCAAGAGATAGGCCTGGTGTTTACTGAAGAAATCAGAGGGGGAGAAAGAAAAATATAATTCTAGACTTCCCTGCCCAGCCTTTCTTTCACTCATCTGTGAAAATATGGCAAAATATAGGTCCTCTGTCTCATTTGACTTTAACACCTAAGCAGAATTGTATGCATTTCAAGCAGCTATGGTTTATTATCCAAGGAACTGCTATTCAGTCGGTACTGAAGGCCTGGTCACCATGGTGTGTAAGATAGCTTGCAAAATCCATTATGACCATGCAGATGAGATCCCTCATTATATGCACAGAGCTGCTAGCTAAGAAAATGGATCTATAATAATATAATGAATATGCTATGTGACTCAGCAAATGTTACGGAATCTGGTTTTCTGAAGCACGTTGAAAGTATTGTGTTCACTGCATTGATTGTGTAGAAGAAAAAGGGACAGTGTACCAAGCAAGAAGGCAACTCAATGCTTCAGATAAACAACACCCTAATATGCACTTCAGGACAGTAATAGGGCAATGACTCACGACCCAAAGTTAATGCCAAGGCTGTGAGTTAATAGATTGAAGGACTATAAAGAGATAAAAGCAACTGAAGATATAAAGGCAGGCATTCACTCCAAGGTAGCACTTATCTTTTCTTATAGAAATCCACTTCCAGAAAGCAATTCAGCCCATAAGGCAGGTGAAATGAATCACCCTGTAGATGTTCTTCACTTTCTCTTTAAAATAGTGGGAGCCTTGACAATTAGCTTTGATTAGGCAACCAGCTTTAGGGTATTAGATCTCCTGAAGAAGGATGATCAAAAAATACTGAATAGTGTTTGAAGAATATTCAGTATGAAGACAGTGACCTATTCAACTGGAACACATGTAAATTCAAGAAAAGTAACAATTACAACTGAAGGCAGTCCACTAAATACACCTTTTTTTCTGTGGCTGTGTGACGAAAGGATATTCTTTTAAGGTTACAGCTTAGAGACGCCTTTTTAGATCACTGACCCAGAATAGCTTTGCAATGCCTCTAAAGTAGCTGTTAGAATCTATTAAAGCAGATAACTTAGGGAAACTTTAGTTCACGAATCAATGTCCCAATAAAATCAAACAACTCCTTTCCTAGTTGTCATAGTTTATTGTATCAAGGCCCTACTTAATGTAGTTTTAGTTGGTGTGCCATTGATCCAATTGATTGGAATGACTTCTCTTGAGCTTTTAATATACACTAGATCTTTGTGGAAGAGAGGCATTCAGCCTGAGCACTGGAATATACAGTAAAGTGTAATACTAATTAGTCAGGAAAGTGATTTATTTGGTGTATTTTACGTCTGATTTCAATGACTGTGAGATCACGTGTATGGATTAAAACCAGATTCAGCTTCACTGAAGGTAGAAGCACTATCAGTTGTTGGACTAATATAAATAAGGTCAGAAGAAAGTATTGAGTCTTATGCGCAAAAAAAGATTCTATTAACCGTGACTTTCCTTACAAAGGGATCCATATATCAGATACAGACCCCAATTGTTCTGCCCTGCTCTGATGGACCAGAGCAGCTGCAAAAGAAGTGTATCTGGTTCCCTGAAACAGGGAGGCAACTTGCAGTGATGTTGGCTTTAACTTGCACTGTCACCTAACTTCTGTCAGAAACAAGGACAGAGCTAGGAGGTAGAAAAGTGGCCTACGGCTGTTTTGCCCTTTTATCTCTCGGGTTCATCTTGGATGTGCATTGTCGCTGGAGTGGCAGGAGAATGTATTAAGCTTTTTATAATAAACTTGTTCTTCACTGTATTATTCTAGACATTTTATCATGGATTAGTCAGTGAAAGCAAAATCCTTAGGGCTGTTGGGGTGCTTTGGATTTCTTTAGCTTACTGTTGTCATGTCCACCTGAAGAACTTCAGAAGCAGATGAGAGCTCTAGGAAAGATCTCACAAATGGTTTTATTTCCATCAGTCCACAGCTGAAGAAAAATGCTAGATGCATACGGGTACGAATAGGTTTTTGTATTACTCCTAACAGGACCAATTATTTGAACCGTTACTTGAACAGTTAAAAAGCTGGATGTGTGGAAGTGGATATAGCCTAGCTTGGATTTAGGTATGAGCCATCAAAAGTCTAGGGAACTCTTATGATATGACTCATCTCACCTGATTTAAGCCATCTGCAAGTTAAACATCTAATTTGTTAGTCATCTAGACTCCCTGCAGACCTTCTGAGACAGGTAGCTAGGGCTGGTGACAAGAACCTCTCTCTGGAGGTCTCTGTTTTCTCTGCACTGATGACAGAGAGAGATTAGGCATCTGGTTTTAGCCTTACTTGAAAAGTCAATGATAGATTTTAATAACTCAAACTAAAAAGATGTTGCCACAACCCGATAGAAGCATATTGCATTTAAAGTAATTTGCTTCCTGTTTTGAGGTGGAAGAGGGTGGGATGAGGCACAAGAAATATGTTTAAGCACAAGGCTATAAAAAATGTTCAGGCAAATTCCAGATAACTTTCAAGCATAGGCAAGCTAAGATACTGGGAAATCCTAAATTTCTTACAGCTTTGTTGGCTAGATAATTAAAACTTTTAAAAGTTTGCTTCTTTTTAGATTTTGAGCTTAGT
This sequence comes from Falco rusticolus, assembly GCF_015220075.1. Lineage (NCBI taxonomy): Eukaryota > Metazoa > Chordata > Aves > Falconiformes > Falconidae > Falco > Falco rusticolus. The sequence continues at coordinate 16,201,431 of NC_051189.1, read as the reverse complement.
AGTTCAATTGGCCGAATTCCCTGCAGCAGTTGGGGGGTGGGGGAGGGGAGTGGGCTGACCTTAGTTAGGCAGAATACTTTGAAGTATGCTTAGAGCACCTTACTTTTGGTCTGTAAAACTTTAATTAATAACTTAGAAATTCCTTCTTTTCAATAGCATCAGAAGATTATAAAAGCAAAAACTGTAGCATAAGCTATATCCTCTAGGGATGGCCTACTGCTGACGGGGGTAAATTTGTTTCAGGCAGCAAACAAACATGAAATTAAATCAACTGCATGTGTTAATTAACTTGGCTAGGTCCATCAATGTCCTGAGAACAGTGAGAAAAAGGATGGTGGGAAACAGATAACAGATTCTTCTTTCATATAATTAATAATCTATGGGGGAAAAAATGAGAAAATCACACTTTTCTTCATAGAAACTTCTTCAGGAAGTCTTCTCAGCACTTAAAAAAGTAATAAGGACATGACAGAGGACAGACAGCATCTGTTCAGGCCCCTACCCCTCATAGTATGCCAAGCAGAAGCGTAAGAGAATTACAGAATAGCTTGAACAATGTGTTTATCCCAGAAATACATCAGTCACCGCCATCTGACAATCAGAAACCTGTATTCAGTAGACATCTTGGTGCTCGTAGAACGTTCCCTATTTTGATTCTCATGCCTTTGTGATACCAGGTTACCAGGAACAATAGGGCTTAAGTATGGTTCTGAAATCCTGCAAGATATATGACTTCATGACATACTTTTCCTGGAGGGGAAAAAAAAGTAGAAAAAACCTTGGGAGGTTGATTTGACTGCCCTTCTGAAACTAACTCAGCTGCCAGACTTTTGTAGTTGCTCAACGGATACTTCAGCAAGGATTGTATTTATTGTAAGTATATGAAGTGGATGAAGGCAATTACTCTTGGACTACATTGGATCAGGAAAAAAAAAGGTCTTGTCATTGAGATAGCTCTGGAACACTTCATGCAAGATAGTTGCTAGCAGTATGTTTTTTGATTATGCAATTAATTTTAATTTTTTTCCCTTCATTAAAGACATCCAAGGAACAATAGATCCAGGAAGACAATAGACATAATGGACACATACGTGGAAGAATGTTATGGGAAAGGAAAACCACACAGTTCTGGAAAGGCAACTGCTGGACCTTTTCCTTTACAGCTTTTTTAGGCACGGCAAAGGAAAACGTTGAAGATTTACACCAGTGAAGACCAGAGTTTCTTTAGGCCTTTAGTCATCAATGAACTTGACTTTCATGTTTATTCCATGGTTTATTTGAACAGTAAACTCATAGAAGATAGTGTCTAAGCTTTTCAGGGCAGAGACTGACTTCACTTTATACAGGACGTACCAAATCAGCTACTTTTGGACTTTTTTAGAAATTACTGTAACAACAATAGTAGTGTTGACATAGCATGTGCCAGCTTGCTTTTCCCAAATCATGTCATTTTTAGAAGTTCTTGACAAGCTTAAAACAAATGCTTGCAGTTCTTTTGATTTATTTCAGGTTTTGACCCTTTAGGGTTTATTCTATTCATATTTTCCAGCTTTTTGTGACAATTTCAAAAGCAATAAATTGAGTTTCTTCCACTTCATTTTATGAATGATGATTACAACTCTTACTGTGTTCACAGGACTCCAGGATCTATGGTATTAAGCAATTAAGCAAGATGCCAATATATCATCATGAAATGGCAAACACTGGTAATTACGCATTGGGAAAGCAGATGGGGACTCCTCACCTTCAAATTACTATATATAAACGCACATTGCAAAAAAGGAAGTGTTAACTGCTTCTAAATACCAAGATGAGTTGAATGCTGTGATTTTGTGTCAGCCTTAAAGGCAAGATCCACTCACTACTGTATATAACATTTAATCAAGTACAAATGGGTTCATGCTATTCCTTCTTCCTAGCACTCTGTCTCTTTGCTTTATGCCTTGGGGATACTTCCCCTCCTCTGCAAGAATATTAAAGTAAATATATATTCTCAGATTTCAGAGAGCAGTAATTACAGAATAGAGAGATCAAATTTCCACAGCTTGTAATTTTCATTACTTCATCCCTTGCTCAGTGATGTGAACAGACAAGCTCTGAAAAACAGCTGAAGCCTAGTGTGGAGGGCTGATTTTACCATGAGAAGAAGAGGGGGGATTAAGTGGGGTGGAAAGGGCTTGCAAACGGATTCAGATACACAGTGAGGTGGGGAGAGGCAGAGGGGGTGATACAACAGAGGGAGGTGATTTTTGACATAAAGCCAGAGAATTAACTTCTCTTTTGATCACCAGGCCCATCAGCACCCCCGTTAAACTGGCTGGAGGAGAAAAAATTGGTGGCGAAAACAGCCCCCTCCCTCTGCCCTTTTGAGGCGGTGTAGGGTGTCCTGTTCTCCTGTTCCCAAACGTGACAGTGTTATTCCTCAGAGAGAAAACTAATAGAACCGGGATCAGCAGATTTTCAGATACATGCATTTGAAAATGAGCAGAAACTGAAAGACAATCATCACCCGTCTGTAAACTGCTGAAATCCCCCAGCCCTCACTCTTACTTTTGAGTTCAGCAGGGTTAGAGGTTTCCATACATTTCTGTGTGGTCGTCCCCAAGGATCAGATAGGATTAGATAGTGAGGAGATAACTCAGCTCCTGATTTCTTCATTCCCATCAACACTGTCTGTGAAAAGAAATGATCCCATCAGATCTCCGCTTGCTTCGAGGCATTCCCCACTTTCTCCCTGAAAGTCCCACTCTGCCCAGGAGAACTGCTGTGGGAGGATGAGTCTAATTTAGCCACCATGAACAGGGTCTTCCTGTGTCCTCCATCTTCCCCACTCATTTGAGAGCCCTAAAGGACAACGGGCCTGCTTTTAAACCCCCAGAGACATTGTGGAGCCGGGCAGCAGTTTTGAGGGTTCTCATTAAAAAAAGGGCAAACCATAAGTCAACCTAGCTGGAAACTCTCCATACAAATTTGTTTGCATTTTGAAGTTCCTGTGAGTCTTCAGTCCTCGACCTTGAAGCCCCTCATCACCACGCCCTGACAAGCAAAGGAAAATGCAGAACAGAAAGACCATCTCAGACTGCAGCTCAATGGATCCTTTAACACAGAGAACCCAGTGTTTGGACAACTGAGTCCTTCAGAGGAGGCATTCAAGATTCCTTCCTGATGAAGGATTTTAAAAATAAGGTACAATTTCCTGCACTGGGGAGCATTCCTCCTGTGTAGGGCTACACAATACCCACCTGGAATATGGAATGAGCACAGCTCACCTCCAGCAAATTCCACTCCATGAAACACCAGCACACCCCACGGCACAACTGATGGCCCCAAATCCCTTTGTCCCACCTTGCCTCTTACTCCCCTCAGTAGAGGCCTCCTTCCCATTGTGTTGCAACGGGTTTGCTACTTGCTGGGTGGTCTGGTCTGGGTGAGGCACACTCTGCTTTCCTCCCTGACATACACACACAGAGCTGCAGGATGGAATCTGCCAGCATATTAGCTGGAGTTCACAATTAGTAGTTTGTCACTGCCTCCAGGTTTAGTCTTGCTCTGAAAACTGTTCAGAGCTCACAGATGGGGGAAAAAAAACCCTTTCTTTATTCAGCAGTCACAGAAAATTCCTGACCTCCGTTACCTGCACTTTGCATTTCGTTTGAGATCTTGGCTCATCAAGAAGGTTTGTTTTCATGTGTATGTACAGTTACAGGGAACACTGACATCCATTGTGTCATGCAGGACTGTCAGGAATGCCCTCTTGCAATGGACATGCAAGATCCATCTGACTATTACCTCACACTTGCAGGTAAGGCACCACCTCACATCTTCCCAGCAAGGCAATATGGCATCTACTCCTATGTCATGCTCTGTTGGACAGCAAATTTGATCATGAAGTTGGAGATAGCTCAATCTACCTAGCTGATGCTGGACGTCTGCCACTTTAAAGGTCCTTGTACCTAAGATCCCTGTTGCAGGACACCATCCTATACTTCACCATGAGTTCCCATGTAAGCCAACGTAGCAAATGCATCCCCAACACTGTGTGTCACAGGATACGGTTTGGTTCCTGCCCTGATACATCCTGTTACCTCTTCAGTCAAGCTGGCATCGCTCCCAGTGCAGTTACCTGGTGACCCAGATTCAGGAAGAAACCTGTTTGCAAATAAAACAGATTGACACACCTAAGGGTCAGGCTGCAGACAGGGAAGCAGAAAGGGCTGGATCAAGTGGGGCCGGAATGCCTGAGTCGGTGTCACCAGCTCCGGTGATGGGATGCACATGGTTCCATGGTGCCGGGTACTGGCAAGCTTGTCCTGCATAGTGACCTCCATTCTGCAGGAAAGGCATAAACGGGGGGATGCTTATGCCCACATCCACAGTTGTGGATGAATGTTTGAGACCATGATTCTGCAGGTATTTTATTTAAACGCCCCGGCTATCCTTCGTGTATGTCCTCCACCGCTGCTAAACTCCTGCTGATTTGGGGGGGTCAGCAGCTCTGAAGAGGAGGAGTTGGCATCACCTGAAATAGCTTGCTCATCCTTGCCAGAGGGGCAGGAGGAAAAAGAAGCAGATAAGGGGATACAGGCAGGAAAGGCGTGCTGCCCTTTCCCTTCTGCTGTGAGGGCAGCTGGGCGGGAGGCTGCATCGGGCACGAAGGGGCGACACAGGCCGCAGAGGGTCCCGCTAGGCCGGTGGGCACCGCGCCCGCCGCCGCCTGCCGGGGTGCTGCGGAGGTGGGGGGTCCCCGCGGCCTCCGCCGGCCCCTCGGCGCCTCCCGCCTCCCCGCAGCCGTCCCGCCCCGCGAAGGGAGCGGCAGGGGCGGCGGCGCGGGGCCGCGGGGTGCGGGGTCGGCCCCGCCGGGGCCGCTGGATGGCAGCATGGCCCCGCCGGCCGCGGCCGGGCCGCCCGCCCTCCTCCCTCCCACCGCCGGCCGGGGAGGCGGGAAGGAGGGGGAAGGAATAAAAAAGGCAAAAGTGAGTGCCTTCCTTTGCCAAAGTCCTCCTTAAAAGCAGAACGGAAAGATAATTGCTCTAGATATCTAATTTATTTTTTAATTATTTTTTTTTTTTTTTTTTTTTTTTTTTTTTTTTTTTTTAGGCAATCAGTGTTAAGTATCATGAAACAAAAGAGCCAACGCATGTGGCAGATCTTTGGTCACGGCACCCCCCCAGCCCAGGCTGGGGTCTCCTGTGGTTGCTCCCCCATCGCTCGCAGCCCCTGAGCTTGCGGGAGTGGGGTGAGCCTGCCACGCAGCCCCCTGCCCCGGCACGCCGGCGCCAGCGGGGATGGCTGTTCTCCTAAACCCTGCTATGGAGCGGAGGGCCAGGGTTGCTCCAAAAGAAATGTGCCCTGCTTGTAGCAACCCAGCAGGCCTGAGTCTCCTTCTTGCGCTTGGGGCAAGAAGGAGGGAAGAGAACACACAGGCCTTGCTGTAACCTTTCCTCTCCCCTTGCTCTTAGGCGGCCCGGGGCTGCCCAGATCGCAGGGGAGCTCTGAGGGGAGACTAGGCAGAGCAGGCCGCGCTGCAGCTGCAGCTCCCTCTGCCCCCAGCCTGCCTCCGGGCCTTCCCAACGTGAGGCGAGGAGCAAAACTGCCTAGCATCAGCTCTGTCCTTGGGTCACTCAGCACCCTACAACAGGAGTGCTGTGCTGGGCAGGACCTGCGTCAGCTACCCCTCATTCCCCCCTTGTAGCTGGCACTGGCACTTTTTTGCGCACGAGTGACCACAACTCAACCTGTCATCCCAGAGCACACAGCAAACCTGTTTTGCTGCCAGGAGATAGCAGCAGCCAGCAGCACTTGGGTATATTGGTCCTAACCCTGCCCTTTAGCCAGGCATTGAAAGGGTCAGTATATTCTTCCTTGCCCATGCCCTTGCCACAGCCATCTTCTTGCAAGCTGTTTCTGTCCCCTCATCCAGGTCACCTTATGTTGCCAAAGCCACAGAAAGGGGTTTTAGTGCAGTTTGAAAGCCAATCCAAATCATCCTGTAATTACCATTTGTGCTTATAACAACATGAAGGAATGCTCTCTTCTGCCCCTGGGCAGTAGTCCAGCCTGCCCCTTGCTTCCTCATCTGCTGCCACCCTCCAGTCTATCAGAAGTGGCTGCCAAAAGCAGGATCACACAGGAGCCATCCTGAATTCCCCCCTGAACTCTGAGGGCTGGGGGAATGTGTCTTACAGCAGCTGTTTAGATCCAAGGGCATTAAACTCAATTAACTGCAGTCTCAGAGGGCAAAAGCTAGAGGGGTGGAAGCAATGGATCACACTGTTCTCTGCTGTGTTGATACCTCTCCATGGTCCAGTCATCCGATCTATACCGTTTGCTTTTCACTTCTTGCACAGACAGATGATTCATGACAGTGCTGAATGAGGAAATGACCACATGAATTTCTATGTCTTCCTTCATTCAAGTCAGACCTGATGGCCAAAGCCACCCCTCTGCCCTTAAATCTGCAGAGTCGTTTGGGATGCAAGGCTCAGTCAAAGGAGCTCTGAGGCCCTTGCACACCTTAGCTTCACATGTAAGGCTTGTACCTCATGCTAGGACAGCTGGACCTGACAAAATCGGCCAAATACTGACCTGAATGAAACGGGATTAGTAACAGCACACGTAGAGAAAGCTGTAATCTAGCTGTCATGCTAGCTGTCATTTCCAGCAACCAAATGCAGAGCTCGCCTTTGACGCACAAGGCAGTGCTATCTGTTGTCAAATCACAGGGAAAGGCTCACTGATGAGTGAATGACTACTCAGAGTGGGAAAAAATAAATAAATCACTGCAGAACATGCACTCAGGCAGCGGGGCCCCATCACTGAGCTGGAGCAGACTGGATAGTCCACAAACTGGACTAACCGGGTCCTGAAGCAGGAGAGAGGCACTGGGAGAGAGGTGCTGTGCTGTAAACGCAGGAGGCACAGACAGAGATGCCAAGAGGCAACAATATCTGGGGGAGGAGGATCTGGCTGTGTGAATCTCACACTTGGCACATGAGTCTTGGCAGATCTTGAAGGGAGCTGAATGCTGCCTGTATATGACATATCTGAGGACACTGCTTGGCTCTGGTGAAAATCTTCTGGGGTGTGGCACAAATGCTCTTCTGTAAAATCAAGAGCACTCAAAAATGCTTCATCTGGGTGCTCTGCAGCTTCTTTTGCCCCGGCAATGCCAGAATTAGCCTCGAGGGATAGTGAAAACTGAGAGGAAAAAGTTGCAACTTTTTAAAAAATACCAGCTGCCGTGTGGTGTGGCAGCTAAAATCTTACTACTGCACACACCCAGCAGCGTAAGGTGCCTGTGTGCTTGTTATATAAGGCAGCTATAAAATCATGGAAGACTGAGCAGACGAAGAGAAGGAGCATGTTAAACTCCAAGACTGCAAGCTCCAACACGTCCCTAGCCCAGCAAGGCAGCTTGCTGAACAAGGGATATTCAGAGTTTCAGTCTTCTCAGCACCCTCCTTGCAGTTGCTTCAAATGCAAGACTTGTCACGATTTTTAAGCCGTGAGACTTTTGCTGTTTGTGGAGGCTCTCTCTCCCTCTTTCCTGACCTGGTGTGGCCTTATAAAGTGACAGGCTCAGCATTAAGTGGACCTTTCTATTCTGTGGCTCTGTCCCACTCATGCCAGCTGAGTTGGTTGCATTAAAAATAGCTCCCCAAGAAAGGTGTCACAGATAACATTTGACATCTGTGCCCCTAAATCTCCTTGCCATCAAAATTTCTAAGATTTTGCCTAAAAGAACCTGATGAAGTCTTCCTTTTGGCATTGTGTTCTTAGGGGGTGAGTAACTGGAAATGAGAGCTGGGAGTGGCCTCAAGCCTGTACTATAACAGCAGGTAAGTTTAAGAAGCATTAAGAGAGTCTGGGAGGTAGGAAAATGGGACTCAGTGTTTCTGTACGACTGCTAATGTCAACTATTAGCTACTGACTTGAACTATGAGAGACTGCTTATATTGACATTGTCACCCAGCTTCTTTAATTCCCCTGTCACATTCACCCACACCAAAGCTCAGCATCCCATGGGAGAGTCTTACAAGAATGCGTGGCCGTTACTTCATTTTGGGCACAATTCAGATTTCTGAATGAGACTTTTTACTCACTTAAGTGAGAATCAAGTAATTTCTGAAGTATTTATAACCCCTCGCTGCTTATCTCTTGAAAGAAGGGTGCATTTCCGTACGTACAAAAGCTGATTTTAAGTGACTTCCTAGGTCAAAATTGAGGCATGTATAGTTTTAGATGCTCCTAGGTGGATGACAGCTGAGCAGAGGGTGTGAACTGACCCCTAGGTGGGATCCGGTCTATGCATCCTTTGGTGGCTGTGAGGCAGGGCTATCTGCCATTCCTGAAGGCAAATGTTTGGGCATTGCAGAATGCAGTGACAAGGATGAAAGCAAGAGCTGAGTAGTGATTCCTGTGTCCTCTTCAGTTATCTTTGTTTTCTGTGTATCTGTACTTCTTATGATAGTTTGGAAGAGGAAGATTTTCTAACGTTTCCACTGATGTCAGCTGAGCAAGGGGATGAATGGTGATTTAGAACTGGAAACCAGGCAAAAATCCAGACCTAGCTTTTTTTTTCTTTTTTTTTTTTTGTCCTATTTGGAAAAGAAACAAAAAACAAATTACTGGCGTCAAAAATAACTACATCCTCTTGGAAACTCAGCACAGCGTACTGAGTTAAATTCCCCCAGGTATGATACATTAAAGTACGTACTGATTTGCTTATCAAAACAAAGAATGAGTATGCACATGCCAGGGGTGGGGTGCTGAGTGGTGAAGGTGTCTTGTGGAATGGAAACTCTGAGTCTGAGTCTTGCAGCAGGCTCATGCCAAAGGCTACTCTCTTCTTTTCCCTAGCTGTTATTGGACTTTCAGGATAGAAAAGTTCAAACAAGCCAGATGCTGAGCTAGTCGCATAGTTCCCCTGACTCCTCTTGATGTACATTAATATTTCTAGCCTGCATTGTGTATAGGCTTGAGACCTTTGTCACAGAGGCTGAGCTAACGTGAATAAAATGACTTTGAAAAGCCCAGAGCTGCAGTCTCTCTCCCTCCTGTAGTGTGAACTGAGTCCTGCTTGTGCCTGGCACACATCGATCTCAAGCCCTTGCTCTTCCTTGACAGAGACTTACTCTGTAGTCATACCTCCTCTTTTTTCATTGCCTCTGCTTCTGCTCCTGTGCCTGGCCTTGGTGAAACAGAGCAAGCAGAGCCCTGTGAACAGCCTTCTGAGGAGAAATTGCTGGAAGTTTAAAGCAGAGAAACCTGTGCTCCCTGATCTCTGTTGGATTGCTGCACGCGTGGCAATTGCAACATAGATGATTCAATCCAGTGTGATGTGTGGCATGAGACGGCTCCAGCTTACCCTTTTCCACGTAATGGAATTTTACATGGTGAAATGCTGGTCCTTCATGTAGAGACTCCTTGTGCACAGGCCCAGGTCACTGCTGCTTGCAATATACTACATACATCTCTGACATTTTGTTCTGACCACAGGTAATCCAAGGAGTTGGTGTTATAACAGTCCCCCTTTCTATTTCACCACTGACCCAGTTTGGTAATTACAACACTACTGAGTCTCTCCTGGGTTTGGCAATGGATGTCATGTGCTTGAGTGATGAGTAGCCCCAGCTGTTGTATTTCACTTTATTTATTTAATGTGAACTCATGTGAATTCAATAACATCTAATCTACTGAGCACTGAATGAATCATGAAGAACAGTTTGTAAAAATCCTGGATATAGCTTCAGAGTACGCAAGCTATTTTCCTGGAAGAAGTTGCATAGAATTTCATTAGCTGCATGAATCTGGTAGGAAGCTCTTCATGTATGATGTATCGTTTCTCTGGGATTTTTAATGTGTTGTGAAAGTCTGCTGATGCAATGCTCGTCCTTTAATTTGACATTGTAAAAAAACCAGTTATTTTTATCCTGAATGGTCTTATTTGGAAAATATTATCACAACTTATTATTCTTGTATAACATCTTCAGATGATTTTATGTTGCTAAACACTTCTGTGAATATACTCTGACATCAGAGCTTATATATTCAGCCTTTGCAGGATGAGTTACAGATGCCCTGAGAGGATCCTATAGAGGAGAGAGGTGGCTCATGGAAAAATATCTCATCCTCCACAACATGAGTTTGCCTTAATAGAGGCCATAGAGAACTCGGAGGAAGAAAACTAACTAGGATAATTCAAAGCTTTTTATGGCTCAGGACAGGACATGATGTATTGGACAGTGGTCTACACTGTGTTGTAGATGTTCAGCAGTGACCACACACAGTAAAAGTAATTTGTTTGTTTTTCCTGATGATTCATGGCTATTTTTCCTTTTAATCATTCTACAGCTCCATTTTTTTCTTCTTATTATTATTTTTTGTAAAATCATCCCTCACAGAGATATCCCTTCTCCTTTAAAAGATGGGAAGAGGACTGAAGGTCTTAAATGTCTGCTTGTCAAGCCTTTGCTTGGAAAGCCTCTCTTGATTCCAATACTTCCTAATGACCAGAACCTAAGTAACCAAGGCCATTTTTGCATCTCCATCAAAGTTGCAGCCAATCAAAGTTGTGGAGAACCCTAAGTTTTCTTTCAAATGGGAGGACTGACACAACTATCCTTTACCCTTTGCTTCCTTCTTAGGACCTGTAACAAATCCAAGCTGCCTGTTAGCAAGGTGGGATTTGAATCACCAGTGCAGGGTGACAACGTTTGTGTTGGGTCATCGCATGGGTCACCTTTTCTGGACTGTTTCAGATAATTGAATTACAGAAACCCAGGCTGAAACAGTAGCCAGGACTGTGCAGTTATTTTTGGTAAGCACTGTGCTGGAAACAATTTCTCCCACTGACCCAGCACCATCCAATACAACTGTTCTAAAAGCCATCCTGACTTTCACCAAGAAGCCCAACAGCAACTGCCAGACTCACTAATATACTCCCAGACACACAGTTGAAAGATGGCTGTAGATTTCACAGACCAGTTATGCTGCCAGGTAGATAGATGGACTGCAAGGCAGGGACTGAGGGAGCAAAGTTCCTCCCACTGTAAAAGAAGATCAGGTTCGTGACCACTTGAGGAACCTGAACCCCTAAGTCTGTGGGACCTGACAAGATGCCTCACAGAACTCTGAGGGAATGGCTAATGCAGTTGCCAAGACAGTTTCTGTGATATTTGAAAAGTCGTGGGAGTCAGGTGAAGACCCTGGTGGTTGGAAAAAGGGAAACATTGCACCTATTTTAGGGTAGAAAGGAAGGCCCTGGGAACTAACAACCTGTCAGCCTCAACTCTTTGCCTAGGAAGAACATGGAACAGCTCCTCCTAGAAGCTATGCTAAGACACATGGGGGACAGAGAGGTGATTTGAGACATCCAACATGGCTTCACCAAGGGCAAGTCTTGCCTGACCAATCCAATGGCCTTCTATGATGCAGTAACTGTGTCAGTGGACAAGGCAAGAGATACAGATGTCATTTTTCTGGACTTCCATAAGGCCTTTGACACAGTCCTCCACAACATTGTTCTCTCTAAATTGGAGAGATATGGATTTGGTGGATTGACTGTGTCATGGATAAGGAGCTGGTTGGATGGTTGCATCCAGAGGGTAGTGGTCAACAGCTCAATGTTCAAGTGGAGATCAGTGACCAGTGGTGTCTCTCAGGGAGCAGTATTGGGACCAGTAATGTTCAGTATCTTCATCAATGACATGGATAGTGGGATCAAGTGCACCCTCAGCAAGCCTGCAGACAGCACCAAGCTGAGTGGTGTGGTTGACACACCTGATGGATGGGATGCCATCTGGAGAGTGACCTGGATAAGCTCAAGAAGCAGGCCCATGTGAGCCTCATGAGGTTCAACAAGGCCAAGTGCAATGTCCTGCACCTGGGTTGGGGCAACCCCTGTTAGCAATACAGGTTGGGCAAAGAATGGGTTGACAGCAACCCTGTGGAGAAGAGCTTGGAGGTATTGGTGAATGAAAAGCTGGACATGAGCCAGACAATGTGCACCTGCAGACCAGAAAGCCAACGTGTCCTGGGCTACATCAAAGGAAGCGTGGCCGATCAAGGGAGGTGATTGGTGATTCTGCCCCTCTACTCCACCCTCATGAGATGCCACTTGGAGTACTGCATCCAGCTATAGGGCCCAAAGCCCAGGAAAGACCTGAACCTGTTGGAGTGAGTCCAGAGGAGGGGCACAAAGATGAGTAGAGGGCTGGGTCACCTCTCCTATAAGGAAAGCCTGAGAGAGTTTGGGTTGCTCAGCCTGGAGAGAAAGAGAATGCTCTGGGGACACCTTAGTCTTAAGCCTTTAAGAACTTAAAAGGGGGCTTGTAAGAAAGATGGGAACAGACTTTTTAGCAGGGCCTGTTCCGATAGGAGGAGGGCTAATGTTTTAAAGTAAAAGCGGGTATATTTAGACCAGCTCTAAGGAAGAGATTTTTTACAGTGAGGGTGGTGAAACACCAGAACAAGTTACCCAGGGAGGTTATAGATGGCCCATCCCTGGAAACACTCAAGGTCGGGTTGGACGGGGCTCTGAGCAGCCTGGTCGAGTTGAAGATGTCCCTGCTTACTGCAGTGGGTTGGACTGGATGACCTTTAAAGGTCCTTTCCAACCCAAACCATTCTATGACATTCTCATTTTTTTTTAAGAGGACTTGGAGGGACTGATAGTCCTCTAGTCAACATTGATGCTATTGGCCAGTTTCACCTTTGCCCACACAACACTGTACATGCTTCAGCATTTGGCTGGGCAGATGTTGACATTTAAAAAAAAAGAAGTCATTTTTAGAAGTTGTAGAGAAGGAATCAATTCCTACCTAAGTAATAAGAGATGTTTTCTGAATGACAATATTTTTTAAATAGCCACGAAACATAGGCAGAATAGTCAGGGACAAAGCTTGTCTGCAAGTCACCAGACTGGAAAGTTGGCACATTAGTGCTACTTCCTATCTCAGCTTTCAAACAGTTTCTGTCATAAATGTTTAATTTAGTTTTTTCTTCGATTACATTCTTGCATGGATAGACAAGGAAAAAAATGTCAGACTTGCGACATATTTTAATATACTAATTTCCATGGGATAAAAATCTTGCAGGAGGCCTCTCTGGGACAAGTGTCTTCATCAACTGACCAAACTGATGGGCTTTTAAAGAATTATTTATCTTATTAACCTATGGCTTTTAATATTTTGTTCAGATGTCTAATGTATTTTTTGTTCTTCCAAATACCCTAGGTTTAAAAACAGAGAAATGGAAAAAACCTAAATATTTCAGGATACGTTGCAGGTATTACATACTTAACTTTCAGAGATGCTTTGTCCCTGTTGATGAGGAAATGAAAGGCACAAAAGAAGTGGCCACTCAAGAATGAGGAGTCAATAACAGTATGATACAGACCACCACCCATGTTTTGGAGATGAACACACCTCTGTCTGTACCAGACTCCTCTAAAAAAAGTGGAGGCTCTCATAAATTGTAAATATCTAACACCTCTTCCAAAAGACCTCTCCAAACCCTTCTGTCTCAAGGAAAGATTTAGGACTTTAATGATTTATATTTTGCAAGTGCCCATCTGTAGCTTACAGTGCTTACACAGGTTTCGATCTGCCACACAGCAGAGTGATAACTGTGTGACACTGGAAGCAGCCTACTCTGTAGCAGTGATTAGCTTGTCCCATTTGATGCTTTTTGGTCCAGTCAACCACATGAACAGTGACTACTCACAGAAACACCTGGAAGAGCAACAACTTTACATCTCACCTCCAGCTATTCTTTTGCTGTGGGACACAGAAAGCTCCTCCTAGATTCTGGTTTCTGAAAAGCAAACAGCCCACCTCTCATCTTTGCCAATATCTACCTGCTATGCAGTATAGACAGACTGAACTGCTGTTGCTTTTGTTCAGGTGGCCCCCAACCATCCCCACTTCACCATACAGAAACAAAATCACTCTTGCTCAAAAAAACATCATTCTGGGTGGTAAGAGGCCTTGGGAAACACAAGTTATTATGGTCATAAATGGAAGTATCTTGAAAATACATATCCATGCTTCAGCTAAACCCATATCACCTTTTGGGGGGCAAGTCCCATGTCCTCTTTAATCCATCTTTAAACCTGGATGGCAAAAGAGATTGCATAGTTTGCTTGTTTCGTTCTCTCTAAACTCTTTGATTTAATAGAGTGAAATACGAATGAAATGCAGTAATTCAGACCCTGCAAGTTTCAGCTGTGTTTCTCCCTGTTGTTATGGGGGTATCTTCCGCGTGTAATCGTTCTTCTGCTCAGTGCTACGTTTGCTTCCATTTTCTACTCAAAGTAACACAACTCACTTTCAAAGCGCTCAGTGACAAGGGCAGTTCATGAGGACAGCTGTGCTTTGTGAAAGGCAATTCAGCTACATAAGCATATTTCAGTGTGCACAGAACTGGAAACTTGTTGTCTGAAGGAGCTGGGGGTAGAACTACATCCTACAACATGGGAAACAAATGCAGAATCTGGACCTTCTGATGTATATTCCTTTGAAGAATTCAACTCAGATTTTGGACATAGACAAGAAAATGGAAGGAAAGGAAGGAAAAGGTAATTTAGTATTTTCTCATAACTGAACTCTGTGTTCAGGAGAAGAGTACAGAGGGAAAAAGAGGAAAAATAATTTCTCATTTAGTACACCAGAGGCCTCATTATACATGTTTCAGTGAACAAAACAATGATCACTACAGAAATCAGTGAGATAATGACCACTGTAGAAAAAGCAGGCTAGTGTTAGATCTGAGCTTTTCTGTGATTTGAGCCAACTTACTTAGCTTCACAAGTGAGCCACACTAAAAGTATATATAGTATATATGGCCAGCTCCCATTGCTCAGCTAATGAATGATAATCTTTAATCAATAAACCAGCAAACCAGTTGCATTCATGCAGTAATTTTTTCCCTTTTTTCAATCCATTGGCATAGCCAGGGTCCAGTCAGGAAAATCCAGGCATGGGAGAAAAAAAAGGAAAGAGAGACTGAATTAACTTCTCAGCTGAGGGTTTTTCCTTGGGCAAGGTTGAGGTGAATAAGCAAGGCAGATAATCTCACAGTTTCCATGCTCCTTGAACAACACTGCATTTAAATCTCTAATGTATATACATTTTCCTAGCAATGCATTCCAGTTGTACATCGTGCAACAGATCAGACTTTGGAAGCCTGGCTGCTGGATCTCTGGTTACACAAATAAGCAAATTTTTCTTTTTCACCTTGGTCTATATACGTATTTCCACCGATGTGAAGCAACAAGTTATGGGCAAATTAGGGGGAAAAAGAAGTTCTTCTGATACAATCAGAAGACATGGGCTTGTTGCAGTCATTCCTGTGTGAAGTTTTATGGCATATGTGATCCAAGAGGTCACGGTCTGTAATGGTCCTTTCTAGCCTTAAAAGTCTGTGAATCCCTCCTCTACTTAGTCACTCAGTCCTTACGGGAATGTCTTATCTCTTACTGTATGTAACAGACAAGAAATGGATGGAATTGAATCCTTCTATCTCAAAATGTAATTTTTTATATGTATCATGTATGATTTATGCATAAAAAGCACACTCCAGATGAAATAAAGCAAAGTGTAGACATTGATGATTTTTTTCAAGCAATTGGTTATAAATTTAGTAAGCTGTCTGCCTTTTTATACTTTTCAGTCTGTTCTCATTACAGACATGGCATACGGCTTTGTAGTAAATTTGGAATTTGCTGAGTGAGAAAATTAAGATTTATACAAAGCTAAATTGAACAAATGGTGAATAATTGATTTAACTGGCCTGACAGCTCACAATGTGCTTGTAAATAATACATAACTTTGTACTATACTGATAATTTAGTATTCTGTACTGTATTCTAGATTCCTTTCTGTACATTACTGCAAGGAGCAAATGAACTTTGACCATGCTAAAAAGGCAAAAATATACTTATCAGGCATATTCTGGTACCCTAGGTATACATTGCAATAGTCTGATACCATGCTGACAAAGCATCTTCTGAAAGACTCTCTGCCCTTTCGTCTTTTGTCTTTAAAATATTGTTGGAGATAATATTAATATAACTATTTCATTTTATTCCACTAGCCACCAGCTCCCAGAGTCAGATAGTCTCTGTGTAAATTTACCTAGCACCATTGCACTGAACAGAATCACAGTGAAATGTAACAGCAAATGCTCGTGCCTATTCTGCATTTCCTTTTCTCTCAACGTATACACTGGAACTCTTAATCAAATGCATAAGCACAAGGTATTGTTGAAGTGGTTCTTGAAGTACACATACAGCCCTAAGCTGACATATATATATATATATATATGTCTGATAACTTCATTGCCTTGTAACTACTGTAATAACCTATATAATGAGGGCGTGAAAGAAAACCACTAAGATCTGGCAACCTTCCATACCTACCTTGCAGGAGTACAACCGGTTACAGAAAAGCACAGAGCAGTGGAGAGTTTTGTCTGCTTTGTATTACGATCTGTTCTCTTACCATTGAAATACATCCAATTGGAGAAGGCAAACAGCATCTTTTTAAGACAGCAGGCAGCATAAGGACTTAAGATACAGTGAATCTGCATCATATATGAAAATACAAACCACTGTCAGAGTGACCAGCTGAAAGTCCCAAGAGCTGCGTGCTGTCCATGGATCCAAAAGGAAAGTTCTCCATAAAGCCAGCGGGAAGCACATACTTTTCCAAGGATGGACTACGGATCTGAATCTTGGAGATAGGGCTCATACATGTTACCACTTTGCTGAATCCTTCCTAACAACCTTATCTGGGGAAAGTCACTGTTAATACATCGTGGCTGTGAGCTGAAGCACACACATAGCTAAGAAATGTGAAAATGTGATTCCCAGTGCAATTTTAACCCAAATGGCTGCACTTCTTTAATTTTAATGCTGTACCATTTTTACATCTTAAGGTTTCTGTGCAGTGTGGCTGAGTTATGATAGCTGCAGAAAATTTCTGGGCTTGATTCCAGCTGTTTTCTCTGAAAGTAGAAGACACCATTCTCCTCTCTGTCAGATGTTTATGTAAGGATCTACCTACTACCCTTAATGCTCATTCTGCCCTCTGACTTCTCAAACTTATACAATCCTAGCATGTGAAAATCCCAAAGTAGATTGCACATCTAGCATATGCCTAGGTAAGGACTCCAGCACTGGGTGCAGCAGAGGAGCATGGCTTTGAGGATTGGGCCCCATGAACAGGGAGATATTGCCTGGCTGTATCCCTGTGCTTACAGCATCTCTCCTACTTGTCCCCAGGGAAATCAGGATCTGACATATGAGTCACAGAGCAGAAGAAAGACTGCAGCATGGTGTTGTATAATTGCACGAACTCTAGTCTGAAGAGCAGGTGGAGGGAGTTCATCGCTTGAGTCTCATCGTCAGTGCTTAAGACTCATCCCTTGGTCCTTCTTAGTTTTTTTGTTTGTTTGTTTGTTCCTGGCTTGTCAGATTTTTTCTTCCTTATTTCAGCCTGGGTGAAGTTTTTCTTTAAACACCTTGAGAGATGGAGAAGATAATTAGGGCTTGCAGAGCTAGTCAATATCTAGACTCAGTGACACAAATGTGGTGCTGGTAGAAAATGGAGCAGCCAAATTTAGAATGACCAGATTTATGATGAGCCAGATTACTGCAAGAGCTTTGATTAAATGGGGCTAAAGCCCAACAGACTGGAACTGCAAAGCAGTAGATGAGGAAAAGAGGAAAGACTGAGAGAAACCTGCAGAAAGGAGAACTGTAGATGTCTGTGCTCCCTGTGTGCACCCCAGAGACACCCAGCTGCAGAGCTCTGCAAACCCTCTGCTGAGCCAGACCTTCACCCTCTGGCAACAGGTTTCAAGAGAAAGTTCATCAGAAACTAGTATCTTTTTTGCTTTTCCTTCTATCTTGGGCTGGGTCAAGTAGATTGGGCAACAGACATGACAGGGCCAGCTGACTTTACAGTGATTAATTTTTCATGCTGATTTCTCAGCAAAGATTAGGAAAATATTCTGGGTTTGTTGCAACAACTTTCTCTTTTATGTACATACCTGGCGTTCTCCACTACACCCCCTCACATAAAGATTCCTGCTCTTCTTGCCCTAAAATAACATTGCCTTGTTATCCCATATCATTCCTTGTGTCTGATTTCATGCCTGAATTTTCAGCTTTCTGCTGCAAAGGCAGTTCTTACCATGGTAGGTACCTTCCTCCATGGTAGCATGAACAGCAGTAGCTGCTGATAGACTCCTGTGTGAGTTGCACAAGTCTAATCCAGAGTTAGATCAATGCTGCTTGTTTCTCTAGGGTTAGGTTTTGCTTTTATCTTGTAGGTTATTATGTTTCCTGATTCCCTGTTTGTGGGTGGCAGGTCCTCTGGGCTCTGACCCCAGAAGAATGGCTGCTTCCCCTTTATACAGATAGTTTGCAGTAGCCCAATATCCCCTTCCTTCCCCAACACTAAGGATGGTATGTGCTACTCTAACAGAATAGATGTTTTATCTAAAAGCTTTTGAGCCTTGCAAATTAATCCCAAATGCAACATCTGGCTCAACTTAAAAAAGGAGCTGAAGTGTCAAGAGAGTCCTGAAGAGGGGAATGCACCACTTTGATACTGCTGAGAAAATGACAGGGAAAAGGGTCCAATGCTATTTGAAGACCACAGAGAAAAGGAGAGTACCTGCAGAAGTTTTCTGGTCAGCTTGGAACAAGGAAAGAAGGGTTTAAGAAGACTAAAAAAGTCTTTCTGCACTTTCCAAAATCCTTTCAGCAAGACACCAACACACCCACTACATTTTTTCCTCTGCACACAGAGCAACTGAGGCAAAGCACAAGTAGCAGACAAAAGCTTTGGTGCAGACAAACATTCCCACACACGTGCATTGGTGGCAGCAGCACCCACACTGAATGTCTTTTCCCAGCACCAAAAAGTACATTCACCTGCCTTGTTGTAGGTCAAGAGATGGTTGACATGCAGAGCCTGCCAAAATCCCCTTTCAGGTGCTTCTGTCCTTCATATTTCACATGGACATTTGTGTCTTACTTCAGTCCAGCTGTGTTGAAATAATTTACCTGGTTGAGGCTGGGACACAGCCATGCCTCCGTTTTCCACCGTGCAGGATGTTTGGAGCAAGCCGATGATCCGGATAAGTTTGCCTACTCCAGGATAAGTATGTAGTGCCCCCAGTCCAGATGCTTTTATCCAGCTTTCTTCATTGAATCACATCACTCCAAGGTTATCAGTCTTTCTCAAAGCTGTGAGAGATGCGTCATCCAGTGTTTTCCTCTGGTGCCAGCTGCCTTCAATTTGTTTACTAATTCACAAGTAGGAACATACTCCTCTCGCCCCCTGCTTGGCCGGGAAGCCTCCCTGTCCCATTCTTGTTCTGGGGTCAACTCTGCTTTGAGAACTAATCTTTCTGTTGGGAGTAAGCGGTGGTGAAGTACCCTCCTGCTCACGGTGGAAGCCCCCATAATTTGGAGACCATTCCGTTTCACTCCATCTAAAATGCTCTCCTTCCTCACAAGGTTGCCCTGGGTTTCCAGACATTTCTGTTTAATTGCAGGCCTCTTTGTGGATGCGATTTTATTCTGTTTTGACAGAGATTACTTCTCAGAACTCCATTTTTCACTTGTAAATAGATGGTTTATTAATTAGTATAATTTAATATTTATACAGCCTCCTAGATGTGTCTGGTGATTTGCAACATAAAAAAGGCAGTCCCTGGTCTTTAAATGTTTACAGTAAGTTTTTAGATGACACTGTAAGAGATTAAAAAAGGCCAAGGCACAATCTGAAGTATGAAAGTACAAAAACATAGAGATGATGGATGTTCACGGCATATGTCTTCTTGGTTTTATTCTTCTTTGTAATATAGATTTGTTGTTTATAAAAAGGTATTTCAGTATGCATAAGTCATGAGAATAACAGAACATAAGGAATGCATCACTAAAGCAAAATAAAATAAAACTAGTATCAAACTTTCAGAAGTTCTAACACAACAGAGAAAATAATTCCTTTAGAAAGAAAAATCCAGATGACCTAAAGAGCTGGTATGTGTCCACAAATCATTAAATCCTTTTAAAATGGTAAACTTTTTTTTTAAAAAACCTGCTTTTGAGTGCTTTTTATTTGCATCAGGTTTTCTGAAGCAGTGTTTCATGTCATAGCTTTACTGAAAAAAATCCTGAAGTGCAATACACTTTATTTTCCTCTGTAAATAGGAGTGGTGATTCCATGGTTTACATGTTAATCCAACCTTCAGGCTGTAAAGGAAACATAGTTTATAGGACGATCAGTAGCATTTTTGCAATGCAGAACACTACATTGTGGGAAAGGAAGAAGTGTATGTTACATAAGTGAGTGAATGATAAAGTAAAATTAAGGCAAGTCTGAGTTAATCAGGGGTAAGTAATTAAGCAAAACAAGGCACGTAAAACTAATGGCAGCCGTAGAAGAGTTAGTAAAATAAGTAGGTTGTGAACAAGCAGCAAGGATGAAACAGATTTGTATGAGCTGCAGAATTCCTGGGGTTCATCTAGAAATCATGTCAGAAGGTATTTAGAGTGTGTAGCCAGAATGAAGCAGTGAAGAGTTCTGCATATTTTAAAATTTAAAATAAATAAGGTATTCAACGACTTGTGGGCTAGCATTGAGAATGTATTACAAATTGTGTAGAAAATATTTCCTGAAGGAAAAATCAAGGGTCATTAAAAGGTTACTTTTAACTAATGCTGCTTGATTGGTTGTTAGTGTTCAGCTTCCTCTGAAGTGACAACACGTTAGGGTGACCGCTGCCCTCTGCCAGCAATTATTGGTGCTCTGGCAATTGCACTCAGTTTTAATCAATTAGAGTCCTGAATGGTGCTTTTCTTGGTTTCAAACAAAAGAGCCAACTGTTGGACCAGAGATGTCCCCTTCTTTTTGGCAGCTTCCTGTTTTCTCTTGGAAACTTTTTGAAGACCCTGCCAAGCTCAGGAATGATCATGATGAATCCCTTCTCCATTAGTATGGCATTCATTATGTGATCCACATTCCAGCAGAAATCCATATGGTCAACAGAAAGCAAGAAGACAAGAGCTGCCATCCTGGAGTAGAGCGAAGGTCCATCTAGCATCTGGGTACAAATTTCCACCAAAGTGTGGGGATGGCTGTTTTACAGAAAGGTTTGAGATTCTCATAGCTGGGAGGTAAGGGATAATATTTCTCCTTTCCTCCCCTCTTCTACTCCAGTAGGACTGTTTTATATCTGTAATATTTAGATTTTGGCTTAAACTTTGAAGAATGAGGTTGAACAACCAGGATGTATCAGTTAGCAATATTTATAGCTCTGGATATTCTTGTTATCTGTATGAATATAAATCTTATCACAACCCCACTTACTCATTTCTGGCAGGAGTTCCCATGTTCAGGTGCATGTGTCATCAATGATGCATAAGCTATCTCAAAGACAGAACAAATGCTGGCTCAACAGCTGAACATCCCCACAGAAAACATTCATGGGTAGTCTTGGATGGACATAGTAGTGTTGCACTATCAACCTTGTCAAGTGGTGAGCCAGGAGACTCCTAATTAGAAGCAAACACTCTGCAACGCTATTTTCAGGATAGAGTTTTCACCAACAGGATCAGCTTGAAGTGTTCTTATTTTCCTACCATGTGTTCTTGCCCCATATTTTAACATGACATCTTCTCAGCTATGATAACGCAGCAGCTTGTGTGGTTTTGTTGGAAGTGGCTCTGGGAACTGCTGCAGCTTGCAGATGACCAGGCTTGGAAAAGCTGGATTACTTCCCCATTCCAGTTTGCAGCACAGCCAAGCAAACAGCCGTGCCTGGGCAAGTAGCTAAGACTAGATGGCTGACTTTGCTGCTGCTGTTTCACTATATAGGTCTCCTGTTGTTTCCCTCCACTCACTCACCCGTATCCATATGTTGTCATACTTAGAGTGGGAGAGGGCCCTTTCTGTTCGTGTCCATAGCAATTCAAGGACCATGGGGTCTGGTCCCTGCTTGAAACTCCTTCAGTTCTTGCATTAATAGCAGTAGTTAAAAGACTTGCCCCAAAGCTTATTGGAAGGTCATGTATTATAAACCCAAATCTTTCCATAAAAGTCTTTCCGCCCCACCCCCACCCCCACCCCCTTTACATTTATTAAGCTAAATTCTGGTTTTCTGTGTAAATCTCTAAGTGAAAATATGTGGGGTTTTTTTTTCATATGAAAGAACACTACTTTTATGTACACCTAGATATACAGTGTATGATCTAGATTAGACATATAGGAAATAAGACTCAACAAAGTGACAATTCAAGGTAAAAGCACGAGGATAGTGGACCTGGCTGAACATTTTCTGCCAATGTTTTTTATTTGATTACCAATTTGAAGGGGATGTTTTGTTGTTGTTGTTAAAACAAAGATTAGTTTTGGTATTGAGGAACAGTTCAAAAATCTTTGAAAGACTAATTTTATTTTAATAACAAGTAAAGCTTCTTCATTCCTTACATCCTTAGAAAGACTTCTAGTGGACATCTCTCATCAAGACGAAGTGGGGTTTTAAAACTTACGTGAATAAGAAGGAAAGTTTTGAAAGTTCAGGAAGAGAAATATTTACCTATAAAATGGAGTCTGCTTCTGAGATTTCTTCTGGAATATACTAATATACAAGATGAAAGGAGCAAAGAGCAGCAAACAAGTGGAGTTTGGTTTTTACTAGTTGGAGGAGTTTGAGGATATATTCAGATGAGAAGCATACGGGATGATAGCTGTAACTAAGCAGTTTGCTGCAGCTCCATGGGGACAGAGTCTCACAACCACCCTCCTCTACCTGCCGCTGCTCACCAAAGTCAGGTTTTCTTCCCTCTATTTCTTCTGTCAGCACAAGTGTCTCTGTGGAGGAGAAAAGTCAGATGAAGTGACCTGGGTGTAAAGTATTCCGGCAAAGAAACATGTGGTAGGAATTGGGGGGAAAAGGTAAGGAAAGCCACGAGAGAGGGGTTTTAAAGAGGACCCTTCCCTCAAGGACAAACCTGTGTTTCGGGTGGCTTGATGTGACTGTGGGACTTCTATGGCTGGCCCAAGTGAAAGTTTTCCTCCTGTCCCATGATAGCCCAAACTCCTCTGCCAAGAAGTGGCTGTTCATTATGCTACAGTGACTCAAGCATTGTGACTTCGTCTATAGCCAAATTCAGGACCAAAAGCATAATATCTGTGAGTCTTACAGGAGAAACCATATGTCCAAATTTTATGGTATTGTGGAGTCTATATAAACTTGGACATAAGATTTAGTAAAAATATAGTTGCTGTAGCTCATATTTAATGGATGAGTAGCTC
The DNA here is from genome assembly GCF_015220075.1 of Falco rusticolus. Lineage (NCBI taxonomy): Eukaryota > Metazoa > Chordata > Aves > Falconiformes > Falconidae > Falco > Falco rusticolus. The sequence goes on along the minus strand of NC_051189.1, from coordinate 16,178,098 downwards.
ACAAGACAATGTGTATTAGTGATAAAAATCAGAGAATAGGGAATTCACTGTAAGTACTCCCTAGAAAGCAAAAAAGCCTGTTCTTCATCATGTCTTCCAGAATAAATTTCCCACCAGATTCTCCCTTGCCACTGGAGGACCACACTCTTGGGATGCAGCTCTTTTTTTTTTTTTTTTTTTCCCCTGAAGTATTCACTGAAATTGATATAATGGTGTAAAATTCAGTGGCAACCAACTCATAGGTTCATAGCATTTCTGTTTTTAGAAATCTGGTGGTTTAAAAAAAAAAATTAAATTAAATCTGAGAGATTTAAAAACAGACTTTGACAGAGGCAACCTCCAGTCTCTAGGTGTGGAAGATTTGGTAGGTAGCTGCCAGAACATTCAACTGTACTGAATACTTAAGATGCAGTGATCTCTGTTTCAGGGAAGGGAAGCCTTTAATTAGCTAACGAGTCATTAGAGAGCTTTCTATTGACACCTGGCACCAGCAGGAACACACCCGGGACTGACCTGTATGCTGTGTTTCTTCAAGGTGAACTGTGAAGTAGTAAAGAGATCTTTTTTATAGCTTTACAGCACACGAAGAGGTCTTGGTACCTGCAATGTCATAACTTGTTTGTCAGAAAAAGTCTTCTAGGGAAATTAAGATAAAAAAATGTCTAACTGAAAAATTTGAAAAAACCCCAACAACAACAAACCACCAACTCCAAAAACCTAATTAATTTTTGCAAGAGGAGAGGGGGCTGCAATTTAAGGTAGAGATGATCAAGATACATCAGTATTGCTGCGACACCAAGATAGTTCATACATTACCAGTGGAATATGGGAACCTCCTCCCAGAGGAGCACACAGTGAAAACGCAGAGTGGCATGTCTGCAATACTAATGAGTGCTGCATTGTAGGAGCAGATCTGGACAGCGTGACAGGTTGCACCAAGGACTCAACGTCTACACTGTCTGCATTTTGGGGAGTTACTTTAGACTATCTGGAGTTTGTGGACTGAATTACAGTACTTAAGATGTGGGTAAATTTTCCTTAACCTCTGGTCAAGGACAGTTTCATATCCCATGCTTCAGGCTAGAAGGCGCAGTCAAACACAGAAAAGTCACACAATTAAGCATTTCCTGTCTGTGTTGGTTTTCCAATCAAGATATCTGGGTCTAAGGAGTCCCTAAATAAAAAATAAATAAAAAGAATGATTTTGATATATAATGTACCCTTCAATAGGATACAAGAGGCAAGGAAGCCTTTTAAGGATTGACTAAGAGGTTTCTCTCTGCTGCATAACAGGAATTATCTACAGGAGATAGGGATATCCTCTAATCTTCATACAATGTCTCAGCAGTATTACCTTTTCTCCACAGATGCTCTGGTTTTATCCTCAAAAAAATGACTGGATCAGATCCCGAAGCAATCACTGCAAATCAGTGATCCAAGATCCATTCTACTCCACTTGTGCATGAAGGTGGTTTTACCTTGCAGTTCATGATGCCATCTAACTGCTTTAGATAATAAAAAAAGAGTATTTTTTTTTATTTATTCTTTTTATTTTACTTATTTAAGGCCTAATTCTCTTTTCAGCTTTGATGGCATAAATCTAAAATGGAATTACTTAACATTTACAGCCACCCTCCAGGGTCCTGAATTTGTCTCGCTGTGTTTGTGTGAAGAACGCCTGTCACATGCTGCTTCAAATCACTTTTTCTTCCCTAGATAATGTATACAGAAACAGTGAGAACTTTGGTGGAGTTTTTCTGGTTTATGCTGTTATGCTGAGTGGAAGCCCCTCTGTGACCATGGGCATTCCACAAGTTGTAAGCCTTGCACGTCTAGGATGGATAACGTGAACTGTGAGACCCTCCCTCACACATGCTAAAGGCTCAGATCAACAGTTTAAAATTTAATCATGAGTTTTAATAAACTTTTGCTTTTTTTCCCTGTGGCAGTCTAGAATATTGCAGGGTGAATCAGGAGCTATGAGGAAAACATCAAACAGCAAGTCTGTGGGAGAGAGGCTGAGCCAGAGTCGATTACCAAAGCTGTGCTGATCTCAGTTTGCTGCACGGCTCTGTTTTGAGAGTCAGAGTAGAAAAGGTCTCCCTGGCCACACACCCACGTTGTGAAACCCTTAGAGGGGATTTTCCTTTACCTTTTTGTTGGCTTCTGAGGGCTTTGGATCAAGTCCATGTGCTGCAGCTTACCATGTCCTGGGGAAAAAATACAGACAGTGTTAGCTTGACTGCCTTGGTTGACAGTCACCTTTGTGAGACCCGGTCTCTTGAAAATCAGTGAGAAGCAGCTGGTGTGACCTGCTGGTGAACTGCAGTGAGGGGGGAAGGAGCAAGTATTCCAAGGAGATGAAGCAGGACATGCACTTGCATCTGATCTGAAATAACTGCTGTACAAAGGAAAAGTGAATGTAGCCAGCATAGGCAAGCTGGTATTTCGTGACCTTCTGATTGCAGAGTTCAAGATATCCTAATTTCTTTTTTGCTAGAGGCTTCTAAGTTGGGGGAGGAGGAGGAGTTAGCAGTAGTGGAGCAGGAGAGAGTAAATTTCCTTTCTAAAAAATATTCTTCTTCCGGTGGAAGCAGTGTATTGTTTCTTGAAATGGACAAAGTTATTTTCTAACTTCCCTGTATCCTGTCACCTGGCCCTTCCTTCCTCCTCCTGATACCGCAGTAAAATACACAAACATACAGGCTATGCATTATTTGCATCATGGCAGGATTTATATTCTGATCGAGGGTGGTGATTTATACTTGTCGGATTTTCTACAGACCGCATTCCAGATGTGGAATGAATTTTACTGGCATTTATTAGTCACTAGGGGTGGCTGAGGATGGCTTCCTTTATACCCCTAACATTTATGTTTTGGTGTAGCTTCCCTTTTCCTTTCAGTGATGTTTTTCCTTTAAAAAGAGCAAAAACAAAAGGAAAACAAAAAGAAAAGCCCATTCTCTAGCAGTGCAGACCTAACAGAACAGATTATGTTTATGGAGAAGGACATTTGGAACAGAAATCCCATTCTTCTAATAAGGAGAGAAAAAAAATAGAAAAAAAGAACTGATTACCTTTATTAACAAGCTGTTGTTGATGCTTCCAAGATTTTAATCACCTTTACAAATGTTGTGGTGTCAGCATTGACTTTCTAAGCTTGTCTGTTCTAACAGCTGAGCTTTAAGTCAATGTGATAATAGCTAAACTTTTAACCATTCTCCTACAAACTAAGAGCTAGGTGAAAATCTTAACTTAAAGGGAAGCTGTGAGATAAGTCTTGGCAAAAGGACAAGAATCTACAGCTTGTTGGGTGTTTTTTAAACAAAGAATATCAAAAGACTGATTTTATGGCCAGAGCAAAAGAAACTTAGACCTGAGATGCTCCACAAGCTGCATGAAGCAAGGACCATTTTTAAACTGCCTGTTGTGGGGAATGCAAGTAACATAAGTTCAAGAGAACAATAATGTGAAATTCAACTTGGATGTGGGTTTCTTGAGGCTCATGGGAAGCAGAAGGGAGCTTCTCCCTTCTTTGTGAGTGTGGTCACTGCGTGTTTCTAGCCTACAGTCTGAAAGGGTATAAAAAACAATGGGTGACATATATGACCCAAAATTTACAGAGCAACAGAGGGACTGATCATGGAGAAAGTAGGTGGGAGAAGGGTGAAAAAATCCTGAGAGAGGAACTTCTTTTGGTAGATAGAGATGGGATTACAAAGACAACCTGTATTCATGAGGGTTAATTCACACACTACTGTTCCTCCCATCTATATGCTGGTGTGTTTTCCATATTTTCCCCCCACTGTCTGCTGTGGTAGTCAATGCTGCCTTTAAAAAATATACTCTTGAGATGCTGAGATCTCTCAGTCCTGAAACTGAGCAGAGTCACTAGTAGGGACTGACCAGGCTTTATGTTTTTGATAGGAAATTGCAGCAAGCCAAATGTTCTTAATTGTCCCCAGAGGACTTTTCCAAGGCAGGAAGAGCAGCAACTGGTCAGTCTCACTAGGAAAGTTTGCTCACTAGCAGTTTCCTGATGATACAAAACTGGGACAAGCAGCTGATACCCTGGCAGGCTGTGCTGCTGTTCAGCCAGACCTGGACAGGCTGCAGAGCTAGGAGGAGAGGAACCTCATGAAGTTCAACAAAGGCAAGTGCAGGGTCCTGCCCCTGGGGAGGAACAACCCCACACACCAGTACAGGCTGGGGACGATCTGCTGGAAGGCAGCTCTGCAGGCAAGGACCTGGGAGCCCTGGTGGACAGCAAGTTGCCCATGGGCCAGCAGTGAGCCCCTGGGGCCAAGAAGGCCAATGGCACCCTGGGGTGCATTAGGAGAAGCGTGGTCAGCAGGTCAAGGGAGGTGATCCTCCCCCTCTGCTCTGCCATGGTGGGGCTGTGTCCAGTTCTGGGCTCCCCAGCTCAAGAGGGACAGGGAACTACTGGGGAGGGTCCAGCGGAGGGCTGTGAAGATGATGAGGGGGCTGGAGCATCTCCCTGATGAGGAAAGGCTGAGAGAGCTGGGCCTGTGTAGCCCGGAGAAGAGAAGACTGAGAGGAGATCTTACCAATGTCTACAAATATCTTAAAGGTGAGTATCATGAGGATGGGACCAGGCTCTTTTCAGTGGTGCCCAGTCACAGGACAGCGGGCAATGGGGAAACACTGCAACACAAGAAGTTCCTCCTGAGCATAAGGAAGACCTTCTTTACCTTGAGGGTGACAGAGCACTGGCACAGGCTGCCCAGAGAGGCCGTGTGGTTTCCTTCTCTGGAGACATTCAAAACCCACCCAGGCGTGACTCTGTGCAACCTGCTGTAGGTGAACCTGCTTTAGCAAGGGGTTGGACTATATGTTCTGGAGAGGTCCCTTCCAACCCCGGCCATTCAGTGATTCTGTGATTCTGTCAAACTACTGAGAGTAGTCAGATGAAGAGCCTGGGGAGAATTTAAGGTCCAAAAGTGAACACACATGAGGCAATGCCTGTCTGTAGCTTAGCATGGCAGTGATGGCCTGGCTGCTGTCATGAAGCATTGAGGCTCCTGAGCTGGGTCTACCATCAGGAAACTGGCAGGGGGTTGTGCTTAATCCCCAAACACAGGAGGAAGCAAACTAATAAAGTCTGCTGGGGCTTGCAGCTCTCTGAGGCTATTCTGCAGAGTCCCATCCACTCAGGAGATGTGATCTCCTGTGGGATATTCCCAGAGCTGCCATTCTGCTCAGGTCTCCAAGCTCTTATGTCTGTATCTGAGCCCTTTGCTATTACATTGGATTTGCATGACAAGGTTTTGGTAGCAGGGGACTACAGGGGTATAGCTTCTGTGAGTAGCTGCTAGAAGCTTCCCCCATGTCTGATGGAGCCAATGTCAGACGGCTCCAAAACAGACCCGCCACTGGCCAAGTCTGAGACCATCAGTGATGGTGATAGCACCTGTAGGGTAAGATATTTTAGGAGGGGGAGGGGAAAACCTGAACAACTGCAGCGAAAGAGAGAAGTGAGAAATATGTGAGAGCAACAACTCTGCAGACACCAAGATCAGTGAAGAAGGAGGGCCAGGACATGCTCCAGGCACTGGAGCACAGATTCCCCTGCAGCCTGTGGTGAATCACAGAGTCACAAAATGGTCAGGGTTGGAAGGCACCTCCAACCATCATCTAGTCCAACCCCCTGCTAAAGCAGGTTCACTTAGAGAAGATTGCACAGAGTCATGTGCTGGTGAGTCTTGGATGTCCAGCCCAGAACTGGACACAGTATTCCAGATGAAGTGTCATGGTGAAGCCCACAGTGAGGCAGGCTGTGCCCCTCAGCCCATGGAGGTTAACAGTGGAGCAGATCCCCACCTGCAGCCCACGGAGGACCCCATGCTGGAGCAGGTGGATTCCCGAAGGAGGCTGTGACCCCATGAGAGGCCTGGGTTGGAGCAAGCTCCCGGCAGGACCTGTGAACCCCCTATGGAGAGGGGAGCCCAGGCTGCAGCAGGTTTGCTGCCAGGGGATGTGACTCCGTGGAGGAACCACACTGGAGCCGGCTGTGCCTGAGGGACTACACCCTGTGGAAAGGACACATGGAAGGGACCCACACTGGAGTAGTTCAGTGAAGAACGTCAGTCCATGGGAAGGACTCATGCTGGAGAAGTTCATGGAGGACTGTCTCCTGTGGCAGGCACCCATGCTGGGGCAGGGACAGTATGCGTGTGACTGACCCCAGCCCCATTCCCCAGCCCCTGCACCACTGGCAGGGAGACGGGAGAGAAACTGGGAGTGAAGTTGTGCCCAGGAAGAAAGGATGGGTGGTAAGAAGGTGTTCTCAGTTTTTATTTCTCATTATCCTACTCTGATTTGATAGGTAATAAACAAAACTGATTTCCCCAAGCCAAGTCTGTTTTCCCTGTGGTGGTAATTGCTGAAGGATCTCTCCCTGTCCTTAAATCAACCCATGAGCTTTTTATTAAATTTTCTCTCCCCTGCCCAGCTGAGGAAGGCAGTGACAGAGTGGCTTTGGTGGGCACCTGGAGTCCAGCCAGGGCCAGCCCACCGCAGCTATTCGGAGACCTTGGTGTGTAGATCACAGGATTGGGAAAGCTCCTCATCCTTGTACTATGTCAAGAGTAATTTGAAGGAAAACAACTTGAGGAAGCCATTGGAGGTTTTATTGTAATCAAAAAGAAAATAACAATATACGAGGTTGTGATCTGTAAAGAAATGCTAGCGGTAGCACAAAAGAATAGACACAGGAGACTGAGCTTTCCCAGTGACAGCCTCAGGGCCTGGGTAGTCCTTTCTGTACCTCCTGCAGGTCATGGCAATGGCTGTAGCTTTGACATCCTTGTTCGGATAGTTTATCACCTGCATCTCCACACACCAACTGGAAGGACCCCAGTCTGTAAGGGGCTGTGCAAACACGTAGACTCGCTTGTACCAGGAGACTGCGGCAGCAGTGGTGTGTCTAAGCAAATGAACAAGGCAGTGCTTTATTCGCTTGGATTGCCCTCGGTCGGCTGACTTGTGGCATACCTTAGAGTCAACTTTGTACTGCATGCTGCATTTCTTATTCTCATCAGAGGCTGCAGAGGTATAAAACACAGCCCTGTCTACTTCTGCTAGATGTTCCCAGGCTTCCTTCAGAAAGATAAGTGGGGCCCTTCGAGTATTAGCAAAAATAAGTAGAGTGTATTTCTCCCTTGGCATATACAGCCAGAAGCCAGCCAGTATCTGTCCTGGAGGGGAGCTAGAAAAGGATTGTGACAGAGGAAGATGCAGAGGCATGACCCAGAAGAGATGACTAATAAAAAATGACTTAAGAGCTCTTCTCCAAGGATCAAAGGTTAAGTCTAGGTCAATTGTAATAACTGCATTGCTTCACCAGTCAGGACATGTGCAGTCTCCTAGAGGAACATCTAAAGCATGTTCTCAAATGGCATTAAAGTGGCTGCCATTTGCAAAAGATTTGGGTCCCTCCAATTTTGGCAGGTATAGTTTTACACCAGCCTGAATCTTCTTAGTGACAGGGTCACAGAATTATTTCTTTTCTCAAAACCTTCCCAGTAAGCAAGGAATTTTCTCTGGGTAAAGCCAAGATCATCGAGTTTCTTGCAAACACCCTCCCATTCAGCAACACACCTTGCAAAATGTGGCAAGAGAAATGGGGAAATGTTCCCACTCCCATGGCTTAGACTATTAATGCTGCTTAATAGGAGCTAAGCATTGTTTATTTACTTATCCTAAAAATGGGTAAAAGAGTGCAGAAATAGCGAAATGGAGGGAGAACGGATGAATAAAGAAAGTAGGAGTCTGTCTGTCTGCACTATATAGAGTAGTGTTGTACAGAGATACCCAAGCCAATGGAACATAAGCTACCCAAAGAATCAGAAGTAGGGCAGCATCCTATACAGCAAGGTTTTAAACACTAGGATCCAATTCAACTCCCAGGCATCTTTTATTCTCTGCTGCAAAACTTGGCACTGCTGCTGTATGTTTCAGTTTCACACACTGGTTTGGGAAGTGCTGATTCAATGAGATGTTTTTCCTGCCAGTGCCTGAGCTTGCTGCCTTGCTGTAAATGGGAGTTTAGTTACAGCATTTTGCCTGACACATACCTTCTCACCTTATTGTCATTATCTGTCTAAGTATTTCCGTCTCACACAGGGGCACACAGTAAAAACATATTACAAAGGCTAAAAAGATTTAGTCATCATCATTGGATCAGTTAAGCCTACATAGTTGACTGCTCAGAAGAAATAAGATCCTTAATTGGATAGTTTTCTATTTGAAAAATCAGTATGGCTTAATGTGGAGCTTCTCCTAATGAAAATCTGTCCAGAAGCATCAGTGGGCAGCACAGGGGGTGGCTAACTAGTCACTACAAAACCCTTCTGTCCATCAGCTACTTGCCATTATCTTTTTAAGGACACACTTTTTTTCCTGTGCAACATTGATTAGCACTATTAGACACCACTCATTTGCACATTAATAGGATAATATGTTTCCTTTTGGTCTGGCCGGATGATAACCATGAGCATTTTCAAGGTGAGCTATCCGCAAGGCTGCTTCTAGCTTTTGACAAAGATGGGTTAATAGCTAGATGGAGCTATTGTATGGACAATTCTTCTGGGTTCTGCTTTGCACACTTATTTCTTATGCCCATTTGTCTTTGCACAACCTTTTATTCAGAAGCTGTTCCAGCCGTGTTTGTTTGGTGTGTGCTAAATGCGAAGTGCAGGGGCAAAGGAGAAACACAGGTTATCCTTACCATAAGCACTCGATAGGCTATGAGGGAAAAGGTTCTGTTACTCCCTACGACACTAACCTGGACTGGGGACCCCACTGAAAGCAACTCTATTTCATTGTGAAACTGTGATAATTAAAATGTCACTTAAGTTTAATTCTCCTCACAGAACCATTAGTCAAGACTTTTCAGAGCTGTATGTGGGGAATTTTTGCTTCCATTTGCTCCAGAAGAACAGTGTTTGGCCAGCACTGAGTGCTTCTGATAATCCCCCTATAAATATCTGTGAGAGGGAGTCAAGAGTTGCTGGCAATTTCTTCAGTATGTGCAGCATTCGTGGGATTATTCCAGATTTTAAAGCAAATGAAAACTTGGCTTTAGACATTACGATGAATGACATAGAGAACTGAGACTGTTTCCCTTTTTTCCTGGTTAGTTTACAAACAGGCAGGTATTTAGATCTTCAATTGCTATTTGAATTTATGCAAAAAGAATATTTTACTTGTCAAGTGAACGCCAGACCAAAGACTGTTCGTCAATTCCATATGGCACATACTCATCACAGACACTGATGATCAGAAGTCAGTGTGTATATTGTTTCTCCTGTCTACTGGAACTGCATATAATTTTCTTTTTTTGGTTTTAAAATTTTATAGAATTTTATAAATTGGCAGAGCCTTCCAGCAACTTGATGTGAGAAATTATCTGCTTACAGAGGAGGAAGAGGAAGCATGTACGTGTAGGAAATAACCAAGACTAAAACATTTGAAGATATATAAGCCCTGTTCCTTTACAAAAGGAAATAGAAAATCTAAAGATAAACTCCATGTCTGGTTAAGCTGTATCAGTCCCAAAATTTCTTCCTGCTTGGCAGAGGCTTGGCAGGAGTAAAGCTGAAGCACTTGAAGCACATTATTTATTGGTGACCAGATTTTATGTATGTGTATTTTTTATAACAGTCTTTTCCCATAATTGCCTCTGCATGTCTGAGCGCTGTTTATGATGCCCTGTATCTTGTATAACTGTTATCCCATTTATGGGTGAAAACACCAAAATTTCATTTTAGGAATTTCATTTTCCAAGCTAGTATTAGGTTTGGTATATTAGTAGCTCCCAACCCAGTATGTTAATAGCTCACGAGAGCTTACTGCACACCCTATGTGTTGTCTGAAATGTGTCTGCCTGGTGCTTGCTATTTTCTACATGTGATTGACTTCAGGCTTGCATTTGCACGTGGTTAATGGTCAATAAAGAACTATCTACCCCTACCTCAGTGGACCTAGCTGCCTTTCACCTTGATCAATGACATACTGTTTTGTTCACTGTTTCTGTCTAATGTCCGCATGCTGAGATGTTTCTACTCTTTTCCACTGCATGCTGCTCGGTAATGTCCTAGAACCCAAACATCAGGTGACTGAATGATGTCAGAGTCATGGCCACCACCTCAGACCCTACTTGCAGAAACACTGCCTGTGGTCTTGGGTCTTTATCTGAGTGAAGCAGGGGAATCTGATTATAAATTCTGCTGGCTGGAGGGACTTGATGGGGGCTTCATGATCCTGAGATCTTCCTGGAAACTGCTCTGCAGTCTGGAAAACTTCCTGCTAAGAATAGTAGCCAAAGAGCCTAATTAGTTTACCTCCCTTTTCAGTTCCACAACTCGAAAATGAGAGTACAGGGAACTAGCATGAATGTTGGCAGCATCGGGCTGAAAGTGGGTTACCTGGTAGGTAAAGACACCCAAGGCAGGATCTCCTGTACCCAGGCCACTCCTGGTAGATGTGTGTTTGACCTGTTTTTAAAGACCTCCAGTACAGAGGTATCACAGCATCCTCGGGCAATTCCTGTGTTTTGCTATTCTTATCATTAGAAAGTATTTCCTAACATCTGATGTAAATCTTCCTTGCCCCAAGCTGAATTCATTATTCTTGTCCTGCCCACTATAACCAGAAGCTATTTTAGCAATTACCTGCTCACTTCCACTCCTGCTGAATGTGATTTTGTTCTTTAATTCTGATGTAAAGATGGACAGTGACTATGTTTACAGGAGTGGAACAGACATGTTTAAAACATTCCTCAAAGCTTTACTTATTCTTGCCATTAGGGATCAAGGCCATCATCTCTGGTGCTCCTGTGTTCAAAGTGCAGTTGTCTTCACACGTACAGGGATCAGAAGAGACTTTTAAGGCTAATGGAGGCATAGGCAAAGGTGGAATAGAAAAGATCTAGTTAGGTAATGCCCAAAAGGTAGAAGGTAGTTTTACTTTGACTGGTTGTGTACATTTGGTGTCTGATCAAAAGTCTACTGAAGATAATGAGGGCATGTGTACTTTATCACTTAAGAGTAGGCTGACAAATCTTTCAGGACTTGCCTGCACCTTTAAGCCTTCGACAAACCAAACCTGCCTCCCAGAGCAGCAGATTCTGGGTATGTTGAATACCTTAACATAAGTTCAAACAATTTTTCATGCAGCCTGGACTTGAACAACCTTGAACCATTATAGACCCATCTGCTGTCAGGTACCTCAGTCTTGACACTCCCTAGCCTAGCACAGAAGTTGTGGACAGGATCCTCTTTCCTAGCATTAAATGACAGCAGTGTAGTTCCTACATCTAAGCTACTTATCACAGAATCACAAAATGGTTTGGGTTAGAAGAGACCTTCAGAGATCATCTAGCCCAACCTCCCTGCCATGGACAGGGACATCTTCCACTAGATCAGATCCAACCTGACATTGAACACTTCCAGGGATACGGCATCCACAGCTTCTCAGGGAAGCCTGTTCTTCTGTCTCATGACACTCACTGTAAAGAAATTATTCTTTATGTCCAATCTGAATCTACCCTTTTTTAGTTTAAAATCATTACCCCTTGTCCTGTCACTACAGGCCCCAGTAAAAGGTTGTTCTCTATCTTTTTTATAAGGTCCCTTTATATATTGAAAGGCTGCAGGAAGGTCTCCCCAGAGCCTTCCCTTCTATGGGCTGAACAACCTCAGCTCTCTCAACCTTTCTTCATAGGAGAGGTGCTCCATACCTCTGATCATCTTTATGGACCTTCTCTGGACACCCTCTAACAGGTCCATGCCTTTCTTGTACTGGGGACCCAAGCTGGATGCAGGACTCCAGGTGGGGTCTCATGAAAGCAGAGTTAGAGGGGCAGAATCACGTCCCTTGACCTGCTGGCCACACTTTTGATGCAGTCCAGGATGCAATTGGCTTTCTGGGCTGTAAGTGCGTATTTCTGGGTCACATTTAATTCTTCATCTACAAATATCCCCAAGTTCTTCTCTGCAGGGCAGCTGTCAGTTCATTCATGACCCTGCCTGTACTGATACTGAGGTTGCCCCAACCCAGGTCCAGGACCTTGTACTTAACTTTGTTGAACTTTATGAGGTTTGCATGGACCCACTCCTCAAGCCTGCCAGGGTCCCTCTGGATGACATCCCTTCCCTCAAGCCTATCCAGTATACTTGCTAGCCTTTTATCAGGAGCTGTGTCCAGTCAGTCAAGTTCATGTGACCAAACATAATAATCTCCTTGAGCTGCATGGCATGCAGTCTGTGTTAATTGCATTGACTTTGTTCTCTGCAAAAGCAGCCGAATGTGACTTGTGCAGATGTAGATGCCTTCACTTGAGAATCCTAAAATTAGTTACATATGTGCCACATGTAAAATGAAGCCACGAGTATTCAATGCCAAGCCAGAGCCAGTAATATTGATATGAGTGCACGAGTGGTAAGTTTTGCTATGTTTTCACTTGCTTTTAACTCACTTGATAGGACCCAGGCACAGATTAAGAATCTTTCCCACCATTTCAGAGGACTCTGCATAGGCTCTAATTCACAAAATCCAGTTTTCAGAAAGTCTGTTTGTATTTCAATGGGGAAAAAAATGCTTTGTGGAATAGCTTACAGTAAAAGGGTGCCTCAGAATTCCACTTAAAATCTGAGAATGGCTGTGCAGTTCTGGAGGTTTCATTTTGCGGAAAGACAAACTTCACTAGCAGCTTGATTCAGAAGTTCTTTGGAGTGGTTTCTACATTGTAAATTTATCCAAGATTAGATTGGTAAGATTTAGATACAAAACAAGAAGCCTCATAATTGTTTCAATGTACATTGCAAACTGTGATTGGGAACAAAGTGGAAATATTTCATATGATAGGTCCTCCTTGTCATCTCTCTTTATTTTGACAATGATATGAGACTGAAGACCCTAAGTTTCTGCCCAGGTTTTTTTGCAGCTCTGTTTAACTTAAACATTAACTTTCTTTCACCAACACCATTACTATGCTTTTGAAACTGTTCAGCAAGTTATGAATGTTTCCTGGAAGGGTGAGCTGGTTACTATCTGGTGTTTCTTTAAATCACAAAATCACAGAATTGCAGAATGGTTGGGGTTGGAGGGGACCTCCCGAGAAGATCTAGTCCAACCCCCTGCTAAAGCAGGTTCACTTACAGCAGGTTGCACAGAGTCGCACCCAGGCAGGTTTTGAATGTCTCCAGAGAAGGAAACCCCACAGCCTCTCTGGGCAGCCTGTGCCAGTGTTCTGTCACCCTCAACGTAAAGAAGGTCTTCCTTATGCTCAGGAGGAACTTCTTGTGTTGCAGTGTTTCCCCATTGCCCGCTGTCCTGTGACTGGGCACCACTGAAAAGAGCCTGGTCCCATCCTCATGATACTCACCTTTAAGATATTTGTAGACATTGGTAAGATCTCCTCTCAGTCTTCTCTTCTCCGGGCTACACAGGCCCAGCTCTCTCAGCCTTTCCTCATCAGGGAGATGCTCCAGCCCCCTCATCATCTTCACAGCCCTCCGCTGGACCCTCCCCAGTAGTTCCCTGTCCCTCTTGAGCTGGGGAGCCCAGAACTGGACACAGCCCCACCATGGCAGAGCAGAGGGGGAGGATCACCTCCCTTGACCTGCTGACCACGCTTCTCCTAATGCACCCCAGGGTGCCATTGGCCTTCTTGGCCCCAGGGGCTCACTGCTGGCCCATGGGCAACTTGCTGTCCACCAGGGCTCCCAGGTCCTTGCCTGCAGAGCTGCCTTCCAGCAGATCGTCCCCAGCCTGTACTGGTGTGTGGGGTTGTTCCTCCCCAGGGGCAGGACCCTGCACTTGCCTTTGTTGAACTTCATGAGGTTCCTCTCCTCCTAGCGCTGCAGCCTGTCCAGGTCTGGCTGAACAGCAGCACAGCCTGCCAGGGTATCAGCTGCTTGTCCCAGTTTTGTATCATCAGGAAACCTGCTGAGGGTACGCTGTCTCTTCATCCAGAAAATGAAAATGAAAAATTTGTTGTTGCTGTATCTTTCTTTTCCACCATAAGGGGGCTTCTCTACTTATATGTGAACAGGTAGTCTGAATCCTGTACATTGGGACTCTGCTCTTTTTCATTGTGTTTCAAAGCTCATTTTTTGCAGCACACTAAAACTGCTGCAGAAAATTCTGCATTGTGAGGCCAAGTTTGCCACCCACTTACAGGGAAAAATCTCAAAGCCTAGAAATACAGATGAAAACTTTTCTTCAAAGAGTTAAACAGAGCCAAGCAGAAAATCTCTGTGCTTTCTGCTTTATTGCATGCTGAGTCTGGACACACTATCATTTTCTTAATGCCACTATTTAGATAGATCTCGTTGGATGTACTTGAAGCACTAAGTATCTTGATTCACAGATATTTTCTAAGCAAGGCTATTTCTGTGGCATTGAGTTGAACTTGAAATTGGAAGCGTCAAATGAAGTATTTTGCTGTTTTCTATCTAGCTGGCTGCAATTTATCTATATGAAATCTGATCTGATCATGTAAGGACCCTAACCGGAGCAAATGAAAAGTTTTATCACCAGGAATCACTTCAGATGACTTTCCAGAAGGCATAAAAGGCTGCTATGATGTGCTGTCCTCCTTGTACTTGTGGATGAGATATTTTCACTGCAGCCAATCTGCAGTATTAGAGTGCATGTCTGTCTTCTCTTTGTCTGTCCAGCCCTGTGGGTTTCTGCTAGGATATGAAAGCTCCTCATTGAACCCCTGATCTTATTTTGGTCCTGTTCAGCAGCTCCCAACCACTTCAGACTATGAAACAGAGTAAGATATGATCTCTTGACTAGTTCACAGTGCACTTCTGCCCTTTTTGGCTCTATCAAGAACAGGGTAGAGCTAGCTCTGAGGCTCCAGGCTCCTTCCTGGCTCAGTACTGAGAAATCCCAAAGCTGCTGCAAGTTGTCCCTTGTCTCATGATTCCCTTACTTTTACTTGGCTCATATTTTGGTCTGACATCCAAAACCGATTTTACCAAATCTTCAACTGCCTCAGCTCAAAACCCTCTCTCTATCTCCCTTGTCCCCCTGCATCTTCCTAACCAGCTTGCACAGAAGTTTGGCCATGTTTTCCAGCTGGAGGTGGTGGTGTTATCTCACTGTCTCCTCGGTCAGTGGGTGGGCACAAGAGAGCTCACAGTCTTTTGCCATGAGTGTGGACCCAGCCGTGCCTTTGCTGTCTGTCCTTACGTTACCTCCCCAGCGTGGCACCCACCCATACAGCCTAAGCTGTGAGAAGAGTAGATCGGTGTCTAAACATCTGAATTTTGTTCATTCTCTCTTTTTCTCAGAAAGAGCCATTTTAAAGTTCTGAGGAGAGTCAGTCCTCCTGGCCATTCCTTTTTGCTGTTGCTTCATGTCTGCATTCTGGCAAATGGTGAGCAGATTAAAGTGATAGTTCCCATCACGTGCACACCTTGGAATTAGGTTGATTACTTCAATCCCATCCCCAGCACTAGAAAAAGGCCTCAGTCATGACTTCAGGTGAGAAGAGAACAACTTCAAACCTGCCTTCATGATGCTAAGCTCAATGAAAACAACACTAAACCACAAGACAGAGTAAGGTTTAAGTTGCTTCTCAGCTGGAAGCTCTGGAGAGACAGTAAACACAAAGCGTGCCACTGCCAGGCACTTGTTTGTTTGTGTTTTTCCTTAATGAAGCTGTTCTTCAGAATGGAGCCCTGCACTCCCCATCGGGCAATGATAGCCTTAACCACAGCCCATGTTGTGATAAAAACAGTGCTTGGAGAGGAGCAGGATGTGGCAGTCACCCATACCTTCAACTGTGTATTTTTAAACATCAATAAATAGAGGCTTTTCAGGGGAAAAGAAGTGTGAACAAGCACCGTTCACAATGCCTTCCCTCGAGGGCAGGCAGCTGCTCCTGGCTTTGGCTGCCCGCTGCAGACAGCACAGGGGGAACTGTGGCAGCCCTCTTTGGCAGTGGTGGGCAGGTGTTTCTGGCTCCCAGGTCTTCTGTGTTTCCCACAGTTTCTTGCTTATTTAAGAGGCCGGGTCTGTCAAGTTCATGCTATGTTCCTGCCTTCTGTTGAAGTTCCCAGCTCTGTGTGGGGTGAAATTTTCACCTTTCTGAAAGGCAGCTGCTGGGATCCAGGACATATTTTCATGGCAGCAGTTCAAATTTCCCATTAGTTATGAGAGCCAGGGGCTTCTTCTGAGGTTAGCAAGGTCCACCAAAATAGTTTTCACCACCTCTAGCATCAGGAAAGAGCAATAACTTCTTTTTAACCCTTACCCCAGAACTCTTTAAGCCAAAACCCAAATAAATTAATTTTCTTCTTGACATTCCTGTGTGTCACACCCTCATTACAACATCCTTCTCTAGGAGCATTCCTGTGCGTGAGAAAGAGAAAAGTGAATCTGAAGTGACTTTACTTGCTCTAACTCTGGTCAAAATTTCTGCCAGCAGTTACTCCCACGCAGAGCCATTGCTCATAGGTAGATTTGAAACTAGAGTTAAGGCTCACCTTCTCCTGTTAAAAGGGCTGAAAACGTCAGAATCAAAAAAACTATGAGTAAGAGAGGAACACAGTGTGTGCTGGTGCGCTTGCTTAATTCACAAAGCAAGAGCAGAAATCATTTCTATGCCAGGCACATAAACACCTTTCGTAAACTGTCCCAGTGATTAATACACTGAAGAATGTGTCACTTGCAGCTGGAGCCGTCGCAGTGTTATAGACACTGGAACGGGTAGCATCTCAGGTGAGGATCTTAGGGCAAATTTCTCAACTCTGCCTTCTGGAGGGGTGAGCTTACACCAGCCTACTGCCTCATGCACGCCTACTGGAACACCCAGCTGCCTGCATGTAAAGGGATGCTCACTCCCGTCAGGAATCAAGCCCCTAGCTCAAGGCTGCAGTGCCAGCCCCTCGGCATGTTAAATGTATGGTAGCTGAGATTCACAGATTTTCTGTCATTTTTTTCAGTCTGAGACTTTGAACAATGACTGGGATGAATGCTGAATTTTAAAATAGGGTTGTGCTTTCATTCCAACTATATTGTCTTAGGAAATTTGAAAGACATGCTCAGTACTCTTGGCAGGAAAAGTCAATACTCATAATTTGGTGGAGATACTATGTGCCTTCCCTGAAATAAATACTGGGAGCAGAAAGCCAAGTGGAATCTGATCTTTACAAATACTTAGAAGCTGAGTATGTTGTACCCATGAAAAGGGGACTGTTAGATATATCAAGGGGCAAGCATGCAAAAGTATACAATGGCACAAAATGTTCAAGACCAGCCAGTCTCCTTCGGAGATGGTATTTTTCCAAGATGTTATTTTCAGGCTGCACATGGAGCAGGAATCTCACGTGTAGCATGGAGAAAGCTGCTCTTTTAAAAATCAGCCTCGTGATGCTGCTTGTCATGTGAAAGTTTCAGCTGAATGCTAATGAGGAAAAATCTGTTTTCAGTTAAGCCAATGTAAACTCAGGGAAATTTAACCAGATTGGTGAAGTCACTTCAGATTTGCACCATAGGATAGGTTTGATTGGAACATTTGCTTTCATGTAACTTTTGTGGCTTTATTCCATTTATTATATACGACCATAATTTATGGAGGTTCCACATGCACATGCAAGTTAAGGCAATTTGGTTTCTTTTATTAAGCTATGAGTCTGTTTTATAATCAAAGTAAATCAGACTCATTTGCACACCAAAAAATCTTGGTGTGGATTTCTGTCTGTGGGAGTGGAGACAAAGTATCTTGCTTGCTGACTCTAGCCAAACTATGCATTTAGCTTACCCAGTCAATTTTCATGGTGACTCAGTGCAATTCATTTGCTCCAGTGAGATATGCAAATGCTAATTTTTGAGAGCTGTATTGGAATTTAATTCTTACCAACGCACGTATGAATTAATATGAAGGACTTCAGTAGCGTTACACTGGAGTTTTGCCATGATAATTAAGACATGAATATGGCTTGACATAGTGGAGAGGAGAAGCCACAAAGCAGATCACATCACGAAGCTGTAAATTTCCACATTAATTCTGTCCTGGTTGTTACTTTGCTCACTGACCTGCTGACTGTCCCAGAGCAAAAGCGCCAAGTGAAGATGGCTCTGTCTGTACCACTTGGCCTCCTTCCCCAAAGGTCTGAGTAGTGCCACACATGAAAGGAAGCGTGAGGTCTTATCTCGTTTCTGACCCTTTAAATGCTGCATTGACAAAAAGCATAACCCCCTGTTTTTTTTTAATCTGCTGTGTGAGCTAAAACACAGTATCTCCAAGCTAGTTGCAGACTCATTGTGGTTCTGGCCAAACAACTACATTTCACTACATTAAGGACTGAGTTATTCCTTAAAGGATGGATTCTGTGCTAGGAATAGTAGGAATTTCATTGCTGGGAAGGCAGGTCCATCCTGATTTTTAGCTGGAGACAGGCTACATCCTTGTAACTCCTCTAAACATAGGGGAAAGGTGTGCCCTTCTTGCCAGGTGCTGCATTCCACTTACCTGACCCTGCCCACTGCACCTAGACCTGCCCCGTGTATCTCCCAGGTGGGATGGAATGGAGCGCTCCTGCTTCTCCTCTAAGTAGTAGGCTGAAGGGCTCCTGGAGTTAGCTGTTCCATGTCAGCAGAACCACAAATGAATCTTTGAATATAGTGTAGGGAAAAAAAAATCTCTCAGAGGTGTCTGAAATCTCTTTTTTGGTGACACATTATCCTAGATAGAGTTCCAAGAATCGGCAAGCTCTCTGTAGACCTGATGTCAGATTGCTATCATGTCAAGGATGTTCATGCAGAAGTGTTGTACTTCTTCACAGACTCTGAGGTCTGCTAGCACCTTTCCTTCTTTGTCAGAATCTTTAACCCCTGCTGGTCTCTGGGTCCCCCATGAAGAATAACTTTTTGGCACAGAGGCCCCCCTGGGGCTGTCCCTCCCACTTCTGTGTGGCAAAATGGGGTTTCATTCCTTTCCCCTTTGATTAGTATTACGGAGCCTTCATTATAGAAAATCTCTGCCCTTTTCCTGGGATAACAAGGAGAGGTTAAAAGACAACCATACTCAAATGTTAGAGACCGCGGAGAATTTTTATTAGGGAGGCCTTTTCGCTCCTTGGGTACTCCTCTGAGCAGGGTCATCATCTGACCATTGCTGCAGATTGCATCTCAAAAAGCAGTTCACTAATGGAAAGGCATCTTTCCAGAAAAATCATTCAAAGATAGCACTGTCTATCAAAACAACGAATATATGAACAGATAAAAATAAAACACCATAAATAAAACATGCACCATCTTATTTCAGCTTGCCACAGGTCAGCCCAAAAGAATTGACAGCTTTTGGAAAGGCTTTGCAAAATATTTAAGCATTAAACGACTGTAGCTTCGACTCTTAAATGCCTTTGTTTATCTGGGCCAACATCCAGAACTTATACAAAATAATTATCTACCAACACACAGACTGTTTTCCTGCAACCCCTAGACATACACATAGGCATATCAGATCTTTATTATTCCTCTTAGAACTGTCCTGTAGAGATGACTGTTGCCTTTGAACAAGGTTAATGAATGCTTGATCCTGAAGCTAATGGCAGCTCCATTCTTGAGCTAGGATTTTTCAGATAAGACATTCCTATTTTATTACTATGAAACAGATTGGGAGAAGGTATTTACAAGTTCTGAAAACTTGACATTACCCCACTTCCCTTTAGAGTAAATATTTTCAAGTGGATGATGGAGTGATGTAACAGAGAGTACGTTGCATTATTTGTTGCTTCTGGATTCTCCTGCTACATTGGTTTTAATGTGTTTGTGTAATAGCAATAGGACATACTGAGTAGCCCATACCCCCTTGCAAATCTTTGTGACTAATATGCTGCAGAGGAAGGATTATGGACTGGGAACGCTGCACTTTTCCCTTTTTTTTTTTTTTTTAGCTTATTATTTGGAAAAACTGAGGGCTTCTCAATGCCAGCTGGATGAGATGTTCTTCATACCTAAAACTCTACTCTGCATGTTGCTTTTGTGCTTTTTTGTTCAACCATGCTGCATCTCAGGGATGACATGTGAAGTGCTTACAGCATAGACATAGTTGTGTACACAGCATGTGGGGGTCTGGAGACAGTCTTGAAAGGTACAGAAAGACAGCACAGCACCATGTGTATGCCACTGGAGTAGGATCTAGGAGGCTTTGCTTTTGTTCTTGGATCTTCCACACACCTCCCATGTGACTTTAGGCAGAGAAGTCACTTCACTTATCCGCCTCTGTCTATTCCATGTAGGCAGTAGGGTGGTTAAGAACTCTGATACTTAGTGCTTAAAACGATGTGTCGCCTTTTCAGATGGGTCCTCTGTACATGGCATTGCTAATAAAAGTCTCTTAGGGGTCCATAATCAAGCTGATTGCTCATTCCTTAAATTTAATACACCATTATCATCATAATAATTATTACTGTTAAATTTTAGGCTTAGATTTTCTTTAGAGGTAATATTCCATTTTCATTGCTTTTTACTCAGGAAAAAGTTCCCTTTTGAAAACTGCCCATTATTATCAGTAAGATAGTAACTGCCCTGGGTGAAGATGATATGCCATCTGAAACAATCATCACTGCCTGAATTCCCCGCCCAATAAATGCAATAGCTACATTGTTGGTGCAAAAGACCTAATGCAAATACGAAGTGAGAAATAAAACCAACTGCAGCCTACTGTGTAGTAAAGACAAGTATCAATATAACTTTGGAATATTACAGTTTTCTGTTAAGGGAAAGGCCATGGCTAAGTCCTGCCATGCATTTCATTTCACACACATACAAATGGCATGCTAGGCAGAAGAAAGACATAGGTGAATCATGTGAGAAAAATTTTAGAAGCCCAGCTAATTGGTGAGACAATTAAAACAGGAGGAAAACAGGTCAGAACTAGTCTGAGCTACTATTTGTTCAAACTATCCAAAGGGAGGTTTAAGAAAAGAATAAGCTACCTTCAGGGCAAGGGCAGGATGGATTTAGGTGTGCTCAGTCAGAATGCGTGTCATTCTCCCTAAAAGCAGTCACTAATAGGGCTATAGATAATAATGAGCCAGATCCTTGGCCTGGATTTCAAGGCACACATGAATACGCAGAGATGGGGAGACGCTTTGAATTTCATTTCTCACTTTCTCTTCTTTGAGAGCCATGGAGGTTCCTACAGATGTTTCATTCAGCTGGATAAACTTTAATACCATGGGGAAGCTCCATCTCAGGCATAAGACTTTCAAGATACAGCCTCAGTGTGCAAATGACTACTATAAGGATGGGATTTTTGACCATTTCATATGGGTTCTACTAGTGAGTAGGCAATCTAGTCCCTTTCCTGACATAAATTTAATTAAGTCAAGTAACAGGGCAAGATACTGAGATGACTGTTGAGATCATATTTGAGTAGGACTTGCAGGACCAGGAACAGTGTGGCACGACCCACCAAATGGACATAGTGCAAAGCTCACACTGTTACCAACATTTGTATTCTGCTACAAATTCCTCCCATCTTGAAAGCTTCAAAACATTTGCAGTGATGATGTGGAAACTGGCATGACTGGAATCGGTGCAAGTTTTGTGTTGAAACCACATAAAGTTTGTGGTATTTTCTATTTGAACAGAAACCTCATGGAATGCAATTGCAAGAGTAAATTTTAATTTTTAAGAGCTCATTCAAAATTTCAAGTAAGAAGCAAATGTCCAAAGATGCAACTCATAGGTTACTTACTCAGGTTTTGCCCCAGCGGAGCCCCACTGCTGTAAATGCAGTCACACTGCACTTACACCGAGGTAGATCAGAACGAGGTAGAGACAGGAATGGAATCTGGAGGTATTCTTGAGATCTGAGCATGACCTGTCTCAGTTAAATGTATGTCAAAGATGGTTCAAATGGATCTTTGGTAATAATGGATTCCAAAACCTCCTTTGTCTAAAAAAGAAACTTGCTGATTTATCATGTTGAGACATAGTTTGTCTCTATAGGTTATAAAAATGAGAACACTTCTCTTAACAGTAGTAATTACCAACGTTCACCAACTGTATGAAGAATACACCTCTGCAAATCCAGTCATCCTCCTATTCAGATGTGGTTGAAATCAACCAAGAGACCCAAGCTTACTGTGTCATATGGGTACCTGGGAAAAACATTTAGTGCACAGCACACAAAAGACATGGAAGTCATTAATTTTACAGCATAAAAACATAAGTAACTGTTGTAGAAATTACTTTGAATTATGTGGAATGGTAAAAAGCAATTTAACATACCCCCGTTTTTTTCCTGTCATTATCATCTTAACTAATGACAATCTTTAGATCTCTTGCTCAATAACATTTGTGGCTTCTGAATGCAAAATCCAGCTGATTGTGATGCTATGGCAGGAGGGAAGAAAGACATAGACAAATCAAGGACATAATTTTTGCACTGGATTACAAAGTTAGCTTCCCTTCATCACCGGTAAGGTACAGCATATTATTCCCTTAAGTTTCCATACATACTCAAGATTTATTTATTTCTAAGCTATCAAAAGCAAAAATAGACCACTTTAAACAGCCCATTCCATCAAACCAAGCCATGGTTCATGTAAGAGGTAGACTTCTTGTCTTAAGTCTTGTAGTGAAAAACCTTGATGATACCTAGTGAAGTTCATTGTTCCTAGCAAAATGGACACTGTGATGAGATGGGTGGTTATAAGTATGCATTGAGAATTAACATGAGGATTGTGAAAAGCTATTTATGCTAAAAGTAATATTGATATCAGAATAAATGCATGTTATCCTTAAACACATTAAGGTTGGAAATAAGAAAATAGTTTCTAAAGTTCAGTGTAGTAGGATTCTGGAACTGTCTTTTAATAGAAGCAGTCAATGTGCAATGTGTGCTTGCAGCCCAGAGTGCCAACCGTATCCTGGGCTGCATAACAAAAAGTGTGACCAGCAGGTCAATGGAGGTGATTCATGATTCTCCTCTCATGAGACCTCACCTGGGGTACTGTGTACAGGTCTGGGACCCCCAACATAGGAAGGTCATGGACTGTTGGAACAAGTCCAGAGGAGGGCCATGAAGATGAGCAGAGGGCTGGAGCAGCTCTACTAATGAAGACAGACTGAGAGAGCTGGGGTCATTTAGGTTGGAGAAGAGAAAGCTCCAAAGACACCTTACATCAGCCTCCTGGTACCTAAAGGGACCTACAGGAAAGCTGGAGAGGGACTTTATACAAGGGCATGTAGTGGTAGGACAAGGGGCAACAGCTTGAAACTGAAAGAGGGTAGATTTAGTTAGATACAAGGAAGAAATAATTCACTATGATAGTGGTGAGGCACTGGACCAGGTTGCCCAGAGAAGCTGTGGATGCCCCATCCCTGGCAGTGTTCAAGGCCAGGCTGGATGGGGCTCTGAGCAACCTGGTCTAGTGGCAGGTGTCCCTGCCCATAGCAGTGGAATTGGAACAAGATGATTTTTAAGGTCCCTTCCAACACAAACTGTTCTCCGATTCTATGATCTCTCAGACTGTTAACTTGCTGACAGATCTGGGAGAAACAGCGGTGGCTCCAAAACAAAAAGTAAGATCCCATGAGCCTTGCTTCTTTAGGAAACCCAGGCTAAAAAGTATACCTACTGAACATGTTTACTTCTTGATTCCTTGGATCCAACTTTTGTCAGTATGCTCAGGACAAGATACAGACAATCCAGATTAGCTGGCATTCTGTGGGTTGAACTCCTATTCCCTGTCTAGCAATTTTTGGTTAGATACTCAGACTTCTGATTCCTCAGCTGAAAAAATCCCACCTCATTATACCTGGCAATATAAGTTTAGGACAGAGTTTATGTGTGTGGATCTACCTTTAAAAGTAGGCAAGGATCTGAAGATGCTTATAGTAAAAAAGACAGCTGATAGGAACACCGCCTTTGCAAGAGCTGCGTTGCTGGGGGGTGGGTGTGGGGGAAGACAGTGGATCAGGAAAGGGTATTGGAAAGAAATTTGAGTACACATCACTTGCTTTAGCAGGTGGAACCCATAAGAACTTCAATAGGGCAGTAGAACCTGTTGCCTGCAGTGAGATAACTTTGAAAAAACTGTTGTGAATGGAAACCCATGGGAATTTCCTGTCCCTTAAGCAGGTTTTTCCTGTACAGGGAATAACCTGCCCCCTTATTACTACTCTCTTTCTTTTTCTCTCCCACACACAGAAAAGGCATAAATACTGCTGAAATATCAATCTTTATCATCATCAGCTGTTCACACGCTCCAAGCTACAACCTATTTTCACATGCAACCCCTTCTGATACCATCCCAGGACATTTCACTGAATTTAAATGTGTCATCTGGTAACATCATAAAACAGGCAGAATTAAAGGCAGAACTGTTGAATAATTTTTATTTTCTAAAAAAAATGCCAACAAACAAACCAAAAAACATAATCTATATTTCTACTGATTTGAATTTGAATCTCATTTAGATCCCAAATAGAAATGAACTGATATTAAAATTGGGTTTTATTTCTACTGAGCTGGGCAAGAAATAGGGTGGTTTGTATTCTAAAAAAAAATTGCAGTGTCTTTTCTTTTCACGATTATTCTAAGCCATGACTGGAATATAAAACTTTCTGATGTTTACCACTGGAAATTCCTTTTTCTGTCAACGACACTTGGAAATTTTGAAATTAATACAACTACCACCTTTTTTCCTATATACTTTCATTTTCATTTATCAGTGTTATTTTTGCCTGTAGCTCCATCACCTCTAGAAACTGGGATTTTCTAATGAAAAACAGAAAGCCATGCAACTCTATACTCTCTTCAAAATCTGTCACTTTGCATTTAAGATACAATGCAAGTTAAATCAGCCTCTCATCTCAGATTTAGACCAGCCTAGCAACAAGAGCTTCACCGACTCCAATGTTATAGGGTTTGGCACATCAAATTAAAATTTTAAGTCCAATATAACTTTTCATCATTGGTGACCCCAAAACACTGTCCATCAACCACATGCAGATGTGAAACTCCATCACTTTTCCCAGTTCCAGTCAACTGAATGAATTTTATTTTCAGATCTGCTCTTCGTGACAATCTGTTCTCTTGCCATATTCAGTATCATTCAGTACTTTCTAATAAAGAATTCAGAATTACATTCTTTCTTATAAAGATTTTAGAATTAAATTAGCAAAAAGGTTAGGAGAAAGGTCATTATATAAGCTTTTATAAAATAAACCCACAAATAGCCCACAATACAAATATTTTCTTGCATGTGTATGCTCTTCCCTACTTTAAATTTAAAGATCTTTAAATCTACTTCAGTGAAAAAACCACTGTGCTTGTTTTGGCTGGGGTAGCATTCTTTAGATCAAGTCCAACTGTTAACCCAGGACTGACAAGTCCACCACTTAATCATGCTTCTAAGCAGCACATCTACACATTTTTTGAACAGTTCCAGGGATGGCTATTCCACCACCTCCCTGGGAAGCCTGTTCCAATGCTTCAACACCCCTTCAGTGAAGAAATTTTTCCTAATACCCAATCTAAACTTTCCCTGGCACAACTTGAGGCCATTTCCTCTTGTCCTGTCGCTTGTTATCTGGGAGAAGAGACCAACCCCCACCGGACTACATCCTCCTTTCAGGTAGCTGCAAAAAGCAGTAAGTTGACCCCTGAGCCTCCTTTTCTCCAGACTAAACAGTTCCCTCAGCTGCTCCCCATCAGACTTGTGCTCCAGCCCCTTCCCCAGCCCCGTTGCCCATCTCTGGACATGCTCCAGCACCTCAATGGCTTTCTTGTAGTGCGGTAGTGTAAAAAGTCCTTGTCCAACTTTGTTGTATGACCTCTTTAGGTAGTACTGCGAAGCTGATATAAGGTCTCCTTGGAACTTTCTCTTCTCGAAGCTAAATGACCCCAAATCCCTCAGTCTGTCTTTGTTAGGAGAGGTGCTCCAGCCCTCTGATCAACTTCACCGCCCTCCTCTGGACTTGTTCCAACAGGTTCATGCCCTTCCTATGCTGGGGGTCCCAGAGCTGAACACAGTACCCCAGGTGGGTCTCATGAGAGCAGATTCAAGGGACAGAATCACCTCCCTTGATCTGCTGGTCATGCTTCTTGTTATGCAGCCCAGGACACTGCTGGCTTGCTGGGCTGCAAGCACACATTGCCCGTTCACATTAAACTTCTTGTCAACCAACACCCTCAAGTCTTTCACTTTAGGACTGTTCTCAATCTATTCTCTGCCCAGCCTTTATTTGTGCTTGTGATTGCCCCAACAGATGTGCAGGACCTTGCACTTGGCTTTGTTGAACTTCTCAATGAATGAGGCTCACACAGGCCCACCTCTCTAGCCTTTTATGGTCCCTTCTAGATGGCATCCTTTCCCTCCAGCATGAAGACGCAGCATGTGATGAACTGACTGCAGCCCCCATTCCCCATCCCTCTGCACCATTACAGGGGAGGAGGGAGAGAAATTGGGGGTGGGGGTGAGGCTGAGCCTGGGAAGAAGGGAGGGATGGGGAGAAGGTGTTTTTAAGTTTATGTTTATATTTCTCATTATTCTACTCTAATTTGAATGGTAATAAAACTAATTTCCCTGAGTTGAGCCTGTTTTGCTTGTGACAGTAATTGCTGAGTGATCTCCCTGTCCTTCTCTTTACCCATGAACCTTCTGTTACATGTTTTTTCCCCTGTCTGGTTGATGAGGGTAGTGATAGAGTGGCTTTGGTGGGCACCTGGTGTTCAGACAGGTCAAATCACTGCATGCTTTTAAAAATGGGGGTTATATTTCCCCTTTTTACAGTCAGTGGGAACTTCACTGGGCTGCCATGACTTCTCAAATATGATGGATAGTGGCTTACCTACTTCATTCTCCAGTTCCTGCAGGACCTGCAGATGCATCTCATCAGGTCTCATGGACCTGTGTACCTTCAGGTTCCTTAGGTGGTCTTAAACCTGATATTCACCTGCAGTGGGTGGTTCTTCATTCTCCCAGTCCCTGCCTTTGTCTTCTGTGATGGGCAGTGTGGATGGAGCACTTGATGATGAAGACTGAAGCAAGAAAGTTGTTGAGTACCTCAGCCTTCTCCATGTCCCAAATAACCAGGCCTTCTGTTTCTTTCCAGAAAGGGCCCACATTTTTACTGTTCTTCCTTTTATCACCAACTTACCTATAGAAGCTTTTCTTGTTACCCTTAATGTCTCTGGCCAGATTTAATTCTATCAGTGCTTTAGCTTTCCTAACCTGATCCCTGACTGTTCGGACAATTACTCTGTATTCCTCCCAGATGTCATGTCCCTAGAGGATTAACAGAAATGGGAGGATGTGAGGCCATGTAGGGAGAGCCTGTTGACGTGACAGCTAAGGAAAATGCTGTAACATTAACAACTCTGCCAAAAGTTTCAGTCTGAGTTCTCACTGCCAAGAACCCCTGAGGATCCATCTGACCATGACACAAATTCATAGTAAGCCCAACCTTACTTGTTTCAATGCTCAAAGACTTAATCAAATACTTAAAAATAAAATTTGCACGCAATCCCCAGATTATTAGGTTTTCCAAATCCCTTGGTGTCGGTCTCAGCCCTTTTCCAACAGAGCCAAAGGAAATTTTTACCACTAAATTCAACAGAAGCCTTGTGAGGCAGAGGTTATAGTAACACACAATTGTGTTACAAACACCTTGAGTGTGTAAAAATAGGGGGGGTTTGACATATTTTGAATATGTCATATTTTCAGACATATTTTGAATAACCTTATGTGATTTGTGCTTGTGCTGCAGAATTTTTTTCAGCCTAAGAATGAGGTAGTAGATGCACAAGGAATGGTTTATATTTCCTAAAACCTTATCTGCACATTCCACTTCTGAACTGGCTTTCTCTTTGTTTTGTTGTTAACCTACAGGACCAGCTATTAGCAAATGGTTAATTAAAGACAACACCAACGAAAGGTCAGGAGTATATTCTCCCAGAGCTATTTCATACCCAATCCAGAGACTTCCTCTTGCTCCATTTACTCGGAGGAATTAAGAGTAGGTGAAAGTAGGGTTGTGTGCAACTGATAACATCAAGAACACACCTGAAAATAAAGTCGTGAATGAGTAGTTTTGGCCTGATTGCCCTCAGTCTGCTGGGTATTGACCTGTTTTATCTGAAGTAAACCTGGAAAGAACCATTCCAAGCTAAGGAAGAACATCATTATGGAAATGCCAAGTTACTTATTTCTGTTATTACTGTGTGGCAAATCAGAATGAGCAGAGCAAAAACATAGAGTAGAAGTACCCAACAATAGTTTCAGGTTGTCCTCAGTTGCCTTTTCTTAATCAGCTCCAGTGATTTTCTTCCTTCTGGTTAGTGCATTGTTTGTATACTGTAAACAGATTGCAAATCACACTTCGTTGTGTTGTGTGTAAGTCTGGAAGGCTCCCAATAAGTCTGAGAAATAATCCTGTTAATTCTAAGTAATTGCTGAAAGAAAACAATCAAATCTGTTTCTTCTTTTTAAGATGGTTTCCATTCTGTTAAACAGTAAATTTTGATGTAAATGAATGAACATAAGAATCTAGCACGCACATTTAATCACCATCTTCCTCTGTTTTTTAGAAGACTGAAACATATTGAGAAAAAAAATAATTAAAATGTTCTTAATGGCCATTCTGAGACATTTGACCCTGGCCAAATCTAAGCTCTGATTGCTCTCACAGAGAAGGTATCTTCTCATGTTCACACTGCTGTAAAAGGACAGTGGAGTTGAAGGGAAAATGAAAGCATTGTGAGTAATCCCCCAGCCTGTTCACAAAGGGGTTTTAGTTTTAGGGAAAACTAAAAACTTTCATGTTAACGGTAGTGTACAGCCAACATTTTTCCTTTTCGTAATCATTTTTATTAAGTGACAGGTAACTGTTATAAATAACTGTAACATGAGAATATCCATTGAATTAATGTGCAAAATGTGAAGAGGCACAATTTTCCAGTGTCAGAAGCCTACACTGTTGTCATTCCTTAGTTCAGAAGCACACACAAGGAAGGGCAAATTAGGTTTGACATCGCATTCAAACTGCAAATCCTTTTTGACTTCACCTTGGTAGTTTATTCTTTTCCAGTATGTTCATTAGCCCCTTCTTTAAAGGACTCTCTGACTATTTCCATGTGCTGAAATGGTCCCTTTACTTTCTAGCAAATATTTTGACTGTGCTATTTGTTTGAAATGAAAACATGCCCAAAGCACAGATGATTACATTTTATCTGGTGATCATCTAATGTTACAGTGCAACTTGAAGGCAGGGTACCAGTCTGTAGCACATGCAACTCATCAGTCTGCCAGGAAAAACATGCTTTTATTTCACATACAAACAAGTGAAGACTATGAGAACAACAAATACAAAATGTTAATGAGTGTAGAAAAATCAAATATTGATCAGGAAAGGTTTTCATGTACTTTAAGTACAAAGAGTTGCCCAACTAGTCCTTTTTTCTTGTCTGATGGAAGGAGGGGAGGGAAAGTAAGTGTACGTTATAAAGAAAAGAGTAAACACAACTTTTATGGGTTAAGTGATGTGAGTAAAGAAGGCAGCTAGTAAAACATCCTAACTTTCAGATGCCTAGGAAGATTATTGCCAGCACAAATATCCTTGGTATATGAAACAACCCTAACTCTGTTTAAGTCCCTGTCTCTTCAAATATTGAATGTATCCACATGTCAAACTGATTTTTTTGTGTTTTGCACATTCCCCTTTCATCAGACAACCTGTTATAGTTCAGAAATGAGAAATGCTTTCACAAATATATTCATTAAAACCTCTTTGTGCAGGGCATCTTGCTTCTTTTTTTTAGTATTTTACCAAAGATTCCTCTGTTGAGACTACATCAGATCCTCTTTTTGTATTTTCTCTTCATTGAGTAAATACACTGCTTCAAGCAACTGAAACGTTATATAAAGTCTAGAAGGCAGTAAAATATTGTAATTTAATCAGCCTCAGGGATGGAGGTAAGGCTGGTTTTATCCACTGAGTACATGCCACCCTATATGGCAGATTTTGAATGGTATCGTACTCTCCAGTAAGAAGAAGACATTGCAGAGAAAAAGAAGTTTCATGAAAATAGTGGAGATTTCTTAGCTGGAAAATCCATTGAGGGATTGCACACAGAGACATCAGCACTGCTTCAGCAAGTCTCTGAGCTGCAGATTGCTGAATGCTGGAACACATACAGGGTAGTATTTCTGGAGGATATATGTTTTTTATATTCTTTCTGAGGTATCTGCCACTGCCCACTGGCAGAGACAGGAGAAGGTGCTGGGCATACGCTTCAGCGGGCTTGCACTGGCTGTTCTTGCTCTTTCAAAAATGAAGCAAAGGGGTCCCCAGAAAGTCTGTGCCACTGCAGGTGATGACTTTGCTGTGTGATTGACGTCCTCCCCAGTCTCATACTGAGAATATGTTTTGTGCATCATCATATCCTACACAGTGGCAGGAAAAAAAATGGAAATGAGAAGCTGCTGAAGCCAAACAATAGCTCAGTAACACAAAGGCTTTTCTACCAAAGGGTTCAAGGATATGAGGATGTAAGGATTTTTTTTCCTGTCCCACTCTCCACCCCCACCCACCCCCAGCCCCCAAATATCCCAGAACTGAGAACTGCTGCCGCTGGGTTTCCCATTTAGCTGCAAGTTTCTCCCTGATAGCCTGTTTATTGTCTCCTCTGTCTTCCCACCACTTGCCTGAGGCCATTTCTTCCTCTCCAGCTTTTCCTGATGTAACACCAACTGTTCCTTTTCCCTTGAGGATCCTGCACTTTCAGGAAGCACTCCTACTTCTTTCCCATTTTTTGGAAATAACAGACAAGATGGCTGATCCTTTCTCCTGCTTCAGTATCCACAGAGCCTGGATGGTATCAGCCTGGAGACTGAAATGGCAGCTCAGATCCACACCCCAGGATTTCCAGAGAAACTGAGCCCCATTTCTCCAAAAAGACAAGGTGGCCTGGCTGAGACCATGATGTCAGACAGTAATTCTAACAACACTGCCACCTGAATGGCTCCAGAGCAAAATTTAACCAGAAAGTGTAACCAGGTAAAATGCATTGCAGGAAAGAAATAGTTAAAGTGTTCATCCTGATTTTATAAGTTATTTATCTCTTGCTATGGCAGCCTCAAGCATTTTCATGTTGGTGTTTCTTGTAAAAACCACTGCATTTTGCTGCAGTTGTCTTGTTTGTTATGCATACTGGGTGTTTTTTCTTCAGTTTGGACACAGTTTGATTATAGCTCCATTGGGGGAACCTGAGAGCCCATGAGTTAAAAATTGTAATTAAATACTCCAGATTTCAATAATCACATGTAATTTTATTAGGTGTCCCTCTCAATCCAATTTCTGCTCTGCAAGAGGGATTCTCATTTATTCTATGCATATGCAATTATGTATGAGAATTAGTTACGGTATATTCCACAGAGATTTAATCCTTCACCTTTCCCTGCAAAATGAAAATACAAGAAACCCCCAACAGAGAATCTCTGCATAACACGTTAATCACTAGTGTGAACTGAAGTTCATTCAGAAATGTTAAAAAGAACCATTTCAGTCCAGTATGAACCAAAGCTCTGTGCATGCCAGCAGCACTAGCCAGAGTCGATCTCCCATTCACTGCACACATAACAGGGAAACAAGTGTTACTTCTGCATCTCTTTGTACTAATTGCCAAGTGTGGGGAATGGATCTGCTGATTTGCAGTTTAATTTTTTTTTTAAAAATTAATTAATGCAGTTTAATTTTTACTTTTGCCTTTGCAATTCCGCTTTCTCTTAGAGACCCTGTTAGCCACAGAGTGTACTGGAGATATTATATGTTTAGAATGCAAGATATTATTAAAATATCCTATGACATTACTTTTAAAGGCTGATGGTTGATTCCTAAATATATTTATTGGGATCCTTATAAGGTTTTGCTAGTGAAAAGCCTAGCAAAATGACTCCTTAGCAGCCCTAGCGTTCTCCTGGCCCCACAATACCCTTCACTTGTTTCCACCCTCCACGCATGCTAACTATTTAAATAAAGTTATTTAAATAAAGACAGTTTGCCTGTGTAACCTTTTTGAGATACTTCTCTTCCTCTGGCTACTGTACATGTGACATCTGGGATGTTACAGCTGTCGATTTCAGAACCTGGTCTTTTAAGTATTGAGCCTGTAGAAACCCACACCATAGATTCCCCAAAGTTTCTGTTTCAGTGATGCTGGTCATAGAATCATAAGATGGTTTGGGCTAGAAAGGACCTTAAAGATCATCTCGTCCAACCCCCCTGCCATGGGCAGGGATGCCTTCCACTAGCCCAGGTTGCTCAGAGCCCCATCCAGCCTGGCCAACCTGATACTGATGAGTTTTTTCTGTTTCCCCTGGAAAGAAATTATGGTTGAAAAGGACATCTTCTAAAGTCTATGTCTGTATGAAAATTGGGGGTTCTTCTGTTTTCTGGCTCAAAACAGTTGAAATGCTTGCTTTTCTGCAAAGAAAAAAATAACTTCGTTTTATGAAACTAGATTTTTTTTCCTAATTTTCTTTGGTTTGTCTGCTTCTTAAGGCAGTTCTGCCTGCTGTTTGCATATGGATCTTCAGTGTCAACTATCATGGTCTAAACTCCAATGAGATCATATTATGATAAGGCATAAATATAATGGTGAATATGATGTCATCAGAACAAGTCACCTGGGCAAGGTCTGAACTTACACAAATTAATTTATTTTTTTATTTTTTTTTTTTAAAAAAAGCATCACAGACCTTTCTATATATAACCAACCACTAATACAATTGTATGTATGTGTATCTGGTTAATCTTCAGGGCTACTGTTGGTGTGGAAGAACGTAAATGAACAGGTCACTTCAAAGCCCTGGATTTGGTATTAAAAAGTTTTCTTGAACCATTTTCAATCCCATGCAAAAGGAGGTGGATGTTAGGCCAGAACTTTTCCAGCACTGAGAGAAATCATGCTGTGAGCAGGTCTGGCAATAGATCCTTCAGAAATTTCAGATAATATTTAAGAAAACCAGCATTTTTTACTTTTTATTAAGCACGATGTGCTGTTTGTACCCTTATAAATATACCAGCAACTTGCAGTTAAAACATGTTATCCTGAGAATCTTAATGCTATAGGCTTCAAAATGACTGAGTTAATTTAGAAACAATTATATAAATCTATAGAAACTTTTTTCCCTTGGGAAAAATGCGATCTGTTTGGAGTAGCCAAATTGTCTATCTCTATAAAGTGAGGTCTAATTACATGCGTGGGTGAAGTTATAATAACATATTTTTTAAAATATGTGATTGTTTTTGTTCATACAATTCTTATTACAATAAAATGGTCAGATAATGGAGTGAGAAATACCATGACAGGAAATTTCCTACCCATAGTTAACATTTGGCTTTGGACACAAACAAAATGTTTTTGTGTGGACACAAAAAAATGTTCTGTTGGGTGGCTTGGCACTTTTTTGATAATACCCCACATGTAGATTAACTCTCACAAAACAAAATCTCTTGAATGGAACATATATAACATCTTTATCCCTATTATTAAGCAAGGCTTAATCTTTCAGAGTGGAATCTCCCTAGAACTCTCTGACCTTTGAATCTCCTATAACACTTAACAGCGATAATTAATAATCATGACAACAAAAAATAATTGCTTTCCAGGTGAGTCTTCCATTGTGATCCCGTATTTCAGAGTATTTCTCATGAAAGATGTACCCACAGCCTTCATTTTTCCAGATCATAATGCATTATATTATGTCTCTTTCATGAAGATCTTGCTGATTATCAATCCACCACGGCTGAGAATTTCCCTGACATGAATAGGATTGTCCATGTGCTTAATCATGTGTGTGAGTATTTGCAGAACGAAAGACATAACTGTTACAGCCTGTTTTGAATTTATAATTGATGCTGACAGGACACCTACAGCCTGTAATCTGTACCTGTTGCTGGAAATTTAAATTAAACAAAATATTGCCTAGTTTAGAAATTATATGATCTGTCTTAAACCTCATAAAATAATATCTAGCTTTCAGTTCTACAGCAAATTTAACATTTTCCCTATTTACGTATGTTATCCAGACTCCTTCCAGGCAAAGAAGATACAATGAGTTGCCATGTTTCGGGACTGTATAGCAGTGGGCTACATCTATTTAATATGGCTCTCAGCATGCCTGATTTGCTTTTCTAGGCAGATCTAATGTTTAACATCTCATTGTTAATTTATAATAAAAGGATATTTTTATTCCTTTATCTTTTGATAGATTTAACACTGTGTCCTTCATAATTTAGTACTCTATAAGCCTGCTGCTG
Organism: Falco rusticolus; assembly: GCF_015220075.1. Lineage (NCBI taxonomy): Eukaryota > Metazoa > Chordata > Aves > Falconiformes > Falconidae > Falco > Falco rusticolus. Next base: position 16,143,775 of record NC_051189.1, on the reverse strand, counting down.
AACTATTTGTGGATCCTGCAGTTTAATCACAATATACTATCAAGAACCCTATAATGAAGCCAACTGATGTACTGGAAAGAGTAAGTCTTCTGACAGGGAGTCCACGTAAAGAAAACACACTTCAGCTGTTGCTACTTCTCTTGTTGAAGTTAGCATATTCTCCTCCAAGGTTATTTGATTTTTAGCAGATAACGTGCAGTCCAGTTAATTGTCCATATAAAATATACTAATTTCTTGGGTAGAAAGAGTGAGCTTTCATCTTAATGCATCCATACAGTAAATGAGACAGAAAATGAACTCAGCAACAATTATCTTGTCCCTTCTGCAGTTGCCCCAAGTTGTTCCTCTAACATTTCTACACTGACAATACCAACCTTGTCAGCCTGTGCTTTTTACTGTTCAGCCTTGACCTGAAATAAGGATGAAGACATTTCAGATTTGTACAGGATTTGCTCTTATTTTTGTAAGAATGTGTGTTGCTCTGATCCACATTTTCTCTTGGGCAAACAAAACAGACATCCGCGTGCTAGATATAGCTGAGCCTGAATTTCATAATTCAGCAATGACCTTAAGATATTTGCAATTAGATTTAGTATGTTGGTCCAGTTACAAGATGGCTTTCTAGTTCTACAAACAGGATGATGGCTTGTTGAATGTCTTTAATAATTAATTCTATGTTCCTTCTTTTCAGGATGTTTTTTGGTGCAGTGGCTATTTTCACTCGTACAAAAAGTTCCAGGAATATTAGATACTGAGTGTTCTCATATAACAAATAGCAAGTAGCAACACGTAAAACGGATACTTGAAGGTGTCCTAAGTTCACCTTAGCCTTGCCTAGAATTTCCTCCATGATGGATGGAACCCCATAACCAGCACGAACACCTCTCCTTCTCTGCTGTTCTTGGCTTTGCCTACACTATAATTACAAACCAAATTACAATGCACTCACTTCAGATGTTCTTTTTTTCTTGTGTGTACCAGACCAGATGTTATTAACATCATGACCAAATGAACTATTCTACAACTTCAATTGTTTAAAACTGTTGTATGGTTCCCTAATTAGTTACGAAATTACTTTGATCTGGTTTATACAGGCAAAACTGAACTTGTGTCTGTTAGTATAACAACACGGTGGCCAAATGAAAATTATTTGTAAAATTGGTAGACAGTAGAGTTTAGCAAAGCAGGTGAGTTTCTCTCCAGTAAGGCACCTGGGAAGTGCCATTCAAGAACAAGTGGAAGAGTCTAAAAGGGCAAGTGGTTTTACTCCTGAAAAAAACATCTAGAAAGATTTGGGACTGTAAGAATTAGAATATCATATGTTTAAGCTAAGATATATATTTTCATCCAAATATTTTGAAAACAATTAATTATCTAATTAGTAGTAGATGTATTAAAGCAAGACTATAAGTTCATTGAAAATAAACCAGGTTTTAAAGCATCTTATTCTAGACACATATGTTTTGTGATTATCCTATTTTAAGAGTTCACAATGATCTTTCTGGGACTGAATCAGCATTTAAATCAAGAAACACAACAAGGAGCAAAACTGAACGCTGGACCAGTTCTGCAGACACAAGCAGCCAATTTATTTTTGTCTCTAATCAGACCGCAACTTTGAAATTTGCAAAATTTTGGTTGCTATTTTGTCTCAGAATTTCTGTTGGCAGCATCAGCTTTTTTGTTGTGATGCTTTGGGTAAGATGAAATGTTTTAATGTTCATAAAATATAAAAGTTTTTCCTTTTACTTATGGAACATTAAACACTTTTTTTCAAGTATTATGTTTGCTATCATTTCCCATAATGGTAAGATGTCTTGAAGAAGCTAATACTTGGGAATTTTGATTTTTTGTTCTTCTTCAAAATCTGAGTAAACACCCATGAGTCAGAGGAAATCCAAAGTGCATTGTGGGAAACACGGTGTTCCTGGGAGCCCAAGCAGTAAGATTGAAGGGGGACCAAGATTACACCTCACATGAATCAGTATGCTAATAGGGAAATGAAGGATAATGATTTATTGCACTGATACAAACCCAAAACATTTGGCTTATTAAAAAAAGTAACTTTCTGATGCAGGTTAAATAATTTATTAAAAACAATTTAATCTGGGGAAAGCTTACTAGAATGGGGTTTGAATTCCTTCTTTTACTAGATGGGAGATGAATTACTGAGGTTTCAAGAGGAAATGGTCCTGTTTTATGGAAATTGGTAGATTGTTCCCACCAAGAATTCCCCATTCTTCGTAACACCAAAGAATCTGGATGCTGTGTCCTCTGGCTTCAGGCTTTCAACCACATTTCCTCTTCCTCAGACTTTAGCTACACCTTTGGAATAGTTTGCACCCAGCTAAGCAAATGCTATGCACAATAGGGGCATGTTGTGTTTTGTGCAGAGAAGCATCTGGAGCAAGAGATAAACCTGTGTTGCAACACAACGTTTTCCTGAGGGAACAGACTCCACTGCTTGACAAACCCCTTTTTCATTCTTGTTAAGGCACCACTTTCTGATCCTTAGCTTTCATCACATTTAGTGTACCATGGATTTGGGTTTCTTTGTATTTGGTATAGGGAGGAGACCTTTTAAAAAGGAACAATAGCATCAAGAACCATCAGGCATAATCACGCTGGTGTAATTCTTGCACAGCAGCAAGCTTAGTGATTCACTGTGTCTCCTGCCAAATGCTTTGAATCAATGTGAAGCAAACAGGAACGGTAATCCTGTCCTAGTTTTGTCCTAGAACATTCCTCCTGCTGTCAGTGCTCCCTAGAAACATCTTCTGAAAACTCAGGTTAGCAGAGGCAGCACAAGCCACGGCAACTCATGCATGCGGGGGCGTTTGAACAGTCATGATCCCTGCGCTGGGTACCTTTTGGACAACTCTTGCCAGTACCTGCACATCTTGTATACATTGTTTAACAGGTAGTTACGGGACCAAAGCAGAAATGAAGAAACCTCCACCATTGCCACAGCTGACGGGAATGGAGTGAATGAAACATACCTCTGTGCTATTGAACATGGCTGAGAGTCTTTTTGCAGAAGATTTCTGACCAAAGGACTGCTGCAGGCATAATCCCTTAACCCAACTTTGATATCAGCCTCAGAGAGGTCCAGGACCATGCTGATATCCTCTTGAAATTACTAGGATGGTCTCCTTCTCTGCTGTTTTGATCACCTACTGTGCTCCCCATGGATGTTGTTCCCTTACCTGTCGTTTATCATCTCTTTCCTTGGTTAGGCTACAGCTCCTGTCACACCCTCAGTGGCAGCACCTTTCTCCCTCAGAGATCCACTGCTTTGCTGTCACTCCCAGCTCTGAGTCACAGCTCCCTCAGGAAGAAAGTGGGAACCAGCCACATGCACAGACCAGGCAGGCACACAAGACAGGCAACTGCCACCTGCAGAGACGAATGCTTTTTTAATGCAAGAGGTTAAACACTTTCATCATCACATCCTGCACCTTCAGCACAAGGAAAGATGGTAGTTCCAGCATTGCATCAGTGTAAATCACAACTATCTGATTTATCTTTAGGGAAAATGATGTTGCTACCCCTCATTCTGGAGAATGGGAACAAAAAGTACCTGTTGCTTATGTCATGATTGCCATGAAATTTCTAGGTTCAGTTAAAGCAAAAGCTTGTAAAAGCAGGAAACATTCCCTCCTGCTGGTGCACTCTTCATTTCACCCAGCTCTGTGAAACCCTGCAGAAGCATATAAAGGGCTTAAAAGAGGGGTGAAGAGGCAGGACAGAGCAAGGCAGAACACATTAGCATATTTGATAGCATTTACGAGCACTTGGAAGGTCCTTGTGGTAGGGACACAAAGCACGACATTGCCAGGGCCTGTAGTAGGTAAAGATGAGAAAAGGCAAGGGGAAACTAGCCCTTGACATTTGGGAATAGGAGATGCAAGGCTTCCCATCAATCACAATACACAATCACAACATCAATAGTTGAGGTTAGCAGGGACCTCTGGAGGTCATCTGGTCCAACCTCCCTTCTCAGGCAGGGTGATCTAGGGCTGATTGCACAGGACCATGTCCAATTGGGTTTCAAATATCTCTGAGGATGTAAACGCCACAGTCTCTCTGGGAAATCTGTTCCAGTATTTAAGCACTTTCACAGTGAAAAGGATTTTTCTTAGATTTAAACACAATTTCCCATTTTTTAGTTTGTGTTCATTGCTTTTTGTCCCATCACTGGACATAAGTGAAAAGAGTCTGGTTCCTTTGTCTTCATTCCATCCCATGAGGTATTTATCCACATAGGAAAGATCCCCCTGGAGCCTTCTTTTTTCCAGACTGAGCAGTCCCAGCTTTCTAACTTTCTTTTAATATGAAAGACGCCCCAAGCAGGGCAGAAGGCTGGCTTGACTGAGCAGGGATCTGCTTCTACAACTTGGACAGAAAAGGGTATGGACATTGGAAGCAAGGACAGGAAACTCAGAAGGACCACAGAGATGCTGTTTGCCACTGTAGAAAGAAAATTTGTGTGGACAAAACTCACACTTAAGCTGGCCAGCACTGTTTTAAACATGTTAACAGCAAAAGGAGGATCAGAGATAACATTGGTCCTTTACTTGATGAAGTTGGTCATCTCACAAGTAGAGATGTATGCAAAGCCACCTCTGCCTTTAACACTGATAATGGTCCCTGGGACCCCTGGAGACCTGTGTTAAAAGACCATGACTGGGGGGATGATAAACTCCCTGCCAACTCTGAACTCGTTAAAGACTTGCTGCTCCAACTGGATGCGCATGTCTATAGGGCCCAAAAAGATTCATCCCAGGGTACTGACAGAGCTGGCCAATATCATTGTGGGACCTCTCTGCTTTATTCTTCAATGGTCTTTTGAGTTTGCAGAGATTCCAGTCAACTGGAAGCTGGCAGGTATTATTCTGGTTTTCAATAAGAGTGAGAAGGAAGACCCTCTTAGTCTCACTCCAGTGCCTGGTAAAATTATGGAGAAGGTTATCCTGGGAGTTATTGAAAAACACTTGAGAGACAACATAGTCATTGGTCATGACGGGAAGGCGCTGCTTAACCAACTTAATTTCTTTTTTTGAAAAGGTTGCCCATCTAATGGACCAAGGGAAGCCAGTAGATGTGGTGATTTTGGATTTTAGCAAAGCTTTTGATATTGTCTTTCACAGTATCCTTCTGGACGAAGTGTCCAGCACACAGCTAGACAAGTCCGTAATAAATTGGGCGAACAATTGGCTGAGGGATCAGGCTCAAAGAATTTTAGTAAATAGGTTGTAACCCATAATCAGGCTGGCAGTCACGAGTGAAGTTTCACAGGTCTCAATGTTAGGCCAGTGCTCTTTAATATTTTTATAAATGATCTGGACGCAGAATCAAATTTATATTAAGTTTGCCACTCATGAAAAACTAGGAGGAACTGTGGACTTCCTTGAGGGTAGAGAGGCCTTACAGAGAGATCTGGATAGACTAGAGGGCTGGGCAACCAGCCATTTGAAATTTAACATGAGTAAGTGCCAGATTCTCCACCTGGTACAGGGTAAACATGGTTATACGTACAAACTGGGGGATGAGAGGCTGGAAATCAGCCCCATGGAAAGAGATCTGGGGGTCTGGGCTGATGGCAAGTTGAATATGTTAACAGTGTGTGCTGGCAGCCGAAAGGGCCAGCCGTGTCCTGGGATGCACCAAGCACAGCACAGCTAGCCCATCAAGGGAGGTGACGGTCCCACTCTACACTGCACTGGTGGCCCCACCATGAGTACGGTGTGCGGTTTTGGGCACCTCAATATATGGACATCAGAGTCTTAGTGTGTCCAGAAGAGGGTGACCAAGATGGTGATAGGCCTCAAGGGCAAGAATAAGGAGGAGTGGCTGAAGTCACTTGGCTTATTCAGCTTGGAGAAGAGAAGCCTGAGGGGTGACCTCATGGCTGTCTACAACTTCCTCAAGGTGGGCAGTGGAGGAGGTGCTGATGTCCTCTCTCTGGTGACCAGTGATAGGACATGACGAAATGGAATGAAGCTGCATCAGGAGAAGTTTTATATTGGACATTAGAGAAAGGTTCTTCACTATGAGGGTGGTCAGTCACTGGAACAAGCTCCCCAAAGAAACAGTCACAACACCAAGCTGTCAGAGTTCAAGGAACATCTGAATGATGCTTTTTGTCATGTGCTTTAGTTTTAGGTAGTCCGACAAAGAGAGGGAGTGGTACTCGATGATCCTTATGGGTCCCTTCCAACTTGAGATATTCTGTGACTCTATTTAATCATCCTTGTGAGCACCAGTATGTCCATGTCTGTCTTGTACTGGGGAGACCAGCTCTGGTCATAGCATGCAGATGTGCCTCCCCAGGGCAGAGTGGAGGGGAAGGATCACCTCCCTCAACCTGCTGTCAATGCCCTGCCTGATGCAGCCCACCAGTACAGGTACTGAGTCGTGCCATAGAGTTCCGTTTTGCTTCATAGTCAGAGAAAAAAATGAGTACCTTTAAATGAAAAGGTCAGTGCATTTTGGTGGTTTGCACCTTCTTCCCACTCCTTTTTGTGGCCAAGTGCCCATGAACTGTAGCAGAGTGGCAAGGTTTGCATCACTTGATATCAAGACTTTGTACAAGTACATCATTGCAAATGCATCTTCATAAACAGCTCTTTCAGAGCTGGTGCAGCACTTCAGGGTGGGATTTGCCACATGCCACCTACAATGCACTAAAGCTCTGTGTAGATGCTCTTAGTGCACAGAAAGTATGAGGTAACTTACTCATCTTCCAAACTGTGGCTTGTAAATGCTCACTCTACCCTTCAGCCCATTAACTTCTCCAGGAGATGAGCCCTGGAGTGAAAACGCACCACACCACACTCAGCTGAATAGTGTGAAAGCTCAGTTGGTAGCAGGAACCCCACAGCAAGTGTAAACTGTGAGGTAAAACCTGCCTCCAATGAGACATCTTGCTAAAAAGCAACATGTTTTGCCCAGAAGGTCTGGCAGTCTGATATACAGGGTGTCTGACACTTAATATTCACATCATATCCCACAAAATGATCAACACAGATCCTTTCAGGGTTGATAACGAACAACCCCTCTAGTAATTAAGCTCCATGCACCTTTTGAAAACATTTTCAAGTCTTCTGGGATTCTTTAATTCTCATGTGCGTCACTGAAGCGCAGGTTCAGTATTCCCACAGAAAGCAGCGATCCCTCTGATTTACAGACTTCCCCACCCTTGGAACTGAGACACTGACATGTTCTGCTCCAGGCACTGAAAAGCTCAGCACTGCTCTCTCTCTTTTTCTTCTTCTTTTTTTTTTTTTTTTTCTCCTTCTTTTTCCCCTAAGAAAGTGTTTCCTGTCAAATTAATGTTCCCAATTACAAGTGGATCTAATCCCTGGTGATTACCTACCTACCCTAATTGACTGTCTTGTTCCAAACCAAGGCAGGGTGTTTGAACAGACAAAAAAAGCTCTGATTTGCTGAGGTGGAGAGAAAACACTTACCTTCAGAAAATACGAGCTATCTTTCTCTCTCCCAATTACTACCCTTCCTCCTTTGAGCAATTAAAACTGTTTTCAAAAGTTTATGGGTTCCAAAAAATGTAGTCATATCCACAGTCTGCTGGTCCAGCTCATTCCTGTGGAGTTGGCACCGGGGTACAACTCAGTGTTTTTTGAAATGCATTGGGGACTAAAGCATTTCAAGAAATTTCTACTTAATTCCAAGGCAATGTGCTTCCCTTACTGTCTCATACGTAATTTCAAGGTATTGAGTGCTAGTTTTTTGACTGATCTATAGGCTTTAACATTCCCCAAATTATGTTTTCTCTCCAATATCATCCCACATTGATTTCAGGCATGTTTTGAAAGGAAGAAACCAGGTACCTGTTAATCAAATCAGATTTTGGCTAACTAATCTGTAATTGCATCCATCGTATGTACTAGGCAGAGCAAATACAGCAAATCAGTGAGTGCAAGATATGTAAACAAACAGGGAATTTCTGCCTGTTTAGGGTTTTACCTGTTGGTATGTAATTATAGAAATGAAGGAAGGAGTATTCTTCTGATGTTTTCACAATGTCCTTCAAAGTATCAGAGGCAAATAGGAAGAACTATGTCTCCTAAAAAAAAAAGTGGAGAAAAAAAGAGTTTGTGAATTCTCCCCTGCTCAATTACAGCAGCACACAAACTGGGAACTCCTCCACCACCACCAAACACTATCCTTCCTCCTTCCAGAAAACTTATAAACATTATGGTTCAGATCCAAATCAGGGGGGGAGCTCATAGTTTTCTACTGTATTGAAGTAAAATGGCCTGATCTACACTATAAGAGGATTTTCTCTACATTGCAAAAGAAGAGAATGTAAAAGATTTATGAAAAGATTTCTGAACAGCCCCAATATCCTGAGCAAAAGCCCTTCACCAGCCCCACGCTTGCCAGCAGTCAATCCAAGGAGACATTTAGATGCTGTCAATATACTACAGCAGCCAAGAAGAGTGACAGGGACCCTGACATATTGGTTTTTGTTAGCACAGAAGAGTTACATGAGAGCCTGATGGCAGAATATACCCACACTGACTATGGGTTGCAGAGTGATTTATAAGCCTTGTTCAAGTGGAAATGTAAATTGGAGGGGAAAGGATTTAAGTGTGCAAATTATTCTTAAACTTACTGTCTTGTATGGGAAAGCAAAGTGGGGAAAACAGCCAAGTAATTATAAGGTAGCATTGAAGTTCCTAAATCATCAAAATATCTCCCAGGACATGCTTTACCATGCTTAATTTAATGAATGCATCCATAAGGAAGGGGAAGTGATGTAAGAAGAATGGTAAGGAGCCAGC